>NC_051156.1:22238098-22538098 GCF_013339745.2 Dermacentor silvarum | reverse complement strand
TGTACTTTATTAATGCTTATTTACCTTTAGACACAGCATACAAACTTCCCATGGATGGTCCAAATTATTCCAGAGTCCCCCACTACGGCGTGCCTCATGACGAGATCGTGGCACGTAAAACCCCATAATGAAATTTTTTTTAAGCAGCAAACTTGAAATAGCACAAGCTTTAGGTCAATCCTGTTGCCAATTTCACCTGCTTCAGAAACTTGCTCGAAGCAGGTCCCTCTCTGCTGTCCTTTTCATTACATTTCACCTTTAAGGCCAGTACATAAGGGACCCGCTGTGCTTGCTCAGTGGCAATGGTGTGTTGGGCTGCTGAGCACGAAGTCGCGGGATCGAATCCCGGCCACGGTGGCCACATTTCCATGGGGGCGAAATGCGAAAACACCCGTGTACTTAGATTTAGGTGCACGGTAAAGAACCCCAGGTGGTCGAAATTTTTCCGGAGTCCCCCACTACGACGTGCCTCATAATCATATGGTGGTTTTAGCACGTAAACCCCATAATTTTTTAGTACATAAGGGGGGGGGGGGGGGGGAGGCATACAGCAGTACATAGGTATGATAATGGCTTGAAGCAATAAACACACATATATAAAAAGCAAAACTCAAGAGTGCAATTTTAACATTATAACAATTATAACATAACGTACGGAGAAATTATGGTAAATACACAAAATAATAATCAGAAGAAAACTCGCCACACCGGCCCTGCGAATCTGGTGAATACCACCACTACAACTGCTGAGGTGTGTAAGCAATGCTTTATGGCTTTAGGGTAATAGCAGTGCTAGTTTAGAGTAACGGTACTTTTGACAGCACGCCACCACCCATAGCAGTGCTGCAACAACATTGAAATCAGTTGCAAGGCTGGTTATTTTATAGTATACCAAAGGATAGAGACATCACTCCCCACGTCGCCGCAGCAGCTTGTGCAAGAGTAATCTTTACCAGGGAAGACATGCGGGAAGGGCTACGGGCTTCGCATTGCTATCACGAGCGCCTTATCATCAATTATGTGGTTTGGATTTGGATTTCTTCCCACGCAGCGGTGTAACCAGCATCCCCGAGGCAATCGTTCTGGCGAGTGGAGGCTTCATTAAACTGAACAATCCTCAGGCTACCCAGGAGGCTCTTCATGCTGCTACTCCATTGTACCAGACCATCTCGGACATAAGGCAGTTCGGCCGGGGAGGCATTCTTTGTAGGTCGCCAGACCAGACATGTGTTGCGGACTTACTCAAGTGCACATCTTTCGCTGCCATTCCGGTGAATGCATTTATCCCTACTCACCTCGCGTCCACCAAGGGAGTAGTACGAGGTGTCGACTCAAGTCTTACCCCGACAGATACATTAAAAAAGTTATCTGCAGCTGGGGTCATTGCTGTATATTGATGCAATCGAGTGTTGGACAATACCAGAGTACCAACAGAATCAGTGATAGCCACTTTTGCTGGCACTTCCTGCCCATCAGAGATCAAAATATGGCCCCTTATATTCAGAGTAGATCCACTTGCACCGCGTCCGCTTCAATGTCGCAATTGCTGGCGATTTGGCCATAGTATTGGTGCATGTAAATCAAGCCAACGTTGCTGCACATGTGGGGAAAGTCACGCTCCCAGTGATTGCACTTCCTAAAACGAGAGATGCTGCCTTTGTGAGGGAAACCATCTGGCCAATTACTCTGTTCCGTGCGGGCCCAAGAAGTGCAGATCCTCAAAGTTATGGATAAAAGACGTTGCTCCAGAAGAGAGGCTACAAATATTGTAAATGAAAGAACATTCGGCTATGCAGGAGTTACAGCTAAACAAAATACGGTACTTGACTCATCTCTCACTGCAACCATAGAAAATGCTGTTCAAAAGGCCGTGGCTGAGGCAATGGATCAGTTGTTGGTAAGTCTTGGTGAAAGCATCGCACAGGCTATTTCCTCGCAAATGAATACGTTAATGCAAGCTACTGGTCTATGCTCGGTAGCAAACCAACTTACAAATTCGGGGCAGCAATCTGTCGATGGAAAGAGGGAGACAACTGTCTCGGGAGATGGCACAGCGTGCAATAGTTCCCCTCCCACTCATTCTTCTTCCGCTAACCAGACCATTCAAGATTGCGAAATGAAAGACGCAGAACATAATGCTCGTGCTCAAAAAAGAACTATGTCAACAATCAGTGAGGATTCTTCCACACTTCCACATTCGAAGTCAAAGTGGGAGACGTCGAAGTTTACATTGGAGGATAGTGCATCAAAGAAGTCCCCTTCGACAGCAGCAACTTCTTCATCATAGGATTGTTAAAGGTTCTTCAGTGGAACTGCCGATCACTATTATCAGCTTCTGTAGATTTGTTTTCTATTACAAACCAACTTAATCCAGATATACTATTACAGGAAACTTGGTTGACAACGGAGAAAATTTTCCACTTAAAATTTTACAGATCTTTTCGACTAGACTGCCCTACAAGAGGTGGTGGACTAATTATATTTATTGACACGTATAGATGTTTATCTTTCACCGGTGGCCGCTTTCCACCGGCTAACAAATGTTAAACGTTATCGCTCGGCGCAGGACGCGCCTGTATCGGAAGTTTCTAGAACGTTATCGATGCTTCTTTCCATTGCCTGTTTTCACCGACGCTTATGTTATCTGATTGCATGACTGACGCGAATTGTCTAGAACTTTATGGAAGACACGCGGGCATCAGGGATTAATCTAGAACCTTCGATGACTCAGGTATAAAAGCCGACGCGTTTCGCCGCTGATCAGATTTTCGACGATCGCCGACTGTGTTCGCCGCTATCGTTGTGCTTTGAGTGTACCTTGCTTTTGTGGGCACAGGTTCGCCCAATAAACAACCAGTTTCGTTGTACACAGTTTTACGACTGCTTTCTTCAGCGTCACTACTACGTGACATCTGGTGGAGGTGCTTTTGTGTCCATGCAGCGGACGCCCCCGCAAAGCCGCGACCCAAGCCCGAAACCGGAGGACGAGACCAACGTCGCCAAGGACCAGCGAGCTAGCCGTAGGCAGCAAGGTCTTTTGCCAGAATACGGACTTCTTCCCGAGAAGACCACAGCGATCAAGGCCAAGTCAACGACCTCAATGGCAGCCCCAGCGTCCCCCATCCTGCTGCAGCAACCTCGGGAGCCACCGACCTTCCGTGGATCATCAGCTGAAGACCCTGAAACATGGCTGGAGACGTACGAGAGGACCGCGACATTCAACAAATGGAGCGACAATGACAAGCTGCGCCATGTCTATTTTTCGTTGGATGACGCTGCTCGGACATGGTTTGAGAACAGGGAGACCACCCTGGAGACTTGGGACCTATTTCGCGAGAACTTCGTCAGGACCTTCACGAGTGTCGTACGAAAAGAAAGGGCTGAAGTTCTCCTGGAAACCAGAGTTCAATTGCCGAACGAGAGCATCGCGATCTTCACGGAGGAGATGACTCGCCTCTTCCGCCACGCCGACCCCGACATGTCTGAAGAAAAGAAAGTTAGGTTCTTGATGCGGGGCGTCAAAGAGCATCTATTCACTGGATTGATGCGCAACCCGCCCAAGACTGTGGCAGAATTTGTTTCGGAGGCGACAACGATCGAGAAGACGCTTGAAATGCGAGCCAGACAATACAACCGCCGTGCGCTGACAAACTACGCCGAAGCTCAAGCTCTAGGCGCCGACGACCTGCACGAGACGATCAGAGCTGTTGTACGGGAAGAACTACAGAAATTATTCCCAAGGTCGCAGCCTCAGGTGGCTTCAATCGCCGACATAGTTAAAGAAAAGGTTCAGCGATCACTGGAAGTGCCAGAAGTTCCGGCATCGCCTCAACTACAGCCGCAAGCGATGACCTACGCCGCCGTCGCCCGTCGTCAAGGCCCCCCTCCGCGCTCGCGCCAGGGCCCCGTAACGCCGCAGTTCCGTCGTCCACCGCCGCCGCCGCCAGCACGCCCACCCGTCGCCCAGCGCAGCTACCAGCGGAAGACGGACATTTGGCGCGCCCCCGACCACCGCCCGCTCTGCTATCACTGCGGGGAAGTCGGCCATGTCTACCGCCGATGCCCATACCGCGAGATGGGCCTACGAGGGTTCGCCGTCAACGCGCCACGTCCACAGCTTGGCGAGCGACCACGCGACATCGCTGACTACCTCGCCGGAGCCCAATGGCAACCACGACGACCCTCACGCTCGCCGTCACCAGGACGTTACCTGTCGCCGCAGCGCCGACCATACACTGGCCCAGCGCGGGGCCGGTCCGTGAGCCCCAATCCGGGAAACTAAAGGCAGCAACCGATGGAGGTGCGGTTGCTGTACGACGCAATACCGAAGATCCTCCGCCGCCACCGACGACGACAACTCAGCAATCATCACAACGAGGTACCAGCACACCACCTAGCAAGAGCATTGACGACAACACTTCGCCGCCGAAAGAAGACCTACCGACGCGACGTAGCAGCAGCGAAGCAAGCCGACGTAGCCGTGATCCGACGCCACGACTTAACCGCAACGCCAGACGACGGTCTACCGACTTAGACGTGGTAATCGATGGTCATAGCGTCACCGCTCTCGTCGACACTGGAGCTGACTATTCCGTCTTCAGTGGCCCGTTCGCCGCCAAGTTGAAGAAAGTGAGGACGGCCTGGCAAGGACCTGATATCCGGACAGCGGGAGGCCACCTAATAACGCCGGCTGGAATCTGCACAGCGCGAGTCACGGTTAACAATCGCACTTACCCGGCGAGCTTCGTAATCATGCAGCACTGCTCCAGGGACGTCATCCTAGGCATGGACTTTCTAAACCAACATGGTGCAGTCATCGATTTAAGGTCCAAGTCAATAACGCTTTCAACGCACAACGCGATACCACCGGATACAGACATCAGTTACCATGCCTTGAATGTGCTAGAAGAACAAGTCACCCTTCCGCCTCGCTCCAGTGTAATGATTTCCGTCGGTGCCGAAGTGCCTGCAGATATGGAGGGCGTCATCGAGGGCGATCATCACTTACTGCTCGATCGTGAAATTTGCGTCGCTAGAGGCATAGCTAAGCTACGTGAAGGCAAAGCAAGAGTGATGCTCACGAACTTCAGCGACGAATACAAGCACATTAACAAAGGCACAACGGTCGCCTACATCGAGGAAATAGTACAAGCCGGCAGTGCTTTTGCCTTCACGGATTCTAGTGCACCTGCAACGAAGACTGTAGTACTTGAACCAACTTTCGACGTCAATCAGAACCTTCCTTGGCATAAGAAAGAACAGCTAAAAGCTCTGCTCCTGCAATACAAGGACTGCTTCTCGTCGTCGTCAAAAGTTCGACAAACCCCGGTCGCCAAGCACCGCATCATAACCGACGAATATGTCCGCCCACTCCGTCAGAGCCCGTACCGAGTTTCGGCGCGCGAACGCGAGGCCATAAGGCAACAAGTCGACGAAATGCTACGCGACGACATCGTCCAGCCGTCCAAGAGTCCGTGGGCGTCCCCCGTGGTGTTAGTGAAGAAGAAGGATGGAACCCTACGTTTCTGCGTCGATTATCGTCGCCTCAACAAAATCACGAAGAAGGACGTATACCCTCTCCCACGGATTGACGACGCCTTGGATCGACTCTACAAGGCAAAGTATTTTTCGTCGATGGACCTCAAAACCGGCTATTGGCAAATCGAAGTCGACGAGAGAGACCGGGAGAAGACTGCCTTTATAACACCAGACGGACTGTTCGAGTTCAAGGTCATGCCGTTTGGTCTTTGTTTGGCACCTGCGACTTTCCAACGGGTCATGGATACAGTACTGGCAGGCTTGAAGTGGCAGACTTGCCTCGTCTATTTGGACGACGTCGTTGTGTTTGCCTCAAGCTTCGAGGAACACCTCCGGCGCCTTGAAACAGTTCTTCAAGCTATCAAGACCTCCGGACTCACGTTGAAGCCAGAAAAGTGCCGCTTCGCATACGAGGAGCTCTTGTTTTTGGGCCATGTCATCAACAAGTCTAGAGTGTGCCCTGACCCACAGAAAACGGCGGCCATCACTGACTTTCCTCCGCCCGCCGACAAGAAGGCAGTGCGTAGATTTCTTGGCCTGTGCGCCTATTACAGGCGCTTCGTCAAGAATTTTTCACGGATCGCCGAGCCACTGACATACCTCACGAAGGCCGACGTCGAGTTCAAGTGGGAGACGCCGCAAATCGAAGCATTTGAAGAACTGAAGCGACGCCTGCAATCGCCGCCCATTCTTGCGCATTTCGACGAAAACGCCGATACCGAAGTCCACACCGACGCAAGCAGCGTAGGACTCGGCGCCGTGCTTGTGCAGCGGACTGACGGACTAGAAAGGGTTGTAAGTTACGCTAGCCGGTCGCTATCGAAGGCGGAATCAAATTATTCCACAACAGAAAAGGAGTGCCTCGCCATCATCTGGGCTACATCAAAGTTTCGCCCCTACCTCTATGGCAGGCCCTTCAAAGTTGTAAGCGACCACCACGCCTTGTGTTGGCTAGCTAACTTGAAGGATCCTTCAGGTCGCCTCGCACGATGGAGTCTGAGACTTCAAGCATTCGACATCACCGTCGTCTACAAGTCCGGCCGAAAGCACTCTGACGCCGACTGCTTGTCTCGCGCCCCCGTCGAACCGCCGCCACAGGACGACCAGGATGACGACACTTTCTTGGGACCCATCAGTGCCGACGAATTCGCTGAACAACAGCGAGCCGACCCGGAACTAAGGAGCCTTGTAGACTACCTAGAAGGCAAGAGCGTCACTGTGCCGAAGGTGTTCAGGCGAGGATTGGCGTCGTTTTTCTTGCAAAACGACATTCTCCTAAAGAAGAACTTTTCGCCTCTCCGAGCCAACTACCTCCTCGTGGTACCCTCAGCGTTGCGTCCAGAGGTTCTGCAAGCTCTTCATGACGACCCAACGGCTGGACATCTCGGTTTTTCCCGCACGCTCGCGAGGATACAAGAAAAATACTACTGGCCTCGCCTCTCTGCCGACGTCGCCCATTACGTAAGGACATGCCGAAACTGTCAGCGACGCAAAACACCGCCGACAAGGCCAGCCGGACTTCTACAGCCGATCGAACCACCTCGCCGACCATTCCAGCAGATCGGGATGGACTTACTTGGGCCTTTTCCGACGTCGACGTCCGGGAATAAATGGATCGTCGTAGCTACGGACTACCTCACCCGCTACGCCGAAACAAAAGCCTTGCCCAAAGGCAGTGCCGCCGAGGTAGCGCGATTCTTTGTTGAGAACATTCTCCTGCGTCACGGTGCTCCAGAAGTCCTCATCACCGACAGAGGCACGGCCTTTACGGCAGAACTAACTCAAGCCATCCTGCGATACAGCCAGACAAGCCATCGCCGGACCACCGCCTACCACCCGCAGACGAATGGCCTCACCGAGCGCCTAAATAAGACCATCGCCGACATGCTGGCAATGTACGTCGACGTCGAACACAAGACGTGGGATGCCATCCTTCCGTACGTGACCTTCGCATACAACACGGCCGTGCAAGAAACGACGCACATGGCGCCGTTCAACCTGGTCTACGGAAGGAACCCGGCAACGACGCTTGACGCCATGCTACTGGACGTCACCGATGAGGAAAACCTAGACGTTGCCACCTATTTGCAGCGGGCCGAAGAAGGTCGACAGCTCGCCCGCCTGCGCATAAAGAACCAGCAGAGGACCGACAGCCGACACTACAATCTTCGACGACGCTACGTCGAGTACCAGCCCGGAGACCGTGTTTGGGTCTGGACTCCGATACGCCGACGAGGACTTAGCGAAAAACTCTTACGTCGCTATTTCGGACCATATAAGATCATCCGACGTATTGGCGCACTGGACTATGAGGTCGTGCCAGACGGCATTTCGCAATCACAGCGGCGCCGCGCACGACCCGAAGTCGTCCATGTGGTGCGTCTTAAGCCTTTCTACGCCCGCTGACGAACTTAGGTACTTTGTTACTTTATTTTTTTTCTTTATTACGCGTGGTTTTGTTTTCGCTTTCACATTTGTTTGTAGCATCGGGACGATGCTTTTTAAGGGGAGGGTATTGACACGTATAGATGTTTATCTTTCACCGGTGGCCGCTTTCCACCGGCTAATAAATGTTAAACGTTATCGCTCGGCGCAGGACGCGCCTGTATCGGAAGTTTCTAGAACGTTATCGATGCTTCTTTCCATTGCCTGTTTTCACCGACGCTTATGTTATCTGATTGCATGACTGACGCGAATTGTCTAGAACTTTATGGAAGACACGCGGGCATCAGGGATTAATCTAGAACCTTCGATGACTCAGGTATAAAAGCCGACGCGTTTCGCCGCTGATCAGATTTTCGACGATCGCCGACTGTGTTCGCCGCTATCGTTGTGCTTTGAGTGTACCTTGCTTTTGTGGGCACAGGTTCGCCCAATAAACAACCAGTTTCGTTGTACACAGTTTTACGACTGCTTTCTTCAGCGTCACTACTACGTGACATTATTTTGACTAAAATATGTCATAAAGTCAAAATTTTATTCGAATTGATGGATTCTGAGTGCAAAATTCTGGCTATAGAACTGACTCTACCTTGATGTTTCCCTCTTTATATTGTAAATACTTATTTTCCTTCCGGTGTGCGGGACACTCGCTCTCTTGACAGTGTTCTAGCTAGCTGTGGGCGGGATGTTTTACTTACTGGGGATTTCAATTCACATCATGTTTCATGGGGTTTAAAGACAGATTCATGCGGTAAACGCTTGTGGAATTGGTCATTAGATAATAACCTTTCTTGTGTAAATTCTGGGGCAACAACATTCGTGCGTGGCCAAAATCAGTCTGCAATTGATCTCACATTCTCTAGCCGTAGTCTCTCTGTGTCTTCGTGGTCGACTGTTGATTGCGCCTCTAATAGTGATCACATCCCGCTGGTCTTTGAAATAGTCCGCTCTATTACAACAATGGATGAACAAGCTCGAACGTTTGTAAATTACAATACCTTTAAGCAGTCCTTGCGATCTGTGATTTCGTCACTTTCTGAGGCGTCCAATGAAGAAAAGGCAAAGATTATTTGTTCAGCCCTTGAAAAATCTAGCAAGCAGTCGAAATTCAGAATTCGATCTAATAATGGTTACTCCTACAAGCCTTGGTGGAATACCGACTGTTCACGCGATTATAAAAGAAGGAAAGCAGCCTGGAAAAAATTGTTATATAAACAGTGTCCAAAAAATTGGAGTGATTATAAATTACTAAGGTGTTATTGCGCAACAAAAGGACAAGGACGGCAGAGAAAAATACACACACCAAGCGCAAGTGTGTGTATTTTTCTCTGCCGTCCTTGTCCTAATTTCTTTTATTTTTCTCTGCCGTCCTTGTATTTTTTATTTTTTTCTCTGCCGTCCTTGTCCTTTTGTTGCGCAATAACACCTTAGTAATGGACTACCAACTTGCCCGCAATGCTGCCCTGATTATAAATTCTACAGAACTATATTTAAAATACAGTTTCTAAAGCAAAATACAACCATGATTGCAAACATTTCGAATATCTATCTAAATCTAAAAACAAGCGAGCGCTTTTCACTTTTCTTCGTGGCAGAAAGATTCTTCCGCGTCCGAGTAACATTGACTCGATGGTTTTCACTAGTGAAGAAATGACGCAAATGGTAGGAGAAATTGCAAAGGGTTTAGAAATCCGGTTAACGTCCTTGTTATCGCCATCTTCCAAGTTACGCATACGGTCCGATGATTTTACGGAGATCACTATATTAGAACTGGCCACAGCAGTGGAAAGTATGCCACATGCCACCCCTGGTGTTGACGAAATAACCTCAAAAATGATAAAAATTTTATTCAAGGAGTCCCCAGATGATCTTTTAGACGTAGTGAATTATTCTATTCAATTTTCGTGAATACCTTCCAGTTGGAAACTCGCTAAAATTATTCCGATTCTTAAAAATAATGATGACGGATACGCACTTGATAATATTCAACCAATTGCTCTAACCTCCAATTTAGTGAAATTAATAGAAAGAATTCTAAATTTTCGTCTTATAAAATTAGTAGAGGACAAAGAAGCGCTCAGCCCTTTCCAAATTGGCTTTAGATCTGGCTGTTCCATTTGGTACGCTCATGTGGACCTGGAAAGCCGTATAAAACTAGCACGTCGCCAGAGACAAATTGCAGCTCTAGTAACTTTACATACTTCAAAAGCTTACGATAGTGTAGAACACGAAGTTTTATTGAATCGATTAATTAACCTTGATTTCCCAAAATACATAACAAAATGGGTTAGCGAGTTTCTGACTGACCGAAAATGTTATTGTTCTTTGAAAGGATGTTCTTCAAATAGACGTCGACAATCTCGTGGAGTTCCACAAGGAGCTGTCACGTCCCCTTTATTATTTAATATACAGTATAGACCACTTATAACATAACCGCTTATAGTGCAGGACCGGATATAGTGCGGTCTTTTCAGACTCCCGTTAATTTTCCCATAGCACTCCATGTATAGACTTATCGCTTATAGTGCAGTTGCGGGAAACGAAATACCGGTTACAGTGCGGCTGCCTGGGAGTACGGAAGTCAGCGGAGACGGCGAACGCTCCCCTCAAACAGGCGCCCCAAGGAGTGCTCGAGGAAGAAAGAGGGACGAAGTGGAGGAGAAGGGCACGTGGTGCGAACGAACAGCCAGTGAGGCTGAAACTAGAATCTTGAGAGCGAGTCGTGAAATATCACGGCGCGCATAGCGAGCGAGCGCCACGAAACTGCTAACGCTGGCCAACGCTCACTTCACGATAACGGCAGTAAACGAAACTTCAGGGAGCGGGCGGCGCCGGCACGGCGAAGGGCGCACGCGGCGACAGTGGAATGTGAGGGAGCAGGGCGGCGGGGAAGCGGATTTCGCCTCGGCAGCTCCGCCGCTTCGGTGGCTCCCCTCGCCCTCCCTCGTAGGTCCCTCACTTGCACCGTGCACGCCCGCCGCAGTGCAGGCGCCGCCGCTTCAGCCGGCCCGGCGCCAGCTTTCCGAAGTTTCGTTTTCTGCCGTCATCGGGAAGCAGGCGTTTGCCGGCGTGGGCAGTTTCGTTGGCTGGCCTGGGACAGCGCCGCTGCTTCCCTCTGCGCCGTAGCCGCAGCGTGCAAGGTCAACACGTGACTAGAACGTAGAGGAAGCATAAAGGAGAAAGAAGGGTTCACTGCTATTTTCTACGCGTAGCTACGGTAGCGTGGCTGAGACATCGGCACGTACACGCATCTTCCGGCGCAATGCAGAATCGGCGACCTTGCCATTTGAGAGAGGGTAAAATTTCCGCCGCATTTTTTTTTTCTTTTGTTCGCGCGCGAGATTGAGGGGTCTCTCTTAAGCTTTTACTCTATGGCGGTGCCGGAGCAACGCCGGTCGGAGGCGCCGCCACGTGAATTATTTTGAATTAACGAGATTCCACTGTAAATTGAATGCAAACGTTCTAGCCGCATTCCTAGACTGTCGTATACGCGTGTTTTGCATATGTGCGGGCCTTGAAAATTGTTGCTTTGGTTATAGTGCGGTACCGCTTATAATGCGGATATTCGTGACTCCGGTGACTTATGTTATAAGCGGTCATCACTGTATTACTAAGCTCTATACTTTGTCATAACGACATATACACATATGTCTACGCACATGACATTGCTTTTTTTGCATCTGACATTGACATCCACTCTTTATATAATCGATTACAAACATACTTGCGCGCCATAGAAAACTGGTTACTGAATATTCGCCTCTCCCTAAATGTCAGTAAATGCGCAATAATAGTTTTTTCTTTAATAGATTCAATACATATAAACCTAACCTACCGCCTACAGAACATACCTCAGGTGTACTCGGTAAAATATCTGGGCATACTATACGATGACCGGCTAAATTGGCACACGCACATTGAATACATAAATAAAAAAGGGGTGCGTGCGATTGGAATGCTAAGAAGGCTTTGCAACAGTCGATCAGGAATGCGGAGAGACTCTCTTGTGATGATTACATACGGCCAATTTTAGAATTCCGATGTGTTCTATATTCAGGTGCGCCGGCATACAAATTACATTCCCTTGTTCTTCTGGAATGGGAAGCTTTACGCTTGTGCCTTGGATTGCCAAAGTTCGTTGCCAACAATGCATTATACCTAGAAACACATTTACCTTCTCTTTTGTGCAGATTTCGGTTATTAACGGTCCAAACAATCTTAAAAATGTATGAATTCCCTATAAAATTACAAATCATTTTCATTTCCCAGCCTGCAATATTTTTTCAATCTTCCTGGCCCCGGTTCCACACTCCTCAGGTCGTTTTCGTGCAGGCACTTGTTGGTCCCTTAGATGTACGATAATGTGAAATCCCTCCAATTTGCAGTGAGAGAGAGAATCTCCAAATTATTTTTGACGATATATATCCAAACAACGCAAAACTCCTTTTTTACAATATATTAAATGGGCTATTAGAAAATCACTTATTGGAGTTAAAAATAAAAGCCGTCATAGCGACAGATGCCTCACAGTCAGAAGAAAAATCTGGAATTGGAATTTTGTCTTCCGCTTTCGACTGGTCGTTCTCCTAAAGACTTCCAGACTGTATAGCAGTATTTCTAGCTGAGTTTCTGGCGGTTACATTGGCTCTACGAAAAGTGCGCTCATCAATCTCAGAAGTTGTAATCGTAACGGATTCGTTGTCATTATGTTCAGCTCTCACTGCAAATAGTGGCTCACAAGTTTCGCGTACATTCCAATGTCTTATTCCTTCTAACTTAAAACTAATTTGATTGGTATGGGTGCCTGGTCACAAAGGATTAGTTATCAATGAATTAGCTGACAGCTTAGCGAGAGCTGCCCTTAGTGGTCCAATCCGTCCAATTCTTCCTGTATCAGCTTACATAACCGCGGCTAGGTTCAGGAGACGGGCAGTCATGCAAGACTCCTGGAACCTGCCATTAACAAATCTAACTGATTATCGACACCTCCTATTTCCTTGGAACAGAAAATTCTGCCATAATAGAAAACTTGAAGTCCTCTTTACCAAATTCAGATGTCGCATGCCTACATTAAACTTTTATCTACATCGATCTGGTCTGGCGCCCTTCCTCCTGGTGGTGAAGATGAAACAATAGAACATTTCTTCCTGTCATGCAGCCGTTTTTCCTCATTAAGAAAACATGCTTTAGAAGAAAATTTTAACAGTGCTGGATTAAATATTACGATACCCAATATTCTATCTTTTGGTGCCTCTTCTCTCGGACATTGTCATAGGGATGTTGGTGCAGCTGTTGTGGGGTACATAATTGAATCAGGACGATTTCTATGCTAAATTCTTAAATTTTATATGAATAAATTCCTTTCATCATTCAAAATTTTCTAAAGTGATCCTTATTAAACTCCGATAATTGTTTTCCTTCAATCACCTGATTCTTGGCCAATCCCCCATAGTGGGTACGAGCCACTTTTGAAGGCAAGCAAGCAAGCAAGACCGACAGCCGAAACTTTTTCACCCCAAACACTTTTTTCGTAAAACTTAAAAAATATCCGACCTCTTGGAAAATTGCAAAAATTGTGCTTTTGCTTAAAAAAGAAAACCTCGAATATATCTTGGACAACATTCGGCCAATTGCACTTACATCGAATCTAGTCAAAATTGTAGAAAAAGTAATTCATGTCCGGCTCCTTGAATTTACTTCTCGTGGTATTCTGTGCTCGAGACAAATAGGATTTAGGCCTCATTGTTCCATTTGGTCAGCTCACGTTGATTTAGAAAGCCGCATTCGACTCGCAGGACAATCAGGAGATATATCGGCATTGGTAACTTTAGATATTGCAAAAGCATATGACAGTGTCGAACATGAAATTTTAATTTCTGGATTAGTTAGCTGTTCTGTTCCAGACTATTTAGTAGCCTGGATACAAGAGTTCCTTTTCGATAGAGAATTTTTTTGTTTCAAGGATGGGGTGACATCGGATACGTATAAACAGACGAGAGGCGTACCACAGGGATCAGTTCTTTCGCCACTTTTGTTCAATATTTTGTTATCTTCTGTGCCAATCCATCAGGATGTACAACTCTATCTCTATGCTGATGACATTGCATTTTTCTCATCAGCAAGGGATATTAATACGTTATACCAAATTTTGCAATCTTATTTGTCTGAATTCGAGTCCTGGCTGGACGGCCTGTCTTTTTCGCTTAACGTAAAGAAATGCGCTCTACTGGTGTTTCCATTGTCAAATCCTGTCTTTCTCTTCATTATCGTAATCAGCCGATTCCGCAAGTTCCAACTTTGAAGTACTTGGGATAACTTATGATGGTAAGCTAAACTGGCAGCAGCAAATAGAAGCAAATGCTAATAAAGGAGAACGTGCAATGGCATTGTTGCGCCGGTTCAGCAATAAAAACACAGGGATGCGTAGATCTACGTTGCTGATGATTTATAACCTTTACGTCCGCCCCATTCTAGAATTTGGTTGCGTTCTTTTTTCAGGATGTGCAGCATACAAGCTAAGACTTTTAATTCTACTGGAAAGGCAAGCGCTGCGTCTCTGCCTCGGTCTGCCAAGTTTTGTGGCTAATAATGTTCTTTATCTGGAGTCTGGAATTATTCCGCTTGATTCCAGATTTAAGCAACTTACTGTCCTGACTTTCCTGAAGCTTTATGATACACCCCTTTCCAATTTGCAACCCGTTTTCATCAATTCACCAGAATAATTTTTCAGAACAGGATGGCGGCGTTACCGACAGCCACAAGTTATTTTTGTTCAATCGCTGTTATCAAAACTTCGTTAGCCTACCGCGCATGATTTCTCCAAAATCTAATTCATTCAAAATAAAACTCACTATTGATGATATTTTTCCAAAACACGCAAAACTTGTTCCTGCGCGCATACTTGAAGGTCTCCTTCAAGACCATCTTAGTCAATTTCCGTCTCATTTGGTTATTTCTACGGACGCATCACAAAATTTAGAGAAGGCTGGTGTTGGCATCTTTTTGAATCAACTCAACTGGTCTTTTGCTCTCCATCTCGCTGATTACACTCCAATATTTCTTGCAGAATTTCTGGCAGTTATTCTTGCCATCCGAAAATTGGGTCCACAGAATTCTAAGGTAATAGTTGTTACAGATGCGCTTTCGGTCTGTACACATTTAACTTCCAATAATCAGTCACACCTACTGAGTATATTTTCGACTCTTGCCCCAGAAAATTTATCCGAAGTCCGCTTTGTCTGGGTCCCCGGACATAGTGGAATCTTTTTAAATGAATCAGCTGACTCGCTCGCTTCGACATCACTAAATGGTCCGGTCATAAATATTCTTCCTGATTTCTCTTTTATAACAGGAGCTAGATTTAAACGCCTTTTATTGCTGAGTTGCCATGACTCGTCCATACTTTCTTCAGACGATTTTCAACATTTAAAATTTCGGTGGAACGCGAGCAAGTGCCTTTCACGCCAATGTGAGGTGACGCTGTCAACTTTCCGCTGCAGAGTTCCCTGCCTAAATTTTTATCTTCATAGATCCGGTTTATCAACCACTGACCTCTGCTCGTTTTGTAATCAACCGGAGACTATTGACCATTTTATTTCTTGCCACCGCTTCTCCTCCCTCCGCAGAATGTTTCTGTTATTTTCAAGCAGTAATCTGGGTTTGGCACTTACAACGCCAAACATTTTGTCTTTTGGGGCCTGTCAATTAGGCACAAGTCAGGGTTATATGATCACTGCTGTTCACAAATTTATTGAAGCATCCGGAATGTTACGCTGCTAGGGCACCGACCGTGGGACATGTTATTTTATGTTTATTTTTGTATTTAGTTTTCTCTTAATTTTTATTTAGTTAATTTATGTATAGGACATCTTAAAATCTGTGTTAAGGAGTTGCCAAAATCTTAATTTTGATTATTCACCTTTACCATTTTGTTCGTTGTTAGGTGCATGTTTTATTTTATCCAGTGTGGCCAATCCCCCTCGTGGGTACGAGCCATGTTTTGAGGCAACAACAACAACAAAATGTTGTA
This sequence comes from Dermacentor silvarum, assembly GCF_013339745.2. Taxonomy (NCBI): domain Eukaryota; kingdom Metazoa; phylum Arthropoda; class Arachnida; order Ixodida; family Ixodidae; genus Dermacentor; species Dermacentor silvarum. The sequence continues at coordinate 22,522,089 of NC_051156.1, read as the reverse complement.
GACTGAATCTGTAAACTTTATGGTACATACTGGAGACTTGAGTACACAGCCCCTTAAAGCTTCGCTCCTTTAACACAGCACTCTCTGGTGATGTGCTGTTCCTGTGCTTTATTACTCACTGCCAGATGCGATTACGTTTCTAATTGTTTACAAGCTCCACAGTTAACTGGGCCAAAACCTGAACATTGGCGCATGTATCAAATGATGTAAATAGGCTGCCTTTTCTGGCTCACGGACTCCACCCAATTTTCATAGCTTGGGTTATTTAGTAACAAGAAAATACTCAGCACTCGATTTGATTTCAAATGTCATTTTTCTTGAATATTCCAACTTGATTAGGAAATTTTGCTATTCAAACATTTCTAATGCAAATGGATACCCTGGTCAAATTGAATGGACTCCTTGAAATTCTGTAAAATTTCAAGAGGATGAGTGTCTGACAGAGGTCCCTGACCTCTCAGAATCAGACCTGTTTTGTTTTTTGAACGTCGTAAAGACACACTGCAGCGCCATGTCTGTGGACAAAGATTCGGCAGTTCCAGTACCCAACAATTGCGTGACAAAATGGTTTCTTGATGTTCTCATATGGTGCCAGAAAAGCCGTTGTGTTTGGCTTTGTAGTTAAAAATTTTAAGGGCAACTCAATGCAGAGTTCCCAGGTCAAACGTTGCCAAGAAATCTCTAAAGGTAGCCAAAAAAGTTTCCAACCTTGAGGGGGCTGAGTATGAAACTGCTCCTTTTGTAATTAATGTTACTAACCCCTCGAGCCGTTTAAAAAGTGTCTTATGACACTGCTCGTTGTATGCAACCGACAAAATCCATTTAACAGACACACCTTCCGCTTGACCATAGGAAGAGTCCTCGTAAAACTATAAATTGACATCACTTTCATTAAAGCACAAATATGTAAACTCTGCCCCCTGTGGTTCCCAATGGTATTGAGCACAGTGATGTGTGGCCAAGAAAGGGGAAGAATCTTTCCTCGAGGGATAAGAAACCATAAAGGCATATCCTCTAACAAAGCCAATGCACATGTAGGAATACACTGACAGAGTGCAAATTTGAAGTTTATTAGAATAAGTGTTTACATAAGCAATTATTTGAGGGATAGCAAATCATGAATCCTGAGCCCACAGTCCGAACTTGATCCTCAATATGCCCTCAGTAAGGAGGAGCTTGAATCGCCCCTTTCAAAAAAATACACGTGGTGACGAGAATGTGTGCGCCATAGTACAGTGAACAATACCGTTTGAGCATATAGCAGCTTGTTTGTAGTTTCCACAGAAGGTTGGCTTTGAAAGTAGCCAAAAAAGTAATTGGTAACTTTTTTCACTTGAAGTTTTTCATGCCACTAGCCATCAAGTCACCAAATTTGGCAACCCTGATGGGCAAGACAACAAATTTCAGTTAATGTCAAATGCAATTCAGGTTACTCTTGGTTATGGTGCTCCCAACTAAAATGCAGTAGTGCAGGTGTGAGAAGTTTAAGGAGTTGTAAACCTGACCCACGATGGCAGCACATATTGCAATTGTTTTTGATGTCACCTTTTCATCGGGCGACGAGGAAAGGGCGCAGAATGAGCCTTTCTTCCTCTCGGGCTAGCCGGCGCAGCTTGACGGGTTCTTACGAGGTTGTCGAACAACCACTGTGTAGCCTTTAGGTCGAGCAGTAGCTACAGTATCCGGAAATTTCTCTTGGATGTGCAAGAATGCGACGCGCATCACCAGCCACGGTGTGTGTATGTGTTGTGAACTATGTTGGATGTATCGGTTTTCACTCAACGAAGAGTTGTTGTAAAACATTTGCATCAGCCACCGGCATCGTTCTCACGCATTTTAAGCCTAGTAGACTTCAAATCACTATGTCTACGTTAGCCTCCTACAAGAGGCCGAAGGCTTTGCTCAACACAGCAAGCACTCTTGTTAGCAAACCAACATGATACACACAAGCATCGTGCTTCGATCGGCATTGCCATTTTGCTCTGTAAGGCACAATATACAATGAGGATCACATAAAGAGAATCCAACAGCTACTTGTAAGGACACAATTTCCGCAAGATGGGTGAATGCGTCATAGAGCACTGCACGGGCTTACCCGAAAGACCGGGCCCGTGGGCCGGGCCAGGTAGGGAAGTTTTTTCACGGGCCCGGGCACGTCATGTGCTTTTTGACCCGGGCCTGGGCCGGGCTCAGACTTTCTGGTGGTGTGATGTAACGTGCAACGAGTTATCCTCGTGTGTCTCGACTCTGAAAAACATGTCTTTTTTGGTCTCGGGCCGGGTTCGAGCCTAAGGTAAAGGGGTGGCGGGCCGGGCAACTTAGATTTTCCGGGCCCGGGCCGAGCCCGGGTTTTGCCACAAAGCTTTTGGTCGGGCGTGAAAACGGGCCCGGGTTGAAAAAATCGGCCCGTGCAGTACTCTAATGTGTCATATGTCCACCTTTTGCAGCAAAATAAACCAGAACAGGGGATAACGACACCATAAGACTTCGCATGGTCGTGCCGCATGCTTGGACCATGCGCGTCGAAAGCTCGCGCAGTGTAGCTGGTCGTTCGACCACTCAAAAAGTGTGACTCACACTGTATGGTATGCAGTTATTATTAACCAAACTTTTATTTGTGGGCAGAAACCTTGCCCAGCAAACAAGGCAGTCGCCCAATGTATCCACAGGTAACAACTTGAACGCTTGTCAAAGTAAACAGTACAACTTATTTGCCAGCAGAACGGTACCCACGCTGTTAGGATCGTCAAATGTTTCGTAGCTACTCATTGCAGCTAAACCAGAGCTTATAATTAGTGCTGAGAATGTTGCAGTATGGCAACATTGGTGAAACGAATTTGAGAAACTACCTAACTGATATCCGAGGCTGATTGTAAGCTCAAATAAACGCACACACCTCGCACTGGGTGCTCCGTCCGCCCTAACGCCAGCATAAACTCCAGCTGCTTAATTACTTCAGACTTAAATTCTTTCACTACGCCTCACCGGACCCTACCTCACGTAGAAGACGCCATTTCATGCTAAAGAGACCACGCGAGTGCGAAAAAATTTACCAGAAACTGCCGCCGAGCGTATACCATAGCACACAACATGGGCATTCACCCAAGCCAGCATGCCAACTGCCCATAGATGGCGCCACTGCCTATGCAATGGCAGCACCCATGAAAAAGCGGTCTATAGTAGTGTACGTTGTGTCCAGTACAGAAATACCTTATTTCAGTGACGCCATGCAACTCAAAGGCTCACTCTCGAAGACTAGTTCGCAAAAGCTGTAGTCTTAGTTTTGGCTCTGGAAATAATGTAGCTGGTTATTGGCAACATTACGGGAAAGTTGGTTACCTCTTAACTTCATGCGAGTACTGGGGCCGTATTCTCAGACGGTCACTTTTGGCGATACTGTCGCACGACGTTGCCTCTGGAATATGTATTCTTTCTCTCCTCAAGAACCCTGTTAATGGCAGGAAGTTAGAACACCATCACACCCCCATAATGTACTTCAACGGTACAGAAAATCGATTTTTTCTTCTAGAAATGTGAACCCACGAACTCGCCTAATAGCTTGAGGCCAACCGATCTGGTTTTGCTCAAACCGCCAATAAGCACACACTGAAAGCACCCGTCCCCCAATGTCACTGCCATAAAAAACACGCCATCCACATAAAAAGCACTGTTACAAATTATCAATATTGTTAGTGCAAAGCAGGAAAAAATTAGGCCTTAAGGTACACCGCATTGGATCATTTCTGAGCTTGATGCAACACTTTGACAAATTGATAGCAGATTTACAAATAGCAATTAGCCCCAATGGTTTGCCAAATTCCCTACTGATGGTTTGGAGAAAATGGCACCATTCTTTGAGTCGAACAGCATTTCCAAAATATTCAAATAGTAAAAAGCTTGTTTTGGTTGTAATCAGCTCTTCCTTGATATCAAAAGCTATCTCAGCACGTTTTGCCTCTGGAATATGTATTCTTTCTCTCCTCAAGAACCCTGTTAATGGCAGGAAGTTAGAACACCATCACACCCCCATAATGTACTTCAATGGTACAGAAAATCGATTTTTTCTTCTAGAAATGTGAACCCACGAACTCGCCTAATAGCTTGAGACATTATACAGTTAATCAGAAATTATATACTTTAACCATGCAGCAAAGCAGGGGAAAGCGCACTGGCAAGAAATCCATGAGCTGGTTGTTATTTGAGATCGGAGCCCATAGTTACGGCGACGTGACTGATCCGAGGCAGCTGGGCCGGTATTTTGTAGCGATGCCTTTAAAGTAATAATGCTTTTTCGCGCTTTGTCAGTGGTCAGAGCGACGGTCCGCTCACGGCCCTGGACCGCAAATGGCCGCGGAAGAGGGGTCACGGAGGTCGGAGCATCGCGCGCTATCAACGCGGCTCCGCCGAGGCAGACGTTTGGGGTGGCCCTGACGAGGGCCGTTTGTGTGTTGTGTGCGCGCGCACGTTTTACTTCTTGGCTGCCTTCTTGGGGGTGGCCGCCTTCTTGGCCGCTGGCTTCTTGGGTTTCTTGGGCAGCGACGCCTTCTTCTCGGCCTTGGGCTTCTTTGCTGGCTTGGCCTTCTTGGCCGCCACTTTCTTGGGAGACTTCTTGGGAGTCTTCTTGGCGCTCGCGGGCTTCTTGGCGGCCTTCTTGGGGGTCTTCTTGACACCTCCCGCCTTTTTCTTCTCGCCCGCGGCGGCGCCCGCAGCCAGCTTGAACGAGCCGCTGGCGCCCTTGCCCTTGGTCTGCACCAGCGCGCCCGAGGTGACGGCCGACTTGAGGTACTTGCGGATAAACGGCGACAGCTTCTCCACGTCCACCTTGTAGGTGGCCGCCATGTGCTTCTTGATGGCCTGCAGCGACGACCCTCCGCGCTCCTTGAGCTCGCCGATGGACGCGTTCACCATGGCCGACACTTTGGGGTGGCTGGCCGTGGGCTTGGCGCGCACCGCCTTCTTCTTGGGGCTCGGGGCTGCCGACGACGCGGCCGGCGCTGCTGCTGTCTCTTCGGCCATGGCGGGCAAACAAATCCGACGACGACTGAAAAACTGGTGTTAGCGCTACGAGAGCAACCGACCAAGTGAGCGACGGTCGGCCGGGTGCACGGCTTCCCGGCGGCAGCGGCGAAAAAAGCGCGCTCGCCGCTCATTGGCACAAATCGCGCTGCCGACCGGCCAATCGGCGGCCTCGCGCCGCGGGTCCCTACGATGCTGGAAAAGTCGAAATTTCGAATCTGCTCACCTTTCAAGATCAGAAATGTCGCACAATATAGCTTTACAACACCAACTGCTTAGTATAGTCTGATTTATCCAACTCCTGGCTATCTGGAGAACAAAAAATTAACACTGTGACTTGGCTCGTTACAATTTTGTACGCACGAAACTACAACCGTAGCATAGAAAGCGCTGTCGCTGCAGTGTTCACGTTTGTTCATCGATACATTGGTTTCGGTGTCTAATCGATGTATTGTGACACGATGACATAATAGGTCGTTGGCAAACAGGCGACTCGCAAATTCTGGCCTCAATAGAAGCCGTTAGACCTCAGATTGCCCGAGTAAGAGCGCAAACTCGTCCGTACTGCGATACCTGTCTTGTGTTTCTCGGGTCACAGTTCTGGGCTGCTTTGGACCCTAATTTCACGCCTTGTGCCGTATCGACTGTCCACAACGGCGGCCCACCATCTAGGGCCGCGTTCAGGCACTTTCACAGCTCGGATGGAAATTGCGGGAAAGCCCCAGGCGCCCTGAAAGCGCTGCTTGCGGCATGCAAACGCCTGCGCGGCAACATTCTGGGCGCCGCAGCAGACCAACCAAGCGTCGCGCAGGCTTCTTTAGAATACGTACACGCATGCCGGACCTTCTACATTAAAACAGTACGGCACCCCAATTCTGGACTGCAGCGCGAGTCCCTCTGTGGGCAGGAAAAGCCTCTTGCGGAAGCACACCGCGCTCAGCCGCCCGCGCGCTTTTCTCACTTGACGGCAATCTGCACCGACTTTGTGTCATTCCTCCGACGCCAGGGCTTTGCACGAAAATTAAAGAATCATCTGAACTGCTTTACGTAAAATAGTGAGTGCGTAAATCAACGCCTGTATGTTGTCTGAAACTCCATTCACTGTATGCTAACAAATACTAAAACTGAAACGCAAGTGGACCATATGTCCCCAACCCATGCGCAGTTATAAAACAAACGTACGTCCCAGCTAACGTTAACAATTCAAAGGAAGAAAAAAAAAAAAGGTATTTGGTAAACACGGTGTTCAGTCGTCAGAGGTCTGACAACAAAACATCGTAAGTGCATCTTGCACCATGTGTGTGATTATTGTTTTTATTTATTATTATTTTTCGTTGAACAGCTTGGCTAAAGTTAGCTGGCCGGGACACCTTATATACCCATGATGGCTGTCTTGAGATGTTATATCTTCGTGTTTAGCTTTTTTTTCTTTTTCCAATTAACCGCCACTCACCACACCGGCTTGTCGATTCGCGAGCTTAATCACTGTGGAAGGGCAGTGTGGCACGCCCGTTTGCACTTCAAAGTTCATTTTGGTTTATCAAAATTTAATTACATGACTAGAACATGCAGATAGAGGGGACCAAAGTCAGGCGACCGTACCGATAACCTCTATACAAAACCGATAGAAGCAAACTACAAAACCAGCAGAAAAATCGAAATATAAGCAAGATAATGAAAAAAACCGAACCAACTGCAGAAATAGGTTTTAAAAATGTTTTCAAAGGCAACATAATCAATGCAACCAATACATAGACAGCCAAAGTCACTGTGCAAGTATACCAAAAGTGTTTGATCAACATAGCCACTTTTTGTTCGTGCGCTAACCAGAGCAGGTTGTCCTTTCGCTCTCTTGCGCCCGCCCTTCTCCTTCTCCCACGTCCGCGCTCGTAGCGTAGCCCTTTTTAGGGCTCCCCAGGGAGTGGGATCTTAGCCTTCTTTTCTCTCGCTACATTACTATGTAGCTCTCACCTTCACTGTGCGCTCCACCATGGATGCCAGCGAGGACATCTCATCCTCCGACCCTTGCGCAAGCGGTATCCTCCGCTCCCGCAACACCACAGCCGCCTACACAGCGTGTGGAAGACTGCTTCGTTCACGACCAGCCCACACCCCCTCGGCCATAGTGAAGAGAGTCAGGAATGCCCGAACCACCACCTCTGGCCGTGGCCGCGCACCCCCGAGAAGACTTCTCACTCCCTCACCAGAGGAACACTCACCGGCAATACAGCAAGGCTCAACACAGCCCTCTGCCACTGAAAACGCCGTTCCTTCGCCACCATCGGAGACCATCTCTTCTGTCTCCCTCAGTGCCCCTGCCGTACAGGAAGAACCCCCAGTTGTGAGATTTTATTTTCTCTCGCCTGTTGCCGCGAGTCAACTCGCCACCACGACCCTGCCCGCCACTCCACAAGTTCCGCCCTCGGTTCCCGCCGACTGTGACGAAAACGAGGCGCCCAGTGACGAAGGCCATGAGACCAGCCCCGTTTGCTCATCAAGCAATTCAAGCTCTTCTCCTGGCTCTTCCTTTTATGAGCAAACGACCCCTCAACCGTCACCCTTAGCTGTCAGCACTGAGTCCTCATCTCAGACGGACAGTGACGAAACAACCTCGTCCAGCCACAGCGACGACACCGCATCACCGCCAGCCCCCTCAGCCTGCACCGGGTACACCCCCGCCCATGCAGTCGGCTCGCCCGACAACAGCCGCAGCGCACCGCCCGACACTGCCTCCTCTGCGGCAGAAGGTGCCGTTGCAATTGCATCAGCCGCCGAGACTGACGTCACCGCCCCGACGCAGCAGCAAGCGGCCGTTTCCTCCGACCCCCGTCCCTGCAACCAGGACTCATCGCCCCCGCGACTTGTGCGTGAATCACTACTACTAAGTGGTTCATTCGGAAAGGAAGGGGGTTGGCGCTATCTTCTGCAGCCCTTGAGGGAGCACGGCTCAGCGCCAACGGGGAGGGGAGGATGGGAGAAAAGGAGGGTGTAGAGGAAGGTGTTGGTGTCGCCATGGCAGGGGCGAAGCAGACCGGCGGGCAGGGACGGGGTCACGCCATCCGGAGGGTAGGGCCTTGACAGCTCGCGTCTGGCCTGGTGTGGTCAGTCAGTCCAAGGCTGCGTGGTGGGGCAGGGCCGGAGGGCCTGCAAAGAAAGGAGCCAGCACCCATGGATGGCCGCGAGGTCATCCATGTGTGCTGGCGGTGTTAGAGAGTGGTTGAGAGCCCTGACGAGTCCAGGTACTCAACTACGCTGAGCAGGGCCGGGAGGTGGTTTCGACGGGGGAAGAGGATGTCCTCCTGTCGTGTGGTGGGAAGTCCAAGGCGGCGAAACTCCTGCAGGAGCATTCCACGGGGTTGGTTGTGTGCAGGGCAGGCCAGCAGGAGGTGCTCCAGTGTCTCTGGCTCACCACAGGAGGCGCAGGCAGGTGAGGCGATGAGGCCAAGCCGATGGCGTCGTGCGGCTGTCCAGCAGCAGCCGATTCTCAGCCGGAGAAGCAGCGAACTCTCCCTCCGTGCAAGGCCGCGTTGCGGTAGCTGCCGTGGGGGGCGTCCCAAGGACACACGCTTGTCAGGATGGGACACCTGGAGGTGCCGCTGAAGCCGGAGCCTCGTGAAGTCCGCGGCTGTGACTGCTGCACTCAAGGGGACGTCACCGTGGTGGGCACTCTTGGCTAAGGCATCGGCCTCCTCGTTGCCCGGGATGCCTACATGAGCAGGGATCCAGTGCAGGGACACCGGGCAACCTGCATCTTGTAGTGCCGCCAGTCGCGTTGAGAGGAGAGCGACCCCCAGGCTCGCCCTCTCCGGCCTCTGCAGGCTCAGGAGGGCTGCCTTGGAGTCGCAGAAGATTGCTGCTGGAGTCTGTGGGGGTTCCTCTGTGAGCAGGTCGACAGCAAGGTGGAGGCCTGCTACCTCCGCTGCTGTGGAGCTTGCATGGGCTGGAAGGCGACACTGCCTACTCTTCTGCAGGGCAGGTATGATGCACGCCGCCGTCGACGAGCCTGTGTCGGGGACCACGGAGCCATCGACGAATACCTGCAGGTGGCCCTCAAGGTCCTCGTGGAGGAGTGAGGCCGCCGTCTGCTGCAATGCGCAGGTCGGTGATCGCCGCTTGGTGATGCCTGGTAGCTCCGTGGTGATGGCGATAGGAGGTCTCTGGGGTGGGGGCAGCTGCACTGTGTTGGGTGGGGGGTTCCCGATCACCTCCTCGTACAGGCAGCACAGCCGCCCCATCTGCGATGAAGGCCGTGAGCGCAAGCGGGTCAACAGGCCACCGCCGTCTGCAGCATGGTGGAGTCGGTCGATGTGCCGCAGGCCCTGCTGTAGGAGCAGCAGCGGCAAGGGCCACGCTCCAGCCTCGGCCAGGGTGGCAGCGACCTGCGAGTTGCGCGGAACACCTAGGCAGAGCCGAACAGCTGCCCGGTGTTGCAGCTCCAGCTTCTTCAGGCGGGGTGGTGGTAGCGCCACCAGTGGGAGGGCATACCGCAGGCGTGAGGTGGCTGCTGCATCGAAGAGTTGCAAGGCCCACCTGGTTGTGCAGCCTTGTCCGCGGGCGAGGAGCTGCGAGACGGCCTCCACGCGAGAGAGAGACTCCCCTCGCCACCCATGCCAAACTCTCGCCGCGTCGTCTGCCAACGGCTGCGCCGCCCCACCTGATAAGTGGTTCTTGAGGAAAGGGAAAGGTTGACGCTATCTTCTGCAGCCCTTGAGGGAGCACGGCTCAGCGCCAAACCGCCCCACCTGCAAACACACAAGAGAACAACGCCTCTCCCCCGGCGCGTGACTCACAGTGTACACCCTCCGTGCCCTCCACCCCTCCTCGTCTCTCTCTCTCCACCGCCGTACCGTCTGCCACCGACCGCGCCTCCCCTCCTGCGAGCAGCGAGGAGACCTTCGACCTCGCCCGTGTACGTGACTCAGAGTGCGCGCGCAAGGCAGGCTCCACCTCCCCTCGCCACAGTCAACAACACGGCGCGTCGTCTGCTAGCAGCCACGCTGCTCCAACACGGAGTGACGCCGTGATGACTGACTCTGCGCATGCGCGCGGCTCCCCTCAAGGGCGCGTCGAGAACTTCTCTCCTCCGCGCATCTCTCCTGCCGGGGCAAAACAAAACATTCCCAACGCCGGGCCCCTCCCGTCACAAAAAGCGCCCGCCTCCTCCCTTCACGAGTGCAACAAACCTCGTACACAGAGCTGCGCGCTCGGGCCAATTCGCCCCCTCATTGAGGACGCCTTCTCCCAAACGGACTACGCTCATGTTACCCCTTGGCAGTCTGCCAAAACAAGCCAAAGGGTATCCCCTCCTGCCCATGATACGACCACCTGTCCCCCTGCATCATCTCTGCCCACCGTAGACAGTAACCAAACCACTGTCAAGGAGGTTACTCCCCCCAACCAAGAACTCACACGAGCACCCAGACAACGGCGCCGCCGCTATCAGCCGCTCCAGCGCGAACAGCCTCGGCCACAGCACGTCGCTCATTCCAACCCGCCTGAAACTATTCTGTTCAGGCCCAAATCAAGAACAGCGAACTTCATGTCCGCCACAAAGGACGCCATCGCGGCCCAACTCTCCAAAGTGCCTGGTGCTAAGCGTGTCCGCATTAACTTACGAGGCAACGTTGTTGCCGTGGACTGTGAACCCAGTGCCGATTCTTCACCACTCCTGGCTGTTTCTACCATTTGCGGTGTTGAGGTGAAGGCCAAAGCTGCCAACAACAAAAACGTCTGCACCGGCGTCGTCTTCGGTGTCGACCCCACCTTCGATTGCGACACTCTCGCACAAAATATCGAAAGCTCGGCCCCTATTGTCGCCTGTGCGCGCAGCGGCCGCAACCTGGTAGTCAAATTCGCCGGCAGTACAGCCCCCTCGGAAGTTGCTCTCTTTAAACAGCAACGACCTGTGCGCCCACGACGCCCCCGCCCACTCCAATGCACCAACTGCGGGAGGTACGGCCACGTTGCACCCACCTGCACAGGGCAGTCTCGCTGCCTCCGCTGCGGCGGCTCGCACAGCATGGCGGAATGCACGGCCCCCCACCCCAAATGCATCAACTGCAACGGCCGCCACATAGCCACCGAACCTCGCTGCCCCCGCTGGCAACAAGAGCGGAAAGTTGCGGAAATTATGGCCGCAGCTCCACAGCCCATCTCCCGCCGTGAGGCCGTGAGTGCAGCAAAAAAACTGTCAAGTTACGCTGCATCCAAAACGCAGTCCGAAGCTCGTCCGAGTGCCCACGTTCAGCCCGGCCGCACTTTCAGTCAAGCCCTCACAGGCCAACCTGCCCTGACGCCGCCCCCTCAGCCACAGAACGACAACTCTGACTCGCAGAAGGATGTTGTTATCGCTGCTCTCGCGGCAGCCGTAAAGGCCCTCCTTGGAACCCTCCAACACGACTCCCCCGTCCACCAATTGTGCACAGCGGCGCTAGCCGCCCACGAGGCCCTGACTCATCATGGCTAACTCTTTCGCTCCACGGCCGCGGATACTGCAATGGAACGTCCGTTCCTTGCGCTGCCGCCATGCGGAACTCGCGGGTGAACTCCTGCAGAGTAAATACGATGTCCTGGCTCTGCAAGAGACTCATATTCGCGAGGGGGAACTCACACTTCCTGGGTTCATCGCCTACCACAGTGCCACAAATTGTGAACTCACCACATGTGCCGATCACCCCTGCGCCGACTCGTCACATCCTCCCGGCCGCTCACGCGCATCACTCTACATCCGTGCACAATTGCCACATGCCCTCGTGTCTGTGTCGGACATCCAGTGCACCGGAGTTGAGTGCGTTGTTGCCACTGTCCGCGTCGGTTCTGTTGACACCACCGTCGCCTCCATTTACGTACGGCCGGCTCGGAGGTGGGATTGCCACTTCCTCAATCGTCTAGTCGTCCGCGTCAACGGTGACCATGTTTTGTGCGGGGACTTTAACTCCCACAACACATCCTGGGGGAGCGGCCACACGGACCCTAACGGGCGTGACCTCTTTGATGCCATCCATGCAGCTGGTCTTCTCGTCATCAACACGGGCAAGCCCACCTTTGCTCGACGAGGAGTCAAGAGTCGCAGCGTCATCGACCTCTCACTGGTGTCGGAGCGCTGTCACTACGAGTGGCACCGAAAGCCCGACACACAGGGGTCCGATCACTATCCCATCGTCCTCGAGCCCCTCCACAATGCTCACCAACAAGTGCGCACATACTGTGTAGTGAACTGGCCTCGTTTCCGCGAACTGTGTGCTACTGTGCCAGTCGCGTCAGACCTCTTCACACACATCGCTGAGTGCGCCAGCAGTGCTTCTGTTTCCTGTGCTGTGCCCGCCAACACACCTGCTCCGGACATCAAACAGCTCAACCTTCGAGCCGCTCGCCGGAGAGCACAACGTGTAGCCATTCGCACCACCAAACCCGAACACTGGACCCTCTACAACCGTATTGATGCCGTGTGTCGTCGTCACGCGAGGCAACGCCGCAACGAGAGCTGGGCTGGGCTCTGTGCCACTCTGGATGACCCCCGAAACCAGTCCCGATGCTGGCGCATCCTCGGTGCCATGCTCCGTCCAAAAGTCCCCCGTTGCCCGGCCCTGTCAATCGCAGTCGCGCGTCACATCACTTCCGCCCAAGTCGCCGAACTGATTGCCGACAACTTCTGCGTCCTGCCTCATGAACCCGCCTCTGCTCACGCCGTTTCATTGGCCCCTCCCGACGAAAACAAATGCGAACTTTTTGCACCTCTCCGTTACTTCCCTACACAGGGCATTAGAGACGAGATCCGTGCATTGTGTAGTGATGACTTCACCATTTACGAGCTCACATTTGTGCTCCAAAGCCGCAAACGTCGGTCTGCACCGGGAAGCGATGGCATCACCTATCAAATGCTTCGCAACCTCGACCACTCTCAACTCCCTCACCTCCTCGAAGCCTACAACGTCGTTTGGCGCACCGGAGTCATTCCAGCCTCGTGGAAAGAAGCCACCGTTGTGCCCCTCCTGAAAAAGGGCAAACCAGCCTCCCACCTAACTTCCTACCGGCCCATTTCCCTCACCTCTGCCGCTGGGAAAGTTCTCGAGGCAATGGCGCTTCGTAGGCTCGACTGGATCGCCGCCGCACTGGACTTTATTCCGCCCGAAATGAGCGGCTTCCGACGGCATCGTGCGACCGCTGACTGCCTCGCTGACGTCATCGCTACACTAGAAGACGCCAAACAACAAGGGTATGTCGGCTACCTTGTCCTACTAGACGTTAAAAGCGCCTTTGACAACCTCCCACACGACACCATCATGGACGCACTGCGCGCCATCCGTGTTTGTGACCGGCTCTTGGCCTACGTGTCTGCCTTCCTTAGCGGCCGCTCCTTTCGTGTGCGCGTCGGGGGCTCGACAAGCTCACCTCGCTCCATCTCCGTTGGTGTCCCTCAGGGGAGCGTCCTCAGCCCCTTCCTATTTAATCTTGCACTGGCACGCCTTCCCGACTTCATCCCGCGCACCCTCCCTTCTGACGTCCGCCTAGCCATTTACGCTGACGATTTGGCTCTCTTCGCTGTTGGTCCCACGTCAAGCGGCACGCAGGTTCGTCGAAGCTTACAGGGTGCCATAAACGCCATCGACTCCTACCTCACCGGCATAGGACTCAACCTATCGCCTAACAAAACGGAGGCCCTGCTCGTACACCCCCAATTTCGCGGGCGCTACCAGACTCCTCGGCTCCATCTGCGCGGTGTGCTCCTCCCGTGGTCCCGCAGAGTTCGCTACCTGGGAGTGCTAATCGACCACAGGCTCAGCTGGAAACCAGCCGTAGCGGCACTCCGCAAGGGCTCAACCAAAGTTGCAAACGCCGCGCGCTCCCTCCTTGCTCGAGGCCGCGGGTGTTCCCCGCAACTAGCCCTCAGGATATACAACGCCGTTGCCACCTCAAGATGCCTTTACGGACTTCCTCTGGCATCTCTTAGACCCTCCCAATGGGAAACTCTGGACATGCAACACAGGCAAGTCATCCGACAACTATACGGCCTCCCACGCAACTCACCAATTGGTCCCACCCTCGCGGAAGCCAAAGACTTCCCCCTGTCCGTCAGAGCACAATGGCGCGCTCTCAATCACGTCGAACGGCTACAACGCACCCGCCAAGGACAATACCTTGTTCTGCGACTGCACTCCCTCACCCACACCTGCATGGGACGGCGAGCAGCAGAGTTTCACTCCCTGGTGCCCACCCCCTACTGTGGCTGGCTCCCCCCCACTCCCCATCGTCACCGCCCGCCCGTCATTCACACAACCATTCCGGGTGTAAGAAGCAAGCGGAACACCCCCACTTGCGCAATTCTCCAGGAAGTCGCCGCCACTTTCGATGAAAGACTTTTTGGCCGCGTAAAAGTGTTCACCGACGGCTCGGTTCTCAAGAACGGCTCCGCAGCAGCAGCCTGCACCATCCCAGAGCTGTCAACCCGCAAACCAGTAGCGCACCCAGGATCTCTGCCAGGGGGGGGTTGACAGTTTGCCAATACCATCTAAACAGCACTAATTTCGATTTCTTCACGAGACATTATTCAAAAATGCGCTTTTTGCGAGTGTGCAGACGATTGCGCGTCTTACATCTTAATTACAGTACTCAAATGCGTAAGGAAAGAAAAGGGGTTAAACAAAAGGGGGGGGGGGGGGTTAAGTCGGCCTCAGGGGGGGGTTCCAACCCCCGAATCCCCCCCCGTCGGTGCGCCACTGCCGCAAACAGTGTCGCCTTCGCGGCAGTTGCTCCTCAACTCTGGCTGAACTTGCAGCACTTGACTTGGCTGCCGACCTTGTTCTCGAACATCTCCCACCTGCTGTCGCCATACTCACCGACTCTCGCGCCGCCCTACAAACCCTTATTAAAGGGGAAAGAGGCCCGCTCATCGGCCAACGCCTTTCCATGAAGTTCGCATACGCTCAACAAAATGGTTGCGACCTTCTCCTTCAATGGGTCCCATCACACGCCGGCATCGAAGGAAATGAACTGGCGGACGACCTTGCCAAACATGCACACGACCAGGACATACCGTTTACTGACTTCGTTTGCCCCTTCGACTCTGCCCGCCACACAATCTCTAATGCCATCAGAGCCAAACACTCCGACGCGCGAGTCGCCTCCGGTGCTCCGCCTCGTCCCCTACCGAAGTTGGGGCTCTCTCGAGCCGATAGAACATTTCTTCTCCGACTTCGCGTTGGTTGTGCCAAAACGGCCCAGCGAGTTGCTCATCTATCCGGCACCGGCAGTTCTGTCTGCCTCAGCTGCAACGATGACACAGATGAAACCCTGAGCCACATTCTTCTTGAGTGCGCCGGCTATATCCACGCCCGCGACTCATTAACAGCCGCATATCGCCGCCTTGGACTCCCATCTGACAACGCGGACGTTTTGCTCTTCCCCCGTGGTCACCCTTCTATAATCAAGCGAGCTTTCACAGCTTTGCTTGATTTCTTTGAAACCACGACACTCTACACGCGGCTATAGGCCCCGTTTTCGCTACTTCTTCTTCCCCTCTTCAGGGTCATACCGCTCTCCTCTCTTCACTCCTCACTCTTTAACTCCCATTATCCCTTCCCCGTGCAGTGCTGTTGAGGTGACCTCATAACGAGAGACAGTTACGGCGCTGCACTTCTATCTTCACCCTCATTTTAAAAGTCACTTACTACTACTACTCAACATAGCCAGAAATTTACTCAAGAAATAGAAACTCCAACTAACAGTGAAAATACAAAAGTGAAGTTAAGTCGTTGTCACATAAAATTGTTTTTCTTCCTAGCGATGTTTGTAATCAAAAAAAAAAAATTGTCGCAGTTTCACCCGAAAGGCAAAGCATCAATTGCGATAGCAAATTAGTAGAGACCCACCCATACGGAGTAAGGATAGTAGTTTTATCAGCTGTATAAACTTGGACATGCAACAGCACCAGCAACGCGCAGAACTGTTGTCGACGCCGTCGGCATTTTGCCCGCGTTCGCACTGAAAGCGCGCAGCGTTTTTATATAAATATGCATTTGGTGCCGCAGCTAAACGTCGCCTCCCCTCCCTCCCGTCCCCTCACAGCCTTTCGCGTGACGGGAAAAGTCGCGCTTGCTCTATATATGGAAAGGGGAAAGACACGCTTAATTCTGCAGCCCTTCAGGGAGCACGGTGCAGAACGCGCATTTGCTCTCCGACGTGCGTTCGCTCCCCGTGAAAGCGCGCGTCCCTCGCTCCCTTTCACTCGCACATACAGCGTCCGGAGCGCGGCGACGATTTCATCGCCGTTGACGTCATACGGGACCTCACGGCGACGCCGACGGCAGAAATCCGCTTTGGGGTGTCTATATAATTGCTATCGCAATAGAAGTTCGCCCTGCGCAATGGCCAAGTAGTGCGTTTGCTGCGCCAAGTCCGCCCCATCGTTATAGGCGTTGGCGCGACGCCGACGAGATCTCTCCCGCGTTCGATATGTGGGTATGATCCGCCGAGATAGGCCATGACATCAATAACATCCCATGCGGGTATGAGCCATGAAAGAAGGTAAGAAAAAATCACATGTGGCTCATACCCGCCCGATTCTTGGCAGTGGATGCGAGCCATGATAAAGGATCATACCCGCGTTCCATATGTCGGTCATTCCAGCGACTATAGGCGGCGCGACGGTAGGTCAAAATGGCTGCCGAGACGGTGATAAGGCGATCTCAAAAGCGTGTGCATCTCGAGCAGCAAAGGAACGTCATGCTCTCTAGTTTCGCTGCAGACCATGCTTTCTCTCGCTAAATAGACACAAAGGTGTGTGAATGAAGGCGAAGCTACTTTCAACGCCGGTCACATCATATGCTGCGGCATCAAGTCCCTTACAGACACCGAGGTCAGCGTCAAATCGCTCTGCCTGCAGACGATTGCAATCAAGGGCCCGCTAGGGCACGGTTTGAGAACTGCGGCACGCTGCACCATTGGCTGCAAATGCGATTGCTATTAGCTTTTTTCATCTTCGGCGCGTCCATGAGTATACCGCGAGACCGAACCGCCGAACTGCTTCGCAGATTTCAATCACCGGGTGACTGCTTCGGAGGAGGGCCGCGTGGCGCCGCCTGCGTCGCTGGAATGACCGAGCCGAGAGCAGATCGAAGCGGGAGATCTCGCCGGCGTCACGCCAACGCCTATGGCGATCAACCAGTTCGTGCTTCTTCTTGTCGAGTGCTCATACCAAGTTTGGTTAGCACGCTGTGATGCGGTTTTCGAGGGAGGGGCGCCGGGTCTTCACGAAGTGCTTGGAAAAGCACGGAAGGAGGTTTGGTTCCATCTCACCCGGGAGCGGCATCACCTAGGCGAGAAGTTTCTCGAAGTGTGGGCTCGCCCTGCTGTGATTTTTGATGAGTCAGGTGGAAAGCTTTCCATTAAGTTATGATGCATGCTTCTAAGGTCACTCGACTGGACAGCATGCGCCAGTCGATCCACGTGTTTCCGTTCGCCTCAGTGGAACACAGAGTTGGAACCGGTGCTGGCGCAACAGAGTGCGCTGCGCCGCGGACGGCTTCTGTTGTCTCCATGGTTGTTTGCCTTAACACCTTTTCCGTCGAGGCAATCCAGGGATCTGATGGGCTTGTGTCCCTGACGACCGACATGGCTGTTCGTGTGCAGCGTGAAATAGCACGGTGTGCGCCGCCCCACAGCGCCCCCTTGTCCGGGAAGGACCGTTGGCCCAAACCAAAGCCCCCCACCCAGTCAGCCCGGGTAGGGGGGGGGGGGGTGCCGGGGTCAATGTACCGAATGATGCTGGGTTGTTGAGTACATGAACGCTCTGGGGCGCGGTACCTACGGGTGCCAAGTCCCCTTCCCATCTGACAACGGCACGATGGGGCGGACTTGGCGCAGCAAACGCACTACTTGGCCATTGCGCCGGGCGAACTTTTTCTTTTTGTTTTAGGGGCGAAGCTCCTTAGGGTGTGGGTCTGTCCTTCCTCCGATGTAGTATGTAGCCACCTGTAGTTTTATGAAGTGTTCACTAGATGGCGTTCCGGTTCCACTTTGCGCGCGTTCGGTGCGAACGCGGGCAAAACGCCGACGGCGTCGACAACAGCTCTGAGCGTTGCTGGTGCTGCTGCATGTCCAAGTTTATACAGCTGATAAAACTACCTTGAGTCGACCCCATGGCTGCTGCTTCGCATACTACTCGGGGTTCAGTAGCGCACCCAGGATCTCTGCCAGGGGGGTGGGGGGGTGACAGTTTGCCAATACTATCTAAACAGCACTAATTTCAATTTCTTGTTCTCCGGAAGCGGAACCGGAAGTGGACGCCGCACGGCGTAGGGAGGGAGTGACATAGCCCCCGAGCATAAGATGCTTCGCATCTAAAACAAGTACCGGACACCGGCTCTGCCACGGCGGCCTGCACGGCACCAGCCCTGCAGAAGAGCAGGCAGTGTCGACTGCCCAGACACGCCAGCTCGACTGCAGCGGAGGTGGCAGGCCTCCACCTGGCCGTCGACTTACTCTCCGAGGAGCTTCCTGAGGTACCGGCGGCTATCCTCTGCGACTCCAAGGCAGCCCTCCTCGGCCTGCAGAGGCCAGAAAGTGCCAGCCTTGGAGTCGCACTGCTGTCTACCCGGCTGACAGCGCTGCAGGCCACCCGGTGTCCCTGCACTGGATTCCCGCCCACGTAGGGATCCCGGGCAACGAGGCTGCCGACACCCTGGCGAAGGACGCCCACCACACCACTGTGCCCCTCAGCCGGGCCGTGACGGAGGGCGACTTCACAGGGCTGCGGCTGCGGCGACCTACCACCCAGACAAACGGGTGTCACTGGGACGCCCCCCACGTCCACTCCCCCAGCGAGGCCTGGCTCGCAGGGAGACCTCGCTCCTGCTGCGGCTTCGCATCGGCTGCAGCTGGACGGCAGCACGCAGCCACCGACTTGGACGAGCGACAAAAATTTCGGGTGGCATTTCAGATGCTAAGTTCACGTGAACAAAGCTTGCTTTCTTGAGTCGAACGAGTAATTTCAATTCGTGCGAGGCGAACTAATGAGGGAAGCAGTGTGCGACACCTCAACACCACGGTCCACCAGGTTGTGTCCCTCCACGTGCGATAGGCGGCTTCGTAAAGCCTTAGGCCTAATGCGTCGCTATCCTGACCACAACCGGCATCAAAAAAAAATTCATCACCCATAATGGGCACAACAGGCAGCCGCGAGGAGATGTTAGCTCTGTGAGGTGGTCCTACCCCGCTCGGTGCACACAGCATCCGAGTTGACTGCGCCCACCGTCCCAGACAGTGTCGGAGCGCCCGGTGCCAGGCCGCAATACCAGTCAGCCCGTAGTCAACGACACCCGTGGCCGGCTCCCTGAGCCTCGACTTCCGAAGTCAAAGATATAGACATAAGCTATTTACATAAGAAATTCGGACCACCCACGAGGCTTCCGTACTCACTCGCTTCAGGCTTGTCAATGCTCCACGGGCGCTAGGCCTCGCTCTCCCAGGATGCAGACCACGTGGCTCTCGTACCGACGAGTGTACTTCAAAACACTCGCGAAAAGGCTTAGCATGTTGAAAAGTTCAAACACGCTACAGCAATCGTCGCCTCGCTCAAGAAAGCACACCGCCGACACTAGCGATCAAAATCCACGCTAGGACTACGCTTCGGTTGAAACATCTCGAACCGAGCAAAGCTGTTAAAATTATCGTCCGATGCCCCAAGAGGTCCACGTTGGGCAGCCAGATGTGGCGTCTCACACATGTGCTCTTGGGACAAAGGAACAACACATAGTAGTGCAAACAATCAAAAGGGCATTTATTGCACCTTTCATACACTAATACATACTAGCCGAATTACAACCAATAGAACATTCACACGGGCGCGCGACAAATCAAGGAAGTCCGACTCACCGCGACCCGATAGCGAGCGAATACGTTCGCCCCCTGCTATGACACCATCGCCTAGTCGTTCGCGTGTACAGTCACGCGAACGGTAGCGCGCTCGAACGATCCGTGTTCGTCCATACCGGTGTCCTGCTCTTAGCCTCGCGCGACGGTCGCGCGAAGCGGGCCGGCGCACGCGCGAAGCGTCCGTGCGTGTTGGCCGCCGATCCCAAGCCAAAGAGAGAGCGCCTCCGACCTTTTTCTCCCAAGTGACCCCGCCGTTCGGTAGCGTTAGCATCGCGACACTAGCGCCGTCTCTCGCAACGCGCCGCAACCACCGCCGGGCTTAGCCACGCAGAGAAGCCGGACTACAGGAGACATGCGGGGAAAACAACATCAGGGGACGCGTGAGAGTCGCGCATCCCCACAGACTTCCATCTGCCAACCCGCCTACCTGCCTGCTGGAGCTGCATCCGGAGTGGGCGACCAGCCAGATCGCGGCCATCTGCCTGGACCCCCTGACTCTGCACGAGCTGCAGGCGGCCCTGAGGAGGGGCAAGCGTCGCAGCGCACCGGGAGCAGACGGAGTGACACTCCAGATGCTCCGCAACCTGGCCACCAGTGAGCATTGACACCTGCTCGACTGCTACAACAACATCTGGTGGTCAGGACAGGTGCCGGAGGCCTGGCGCACAGCCATCGTGGCCCCCATTCTGAAGGGCAAAAAGCCGGCCAACGAGCTGTCCTCCTACCGACCGGTCTCCCTCACCTCCGTTGCCTGCAAGGTGATGGAGGCCATCGCTCTGGCACGGCTCGAATGGGTGGCCCGCGCCTGCGGGTTCCTCGCGGACCAGCAGACAGGCTTCCGGCGCCGACGGTGCACTGCGGACTCTATCGCAGACGTCGTCTCCACCCTGGAGGACGCCAGGGCCAGCGGAGACCTCGCCATGCTCCTCCTCATCGACGTCAAGGGGGCGTTCGATGGATTCCCACATGCGGTCGTCCAGCAGGCTCTGGACCTCCTGGGCATTGGCGGCAACCTGCGGCGGTTCCTGTCATCGTTCCTGAACGACCGCACCCTCAGGGTCCGCGTGGGCCATGCAAGGAGCACTCCCCGTCCGGTCGCAGCAGGCGTACCACAAGGGTCAGTGGTGACCCCATTCCTCTTCAACCTCGCCCTGGCCCGGTTGCCTGCCGCCCTGCCGACGGACCCCCACTACAAGGTGGAGTGCTCCATCTACGCGGATGACATCGCCCTGTGGGTGCGGGGACCGCCGCAGTCAAGCCGCCACGTGCGCCTGGCCCTACAGAGAGCCCTGGACGCCACAGCCGCCTACCTGGGCAGCATTGGTCTCTCGGTGTCGACGGGGAAGACGGTGACCCTCCTCGTCCACCCGAGAGCAGCGGCACGGCGCTCAGCTCCCCGGCTGCAGCTGGAAGGCGTGCGCATCCCATGGAGTACGACTGTGTCGTACCTTGGGCTGCGCATCGACTACCGGCTAACCTGGCTACCGGCAGTCGCGGCCATGCAGTCCCAGACCATCAGGGTCCGCAAGGCCGTGTCGCAGCTCCTTGCCCGTGGAGAGGGCTGCTCGGTCAAGTGGGCCCTGCGGCTCTACGAGGCGGCGGCCACATCACGCCTGCGGTACGCCCTCCCGCTGGTGGCGCTGCCGCCACGCCGCCTCGAAAAGTTGGAGCTGCAGCACCGGGCGGCCATCCGACTCTGCCTGGGCGTCCCTCGGAGCTCCCAGATCGACGCCACCCTGGCAGAGGCTGGAGCATGGCCCCTGTCGCTCCTCTTCCTGCAGCAGGGGCTAAGGCACGTCGACCGCCTCCACCATGCTCCTGATGGCAGAGGCCTGCTGCATCGCCTCCAGTCCCGGCCTTCCTCAAGGATGGGTCAGCTGTGCCGCCTCTACGAGGAGGTGGTTGGCAACCCACCGCCGAACGCGGTACAGCTGCCCCCCCCCCCCCCCCCCACAGAGGCCTCCTGTCCCCATCGCCACGGAGCTTCCCGGGACTTCGAAGAGGCGCTCGCCCGCCTGCGCCCTGCAGCAGACGGCCGCCTGCCTCCTGGATGAGACCCTCGGAGACCACCTCCTGGTGTACGTCGACGGATCGGTGGTACCGGACACCGGCGCCCTGCAGAAGAGCAGGCAGTGTCGACTGCCCAGACACGCCAGCTCGACTGCAGCGGAGGTGGCAGGCCTCCACCTGGCCGTCGACTTACTCTCCGAGGAGCTTCCTGAGGACCGGCGGCCATCCTCTGCGACTCCAAGGCAGCCCTCCTCGGCCTGCAAAGGCCAGAAAGCGCCAGCCTTGGAGTCGCTCTGCTGTCTACCCGGTGTCCCAGCACTGGATCCCCGCCCACGTAGGGATCCCGGGCAACGAGGCCGCCGACACCCTGGCGAAGGACGCCCGCCACACCACTGTGCCCCTCAGCCGGGCCGTGACGGAGGGCGACTTCACAGGACTGCGGCGACACCTGGCGACCTACCACCCAGACAAACGGGTGTCACTGGGACGCCCCCCACGCTCACTCCCCCAGCGAGGCCTGGCTCGCAGGGAGACCTCGCTCCTGCTGCGGCTTCGCATCGGCTGCAGCTGGACGGCAGCACGCAGCTACCGACTTGGACGAGCGACGTCCCCGGCCTGCAGTTCCTGCGGGGAGCCGGAGACCATCGAACAGCGGGGCCCACTCCTGCAGGAGTTCCGCCGCCTGGGCCTCCCCTCTGGCAAGAAGGAAGATCTGCTCTTCCCCGGCCGACACCACCTTTCTGCACTTCGAGGCGTCGTGGAGTACGTTGACTCGTCAGGGCTCTCCGCACGCCTCTAAGGACATTTCTGCAAGCGGGAAGGCCTCGCGGCCTCCCATCCCATCCCGGGCCTGACAGGCTCGAAACAACACCCCTGCAGACTCTGCAGCACTCTATGGCCTACCACCTCGGCCCATACGTGCCGCCTCAGCCTGCCGGTTTGCCCCGTCCAGCCATGGTGACGACTCCACACTACCCCTCTTTTTCTCCCACTTACCCCTCCCTGTTGGCGCTGAGCCGTGCTCCCTCAAGGGCTGCAGAAGATAGTGTCAACCTTTCCCTTTCCTCACGAACCACTTACTACACTCATCACCGCTGCCCAAGTCGCGTGTGGGGGAGCTCCTCGAGCTCTTCGACAGCCTGGTGGTCGACTCCCCGACCTCCCCTGCAGCCTGGCCGCCACCAAACCAGCGTGAGCCGTTGCGCGTGTGCCTCGACCTCCGCGGAGCCTCCTCGCCCCTCTGCCAGGACTGCGGTGCTGTCGAGACACTGCAACATCTGATGTGCGAGTGCAGTGCTTCGTCGACGGCGCGCGCTACTCTTGCCCGCGTTTACCACGCGCAGAACCTCCCCTGCTTGACGGTGGAGGACGTCTTGCACCCCTCGGGCTGCACATCGAGCCACGGCAAACTCTTCCGCGCACTGCTGAACTTTGCCGACGACGTGGGTTTGGTCGACCGCCTGTAGGCCTCCCGTGTGGGCTCCCGGCGGCTCTTTCGGGGCTGCCCGGCGTTGGGGTCTGGCGGGTGTCTGTCAGCGGCTACGCCCTTCCTCTGTTTGTTTGCTTGTTGTTGTTGTTGGTGGTGGTGGTGTTTTTTTTTTTTTTCATGCGGCGTGTTCTCTCTCCGACAGTGTGCGACGTAGACCACATGCGCCTGTGGCGCCTTAGATGCTGCTGCTGCTTCCGCTCCTGCGCCTGCGACCTCTTTCCCTTCTCTTATCTTTCAGTCCCCATCCCCCTGTGCAGCGCGGTTGAGGTGTCCTCTATTGAGAGACAGTTATCGCGCTGCACTTTAACCCAATTTTTCACCACTTCCAACTATAATATCTCTCTCTCTCACCTCCTCTCCAGCTTGCACCCGATCCCCTTCCCTGTCGGATCGAGAAGCCTCCGAGCTGTCAGAGGAAGAGGAACCTGTCCAGCAAGTCCACCCCCCAGTGGGTGACGTGGCTCCCGAGGTGGCGGAAGTAGAGGAACCGGCTGCTCAACCACCCGCACATCACGAGGTCCCCAAGTTCCCGGAGGGAGACAAACCGGTTGAGAGTCAACAACTCTCAGAACACGTGGCTCCCAAGCTCCCGGCGAGAGAGAAATCTCCCCAGCAGAGAGAGATTATTGTTGGAAAGGGTGAAAGATTGGGTTAAAGTGCAGCGCGATAACTGTCTCTCAATAGAGGACACCTCAACCGCGCTGCACAGGGGGATGGGGAGTGAAAGGAAAGAGAAGGGAAAGAGGTCGCAGGCGCAGGAGCGGAAGCAGCAGCAGCATCATCTAAGGCGCCGCAGGCGCGCGGGGTTCACGTCGCACACCGTCGGAAATGAGAACAGGTCGTAAGAAAAATAAAAAATAAATAAAAAAGTAACAACGACAACAATAAAAACAATAACAACAACAACAAACAAACAGAGGAAGGGCGTAGCCGCCGAGAGACACCCGCCAGACCCCAACGCCAACACAGCACCCCGGGCGGCCCCGAAAGAGCCGCCGGGAGCCCACACGGGAGGCCTACAGGCGGTCGACCAAACCCACGTCGTCGGCAAAGTTCAGCAGTGCGCGGAGGAGTTTGCCGTGGCTCGATGTGCAGCCAGAGGGGTGCAAGACGTCCTCCACCGTCAAGCAGGGAAGGTTCTGCGCGCGGTAAACGCGGGCAAGAGTAGCGCGCGCCGTCGACGAAGCACTGCACTCGCACATCAGATGTTGCAGCGTCTCGACAGCACCGCAGTCCTGGCAGAAAGGCGAGGAGGCTCCGCGGAGGCGGTGCTTGCGCTCGGCGGGCGCAAGCACCGCCGAGCTGCATCGCTACACCCTCCTTTTCTCCCACTCTCCCCTCCCCGTTGGCGCTGAGCCGTGCTCCCTCAAGGGCTGCAGAAGATAGCGCCAACCCCTTCCCTTTCCAAATGAACCACTTAGTAGTAGCTCGGCGGGCCAGACGGAACCGGTCCGGAGTGCGAGGAGGAAGGCTCGCTCTCTCCTCGTGAAGCCGGATTCCGGAAGCAGGCGTGGCGGGCGACCGCGCGCGACGCGGCTGTCGGGGTGGCGCAGCGCAAGCTCCCGTTTGAAATGAAGCCGCGCCACGTCGAACGAGTTGACTCGCGTCGACAGCGGGGATAGAGGATCGTGGGCGCGCCTTGCCAGGTCATCAGCTGCCTCGTTCCCGGCGACACCGACGTGCGACGGTATCCACTGGAGGCACAGGTCGCACCCCTGTCGCTGTAGAGCATGCAGCCTGCAGGCAACGCGCTGTGCCAGTGGCGGCGCACGCTCGTCGAGCAGCAGCTGGCGCAAAGCGGACCTCGAGTCGCAAAGAATCGCCACTCGGTTCAGGAACGGCGACTCTTCGAGGATGTCGGCCGCCAGATGTAGTCCCACAAGCTCCGCTGTGGTGGAGGAAGCTCGGTAGGACAGGCGGCACTGTCTCGCGACATCGAGGTGCGGCACAACGCAGGCGGCGGCCGCGGAACCATCCTGGCGGACAGAACCGTCAGTGTACAGGTGTGCCCTCCCCACCAGGTCGTCGTGTATCCGTGCAGCAGCCTCCTGCACAACAGCGCAACGAGGCGTGCGGTGCTTGGAGCGGACGCCCGGCAGGTCGAGGCACACTCGCAACGGCACACGCTGGTTTGTGGCGGCCAGGCAGCAGGGGAGGCCGGGGCGTCGACCACCAGGCTGACGAAGAGCTCGAGGAGCATCCCCACACGAGACTTGGGCAGCTCACGCAGGTATGACAGCATGGGGCCGGCACCGGGGGCACGGGAGAGGCGCTCCAAGTGGCCAAGGGCGCGCAGATCGGCAGTGAGCCAACAACTTTCAGAGCACGTGGCGCACAAGCTCCCGGCGAGAGAGAAATTTCCCCAGCGACTTCCCCCCCCCCCCCCCCCGGCGGACCAAGTTGACACTGCTCTACTGGAGAGAGGGAAACCGGTCGGACAGCTGCCTTCCCCGGCGGAAACGGCGCGCCCCAGCTGTGTGCTTGGTACCCTCGCCCCCCTGGTTGAGGATGCGTTCCCCCCTCTACCCCCTCCAGGCAAGCCGCCCCTCCCCCACCCTGGCACAGAGGTAAGCCTGCCACAGGCAAGGAGGGAGACAGACAACCAGCTGAAGGAGTCAGCTGTGGCTCCAAGGAAGCAGCCCAGCGACCGGGCCGGCACACGTGCACTCAACGGTGCCCCGCCCCCTCCAGCGATGCGAAACCGCAAGCGCCGCCGCCGCGGAGGCCGTCGACAGCGTCCTCGCCGCGCCCCAGCCCTTCTGCCTTTGCGGGAACCCTGCGACACTGTGTTGTATCGCCCCCTCGCCGGGATGACAAACTTCCTCGCACACTCGCAGGAGGCGATTGCGGCACAGCTGTCGCGGGTGGCTGGCGCGCACCGGGTCAGAGTCAACTTCCGACTCAACATTGTCGCGGTTGATGCTGCCACCGACGCTCCACTGGACCCGCTCCTCGCAGTCACAGAAATATGTGGCGTCCCGGTTCGCGCGACGACGGCCCCGGCCGACTCCTGCACGGGATACGTCTTCGGCGTCGACCGCAACCTCAGCGATGACACCCTGCTGGCGAACATCCGAGTCGGGTGTTGCCGTGCTTGGGTGCTTCCGTGCGGGCAGAAACATTGTCCTCCGCTTCGCGGGCAGGAAGCTCCCTGCTGAGGTCGCACTGTTTAAGGAGAGAGATTATTGTTGGGAAGGGTGAAAGATTGGGTTAAAGTGCAGCGCGATAACTGTCTCTCAATAGAGGACACCTTAACCGCGCTGCACAGGGGGATGGGGAGTGAAAGGAAAGAGAAGGGAAAGAGGTCGCAGGCGCAGGAGCGGAAGCAGCAGCAGCATCATCTAAGGCGCCGCAGGCGCGTGGGGTTCACGTCGCACACTGTCGGAAATTTGAACAGGTCGTAAGGAAAAAAAGAAGGAAAAGGGAAAAAAAAGTAACAACAACAACAATAAAAAACAACAACAACCAAACAAACAAACAGAGGAAGGGCGTAGCCGCCGAGAGGCACCCGCCAGGTGCGCCGGTCCGTGCTCCCGAAGCGCCCGCTCTCTCTCCTCGTGAAGCGGATTCCGGAAGCAGGCGTGGCGGGCGACAGTGTCACCACTGTGGCGCCTACGGCCATGTGGCCGCGACCTGCACCTCGGAACAACGTTGCCTTCGTTGTGCTGGTGCCCACAAAACGTCCGGCTGCACGGCCAAACAAGCCACCTGCCTGAACTGCGGCGGTCCTCACGCGGCGACAGAGCCGCGCTGCCCCAGCTGGCAGCACGAAAGGAAGGTCGCCGAGACCCTCGCCTCGTCTGAACTGCCGATATCTCGCCGCCAAGCTACTGTCCTAGTCCGCACCACGGGACAACGCACCACACAGGGACCGCAACAACTCGCCGTCTCCCGTCCCGAGTGCAACCTGGCCGGAGCTTCTCCGACGCCGCGGGCGACCGCCCGGCGAGGTTGCCCGTCGAGGGCAACACGTCGACGCCTCCGCCCCGATCGCCCTCGGCGTCTCCCGACTCACGCGACGCCGTCATCGCGCTGTTGACTGCCGCGCTCGCGTTCGCGACAGAGTTTTTGCCGCAGGACTGCCCCGCACGCCCACTGTGCGCGGCCGCCCTTGCCGCTCAACGAACACTGGCCAGCCATGGCAGTTAGACCTCAGGGTGCCTCTCGGCCGCGCATATTGCAGTGGAACTGCAACTCCCTGCGCCGCCGACACGCTGAGCTCGCAGAGCACCTTCCTCTGCACGACTACGATGTCCTCGCTTTACAGGAAACGTACGCACGTGCAGAGGAGGTCTCGCTGCCGGGCTACATCGGCTACAGCAGTGCGTCGGACTGTGCCATGGCTGAGTGTGACGCTGCGCCGTGCTCCAATGACGCGCATCCGCCTGGCCGCCCCCGCGCCGCCGTCTACGTACGAGCCGCCCTTCCTCATGCGCGGGTCCCCACGGACCACCTGTGCTCCGCGATGATCGAGTGCGTGGCCGTCACTGTGCGCGTGCGCGGCACCAACACCTCGGTGGCCAGTGTTTACGTTCGCGCGGGTTCCCGTCGCGCCGACTACTCGTTCGTTGTGCGCCTCACCGCGCTGCTCTCGCCCGACACCGTCGTGTGCGGCGATTTCAACGCCCACCACGGTGACTGGGGCAGTGCCAGGAGCAATGCGCGGGGAGGGGACTTGTCGTCTGCCGTCGCGGCTGCGGGCCTCACCGTCCTCAACAGTGGGGAAGCGACGTTCGTGCGCCGGGACGGAGTCGCCACAGTGATCGATCTGGCGCTTGTCTCGGAGCGCTGCTCTTACTCCTGGCAGCGTGCTCCGGACACCGCCGGATCCGATCACTACCCCATCACCCTGTGCCCCACCAGGCCAAGTCGCGGAGCCACGCGCGTGTACGCTCTCGTGCGGTGGCCGCTTTTCCGCGAGATCTGTGCGAGACCGTCGCGCTCCAGTGATTACTTCGCGCACATCGCGGAGTGCGCGGGCCGTGCCACGACACGCGTGATCGTCCCCGCCGGCACGCCCTGCCCCGACATCAAGTTGCTGAACGTCCGCGCGGCTCGCCGACGTGCTCAGCGACGCGCGGTCCGCTCCGGTGCCGCCGCGGACTGGACTACGTACAACCATCTTGACGCGGTGTGCAGGCGACACGCGAGGCAGCTGCGCCGACGTAGCTGGGCGGGCCTCTGCTCGTCGCTCGCAAAACCCCGCAACCAACACCGCGGCTGGCGCGTCCTGAGTGCGCTGCTGAACCCCAGGACACCACGGTTCCCTGTGCTCGCCATCGCTGTGGCACACGGCATCAGTGAGCTAGCGCTCGCCGAACAGCTGGCAGACGCCTTTGCTGCTGTCGCCACCGCTCCCCTCGGTGTGCCTGCGGTCGCGCTGCGGGCGCTCTACGTGGCTGTGTTCGTGCGGGGTGGAGATCAGCCAACCCACCCGCAGGCTATCACAAGTCGGTGCGAGGAAGACTTCACCTTTCACGAGCTGCAGCGCGTGCTGTGCCGCGGACGGCGCCGCAGTGCGCCCGGGCAGGACGGAGTCACCCACCAAATGCTGCGCAACCTGGACGAAGATCAGCGACACCTCCTGCTCAACGCATTCAACGGTGTCCTGCGCAGCGGGTGCCTCCCGGAGTCCTGGCGCTCCGCGCTCGTGGTGCCAGTGCTGAAGAGTGGCAAGCCGCCTCGCAGCCTCGCCTCGTACAGGCCCGTCTCTCTAACGTCAGTCCCTGGCAATACGATGGAGGCGATGGCCTTGTCGAGGCTCCAATGGATTGCGGACATCCGCGGTGTTTTTCCGCCTGAACAGTGTGGGTTCCGCACGCATCGCTCCACGGCCGACTGCCTTGCCGCCGTTGTGGGCACGCTGGAGCAGGCGAGTCGCGACGGCCACGCAGCGTTCCTGCTGCTCTTGGACGTCCAGAGCGCGTTCGACTCCCTGCCCCACGACACCATCATCTCGGCTGTGCGCGCTCTTGGTGTAGAGGGCAGGCTTCTGGCGTACGTGCGGGCCTTCCTAACCGACAGGTCGTCCGTTGTTCGGGTTGGGCGGGCGACCAGCTCGCCCCGTTCAGTGACGTGCGGTGTGCCTCAGGGGAGTGTGTTGAGCCCCTTTCTGTTCAACCTCGCACTCGCGCCCATCAGCGAGTGCGTGCTCAGCAGTGGGCACCTCCCTGTGCGTGCCGTTGTCTACGCGGACGACGTGGCGCTCTTCGTCCGTGGCCCGCCGGCGGCGATGGCGCGGATGCGTGTGCAGCTGCAGGCGGCGGCGGATGCGGTCGGCGACTTCCTGCGGGCCATTAGCCTGCGCTTGTCGGCGGCAAAGTCGGAGGCCATCATGGTCCATCCGCGCGCTGCTGCCCGGCGCCACACTGGCTGCGTGGTCGTCGACGGTGTCCCCCTTCCCTGGCGGCTGACGGTGCGCTACCTCGGGCTCACCATCGACCATCGCCTGACATGGCTCCCCGCCGTGAAGCGGCTTCGTGCTGCCATGCGCCGAGGGCGCGGTGCGCGCGCTCCTCGCGCGTGGTGACGGCTGCCCCCCCTCGTTCGCGGTTGGCATGTACGGTGCAGTGGCGCTGTCCAGGGTCCTGTACGCGCTCCCACTGTGCAACCTGCGACCGCATCTGTGGCGACGCATCGACAGCGACCACCGACGAGTGCTTCGCATGTGCCACGGCCTGCCCAGTGCTTCTCGTGTCGCAGAAACGCTCGCGGAAACCGGCGCCTGGCCATAGCCTCCTCTATACTTTTCGTGCCCGCGCGTTGGCGCGGAATACACAGGCGCCGTCCGTCCCTCATAGTTCCGGTGCTTGCCGCTAGAAGCCGCCCCGATCCCACAATAACAGCAGACGACGTGGCCTATGTGCACGCTTGCATTGGTGATCGTCTAGAAACGTCTTCATGGCATTAGACTATGCGTATACGCTAAATAGGGTGCACACAAAATTTTTAACACAAACACTGTATGCGGAATGCAATGCGAACTTTTATATTTGATTTCGCGCTCATAGCTTGAGCACTTTTCGAGACAACGGTTTGGCGTGGAAATCTTTCGCAAAGTCGTGTTTGTCAGTCACGCTCGTCGCGAAGTTCACAAAAAGTGGACGGAGAAACTTCATAAACACAACGTCCAAGAGTTTTTCATGATGGCCTGGGGCTGAGCACTTGAGTTGTTCACGTTTCTGAAGTACTTTCGCGGCGTTGTCAACGGCAGCCTTTAGTGGCTGCTTCATCTTTCTCGCTTTTGCGAGGAAAACTTCCACGTACTTCTTTAGCGAATGCAGAACCATTACAAGCTCAGCAGACGGATAGAGGAGTCCACCTCTGTCCTGGTGCCTAATTAAGGCATCCGATGGCGTAGAAGTCTTTGGTTTCGTTACTAGAGTGACACATTCATCACAGGAAATGGTTTCGTGAATTTTTCGTGCGATATATCCACCAACCATTGCTAGTGCAGCAACATCTGGTATTGGGAGCAACGTCTTCCCCCTGTCGAGACGCTCCTCGAGGGTCGTGGTACGCTTCCTGAGGGCTACATCGCTTCTTTCGGTTTGCTTTCGAGGCTGCAAATATGATGGATACTCTTGGAAGACGCTGGGCACAACGCCTTTCTTCAGTCTTCGCGTCGTGCACCCTTCTTTAAAGTTGGACGGGACGAATTAAGTGTCGGCTACAAACAGTGGAATAAAAAGACGTGCTACTTGGGGTCCAGTTGTCTCTCGAGATTACCTTAAGCCACTTTTCGCGAAGTTCTTGGTCACTGGGGATTTCGTGGAATGATACTTCGGTTTCTTTCCGGCCGCTCCATGATTTGCAGTGAGGTACGCAGCAGTACGGCATTGTGCAGCATTCGGGGCGCTACCAAACTTCTGAGCTTGGACAGCCGCCTTTTCTCTTATCGGTAGTGCTGCAGACAACAAAAATACCACTTTTAGGCATGTTGCCTTGAAACAAGCGAATTTTCTTTACGATGTAACACATTTAACAAAGAACTTACCCGAGTCGACCAAAAGTTGGAAGAAAGCGCACACAGGCACGGCTGTCTCAGTGATTGCTGCAGTTAGCAAAGCACTTTGGGGACACGCACCGCACTAGAAAGAACATCAACGGGCAAGCACAGTTTTAGAACAAGCACGGTAAACTAATTTTGCACGCGGCGGGAAAACCGCAGCGTAGCGGTGTGCACCTGCTATTGCAGCGAACGCCGAGTGAGCTATTATGGGACGCGAGCGCCCCTAGGGGAACGCCGAGGCGTTCAGGGGACGGCGGTGAGGGACCGACCGCGCAGGCACAAAAGTTATAGAGGAGGCTATGGCCTGGCCCGTCTCCCTCACTGCCGATCTGCGCGCCCTTGGCCACTTGGAGCGCCTCTCCCGTGCCCCCGGTGCCGGCCCCATGCTGTCATACCTGCGCGAGCTGCCCAAGTCGCGTGTGGGGGAGCTCCTCGAGCTCTTCGACAGCCTGGTGGTCGACGCCCCGGCCTCCCCTGCAGCCTGGCCGTCACCAAACCAGCGTGTGCCGTTGCGCGTGTGCCTCGACCTGCCGGGCGTCCGCTCCAAGCACCGCACGCCTCGTTGCGCTGTGGTGCAGGAGGCTGCTGCTCGGATACACGACGACCTGGTGGGGAGGGCACACCTGTACACTGACGGTTCTGTCCGCCAGGATGGTTCCGCGGCCGTCGCCTGCGTTGTGCCGCACCTCGATGTCGCGAGACAGTGCCGCCTGTCCTACCGAGCTTCCTCCACCACAGCGGAGCTTGTGGGACTACATCTGGCGGCCGACATTCTCGAAGAGTCGCCGTTCCTGAACCGAGTGGCGATACTTTGCGACTCGAGGTCCGCTTTGCGCCAGCTGCTGCTCGACGAGCGTGCGCCGCCACTGGCACAGCGCGTTGCCTGCAGGCTGCATGCTCTACAGCGACAGGGGTGCGACCTGTGCCTCCAGTGGATACCGTCGCACGTCGGTGTCGCCGGGAACGAGGCAGCTGATGACCTGGCAAGGCGCGCCCACGATCCTCTATCCCCGCTGTCGACGCGAGTCAACTCGTTCGACGTGGCGCGGCTTCATTTCAAACTCGGCCGAGACAGCGAGGATGAGGAGGAACTTCCCAAGCAGTCAAAGGGCCTCGGGGCCCACTCCGACTCTAAGCGGAAGCCCCTGACACCATCATCCACCCCTGCTGCTACCGAACTAGTTCCGGCCGCGGCTACCAGTGCAGAGGGGCCTGCAGCCAGCGCCCCTACTGCAAAAAAAGACCTCTCCACCTGCTGCTCCTGGCAAGCCAGCTTCTACCACCCCGGGAGTTGCTGCTTCCCAGAAGACGGCAGAACCACAACAGCCTGAGCCGCGCCGAAAGGCGCCGCCACAGATCGCCGCCGACTTTTGTAGCGTTAGCTACACTGGCCTAGCCAAGCCCGTTTCGCGCGGCACATCAAGAGCCGTGCTGCGCATGCGCAAGGATCAGTGATGTCACACGGCTTGCGCACCGGAGCCACCGGAGCCGGCACCTCTCGCGCACTCCGCCGCCGCCGCGCGCGACTCACCGCCGCCGGTCTGCGCATTCCAGAGGAGTGACGTCGTAGCCGTGGTAGACGCACTGGCGCCGGCGCGCGCTCGCTGTGCAGTCGCCGTCTGACACTGCGCTGGAGCCGCTGCGCTTCTGACTGGCGTTTGCCAGTGTGGTATAGCCATGGAGAAGGAGAGCGCAAATGCTGCTCAACAGCGCAGAAGAACGGAGAAGCTTGACTCATCGGATCCCGAAGTAGTTGCCTGGCAATTAGCGGTTGAGCGTAGGAAGAATGAATACATGTGCCACATAATACGTATACCGCGTGTGTGTCATTGGAGCAGCAGTAAGCATGACAATCAAGCTAATCCTTGACAATCTAGACAACCAGGAAAGCTAAGAATAATCAGCTGAACCTTTGCTAACGCTACGTATATCCTGGCATAGCCGAGCTAAGCCACTGCAACTTTTCTGAAAAGGAACCAGCGGCCAGCCACTAATGCGGCTATAAGAAGAAGCTGAAGAAATCGGCCAAAGCCAAGCGCTCTCAACCGGCTGGCACCCATCAGGCCTGTTCCAGCCCGCCGCAGGATGCCTCAACAGCTACCCTAGCCACCCCCCCCCCCCCCACAGCAGGCTGACCCCAGACAGCCGATCCCTGAGGCCACGACCAACCTGGCGACAGCCAGGGATCCCGCAGGCAGAACCCCCGAGGTTCCAGACGACTTCCGCCTGGTGATGCCCCGCGCTGCTCGCCGCCGCACCAAAGCCACCGTGGCCCTGCCTGCAGATCCCGTCGTGGCAGGTACGGTCCTCTTCCGGCCCTCCGAGAAGGGCGGCTCCTTTGCGAAGCAATCGCGCCTTGCACTGGCCAGTGCACTAGCGACCATCGAGGGAGTGACGGCGGTGCGTGTGAACGCCAAACGAAACGTGGTCGCCGCAGATGCAGCAATGCAGAGCTGCCTCGATGTGCTGCTAGCCACCACCGAGCTCCGTGGCATCCCTGTGGCTGCCCGCCTGCCCGCGGACCGCACGAGGAGCACAGGGTTTGTCCACGGAGTTGATGGAAGCCACAGCGACGCAGAGCTACTGGAGGGAATCCAGGGGCGCGATCTTGTACGCGTTCCAAAATGGAACGGAGGCGTTCCGTTCTATCGAGCCGCACACGATTGGTCAATTTCAACCGCAACGTTCAAATTGACCAATCGTGTGCGGCTCGATGGAACGGAACGCCTCCGTTCCATTTTGGAACGCGTACAAGATCGCGCCCCAGAGTAGCATTCCCGTCCTGGCTGCCACTCGTCAGGAGAGCACAGTGGTTCTCCAGTTCGCCGGCCCTCTTCCTCCCGAGAGTGTCAGTATCTTCCGGCTTCGCTTCACCGTGTGGCCAGCCCGCCCTCGCCCACTCCAGTGCCAGCAGTGCGGACGCCTTGGCCACGTTGCAGCCACGTGCAGATGGCCCAACAGCTGCAAGAACTGCAGCCGCACACACCCGGCTACAGAACCCTGCAGCAGCCATGCCCGCTGCACTGACTGCGGAGGAAACCACCCTGCCTGTACTCCTGCCTGCCCCAGGCAGGAGGAACGCAAGGTGGCCACCATCCTGGCAACCTCCTCAGTGCCACTGTCCAGACACGCAGTCCGGACAATGGTACGAGAGGGCAACCCTGCGGCCAAACCAGTCAGCACTTACGCCCAAGTTGCTGCTGGCCACCGGAGACCAGCCCCCCAAGCACCCCAGTCTTCCACGGCCCCCGGCGGACAGCCAGCCACTCCTGCTACCCAACCAGCAGCCAAGGCGACCCGGCCCCCGGCGACTCCTGCCGCCGACCCGAGGGACGCCATCATTGCCTCCCTGCAGCTCACTCTCCGAGCGGTGGGCGAGCTCCTCCCAGCGGGCAGTCCGCTGAAATCCCTCTGCCTCCACGCTGGGGGACTGCAGGGAAACAAGGACAACCATGGCTAGAGACCGAGGAAGCAGCCGACGTCCACGGGTGCTGCAGTGGAACGCCAATTCACTGCGGCGGCGGCAGGCGGAGCTGTGCTTGCATCTCGTCCAGGAGGAGTACGACGTGCTCGCCCTGCAGGAGGTGTACGTGACGGCAGGAACCCTACGCTTGCCAGGCTACGTGGAACACCTGAGCACCACCTCCTGCACTCTCGACACATGCACTGAGGCACCCTGCCGGACGGCCGGCCACGACCAGGGAGCGGCCCGATGTGCCGTGTTCGTGCGTACGAGCATCCCCCACGCTGCGGTTCCTGTGGATGACCTGGCCGGGGGCGCGATGGAGTGCTGCGGGGTCACTGTTCGCATAGGCTCGTGCGACACGACTGTGGCCAGCATATACATCCGCCTCCGCTTCGCCTGGGATGCCACCAGCCTCCTGCAGCTGGCAAGCCGCCTGGGGAAAGATTCCCTCCTGTGTGGAGACGTCAATGCCCACCACACAGCCTGGGGAGGACGACGCTGCTGCACGCGTGGCCGTGCCATCGCGGACATCAGCCTTCGCGCAGGCCTCCTGATCCTCAACAACGGAGAGGCAACCTATGTTCGCCGAGGTGTGCGCACGGCTATAGACCTCAGTCTTGCGACTGAACGCTGTGCGTACACCTGGGCAGTCTGCCCTGACACATGGGGGTCCGACCACTTCCCTGTCATCCTCTGCCATGACGCTGGTCGGGCCCCCCGGAGCAGGGTCTGCTCCACGGTGAACTGGGCCCACTTCAGGAGACGCTGCACAGGCGATCCTGCGGATGGCGATTTCTTCAGCCACATAAAGAACAGTGCCACGGCCGCCACCGTAGTGTCACGAGTGCAGCCAGGACGTCCCGCACTGACCTCCGGCAGCTGAACCTCTGGGCCGCAAGGAGGAGGGCAGAACGCCGGGCCATTCGCACGGCTGACCAGGGAGACTGGACCACCTACCGGAGGCTGGATGCTGTATGCAGACGTCACGCCAACCAGCGCCGTCGGCAGAGCTGGGCGGGAGTCTGCATCTCCATCTCCTCCGCCACAAGCAGCTCAACGGCGTGGCGTCTGCTACGAGCACTCCAGCAGGGCCCAAGCATCCGACCAGGCGCGGATCCAGGGGGGATGTCCGGATGTCCTGACCCCCCCCCCCCCCTCAGATTTCTGCATCGCCCCCTCGCTGACAGGGAGGTGGCCCTGTCGCAAAAAAATATGGCCACCAGCATTCTTCAAAAGTATTTTTCGCGAGTACCAGTGGTATAAGCCATGTAGAAGTAAAGCTAACTCGCTCACAAGCTTAGTTGTATTCCGTAGGAGTGTGGTGTCGCGAATTTGCCGTAGTTAATTTTTCTCATGAACACCTTGGACCTCCTGGCGCCTGCCGTGCCTTACTCGTCCCGTCGGTGGCGTCGAATGAACGAGGGGACGTCCCTTTTGCCAAACACGCCTAGGTCCGCTCGAGCGCCTTCGCGCCTGATTAACTTAAGTTTCCCCTTGGGGTGTCAACGGTTGCCTCATTGGCTGTCATCGGTTCCGCGACCAACCTGCTTAATGAAAGAGATCTCTTGCTGAAGTGTTCATATATAAATAA
Source organism: Dermacentor silvarum (assembly GCF_013339745.2). Classification (NCBI taxonomy): domain Eukaryota; kingdom Metazoa; phylum Arthropoda; class Arachnida; order Ixodida; family Ixodidae; genus Dermacentor; species Dermacentor silvarum. The sequence continues at coordinate 22,485,635 of NC_051156.1, read as the reverse complement.
TAACAACTAACAGCTAAACTAAGAACTACGCATAGGCAACTTTCTTTAACTGTAGCACTCATTGTGATCACAGTTACACGTTGACAATATCCAGCACGAGCACAGTACCGTTCGTACGCTACAAGTTTTGTAGCGTTAGCTACACTGGCCTAGCCAAGCCCGTTTCGCGCGGCACACCAAGAGCCGTGCTGCGCATGCGCAAGGATCAGTGATGTCACACGGCTTGCGCACCGGAGCCGGCACCTCTCGCACACTCCGCCGCCGCCGCGGCGTAATTCATTTTCCAGGGCAGCTGGGCCCTCGACTGTGGCGCCGCCGCTCGGGAGAACTTGAAACACGGCGACGCCTCGGATCTGGGCACTTTTGCTCCCTAAGGATCGCCTTTGCCTAGGTACCACGCCGGATACGCCACTAGGTCCATTCGCCCCTAGCTACGCTGGCTGCACGGCTGCACAACTTGAAACACAGCCGCGATGTAGACGCGCCTGCTGCATTTGTTGCGCTGCCGTGTTCTACAGTCGTGAAACGTGTTTTCTCTGTCGCGATGGGGGCATATGAAAACTCTATAATCGCAAAGTGGTGAGTAAAACGGTTCAAATTAACGACGCAGTGTGTTGTCAGCATTCATGGTGCCAAAACGTCGCTTGTGATGCTCAGCCGAAGAGCCCCTTGTGAACGTGTACCGTCTCTAGCTCAGACCATTTCGCATACCGCAACATCATGCTCGCGATTAATGGGTTACCGTTTTGATGTATTGAAACGCATAATCTGAGTGTTAGGTGCTACGATTATGGTGGTGGGACAAGATAAGCCCCAATTAATGCACACGTTGTTAAGAGTGGTTAGTGCACATAGGTGAAATTCTGAACAAGTGTGCCCCCCCCCCCCTCCTGCCGCTGTCTTTACCTTGCATTCCTCATGTATTAAGTGCAGATGGTTGGTTGTGCTGGCACGTTCTCCCAGATCCGAGGCGTCGCCGTGTTTCAAGTTCTCCCGAGCGGCGGCGCCACAGTCGAGGGCCCAGCTGCCCTGGAAAATGAATTACGCGCCGCCGCGCGCGACTCACCGCCGCCGGTCTGCGCATTCCAGAGGAGTGACGTCGTAGCCGTGGTAGACGCACTGGCGCCGGCGCGCGCTCGCTGTGCAGTCGCCGTCTGACACTGCGCTGGAGCCGCTGCGCTTCTGACTGGCGTTTGCCAGTGTGGTATAGCCATGGAGAAGGAGAGCGCAAATGCTGCTCAACAGCGCAGAAGAACGGAGAAGCTTGACTCATCGGATCCCGAAGTAGTTGCCTGGCAATTAGCGGTTGAGCGTAGGAGGAATGAACGCTACGTATACCCTGGCATAGCCGAGCTAAGCCACTGCAACTTTTTTTCATTGTAACTTCGCAGTTTTATTGTCGTACATTAAGCATAGGAGGCTCAAGCCCACCAGATCCGTTTATCTGAGTGGGCGTTCTCGCGGAGCGGGGCGAAGCCTCGAGCCGCGGCTGCGAAGTGGGGGAGTGTGACGTCAGCGGCCAACGCCAGCGCGCGGGCCTAGGATGGCGTCGCGTGGTTAGAGAAACGGGAGCAGATGCGCGCCTTGTGTAAAAGGATGACGTCGCATGAGAAACAAAACATGAAGACGCTGGCTCGCGCTCTCGCCTACTACGCCACATCGGTATTTTTGTAGGTGGCGTCGTGAGTCTTCATATGCGGTGATTCGCATATCGTAAACAATAAGCGTAGTGGTTGCTGCGTTGGAGCGGAGCGTTACGCCCGTATTCAAGAACGTTCCTCTAGTCAACACACCACCACGACTCAAGAGAGAAGATGGCACCGCCATCCCTCCACAGAAGTGGTCACTGAGCTTCATGATCATTCACGGGAATTCATGAGAATTGTCGCGTCTTTATTCTCGATTATTCTGCGCAGTACGACAATTGAAATTTGGAGTCTGATATCTCGGAGCACGGACACGCTAGAATAATTCTTCCGACTGATACTGTGTGATACTCGACTGTCTCTAAGTTTTCAATACAAACATACCCACCTACTGTAGTCAACAAAAAATAATTGTTCAATTTTAGTTAATTGGGGTGCTCACAGCGATAATTATCATCCCACTTTGTGCCCCCTAGCCACATAACTTATTATTGCGATAGCAATTATATGGACACTCAAAAGCAGATTTCTGCCGTCGGCGTCGGCGTTGCCGTCGCCGTGAGGTTCCGTATGACGTCAATCGAGATGAAATCGTCGCTGCGCGCCGCCGAACGCTGTATGTGCGAGTGAAAGGGCGCGAGGGACGCGCTCTTTCACGGCGAGTGAACGCACGGCGGAGAACAAACGCGCGTTCTGTGCCGTGCTTCCTTAAGGGCTGCAGAAGTAGGCGTCTCTTTCCTCCTTTACAATCATCATATATGTAGAGCAAACGCGTCTTCTTTCGACGCGCGAGAGGCCGTGGGGGAGGGGGGGGAGGGGGAGGGAAGGGAGACGACGTTTAGCTGCGGCACCAAATGCCTATTTATATCAGAGGCTCCGGCAACAGTCACCAACGCCGCAGGCATTTTGAGCGAACGCGGGAAAAACGCCGACGGCGTCGACAACAGTTACCTCGCACTGCTGCTGCATGTCCAAATTTATACAGCTGATAAAGCTAATATCATTACTCCGTATAGCTCTCTACAAATTTGCTATCGCAATTGATGCTTCGCCTTTCAGGTGAAACTGCGTCAACTTTTTTGCACAGGTGGTCTTCGCGTGCCTCCCAGTGCCTAACTTTAAGGAAACCATAAAACTTAGTTTTGAGCACCCTGTATTATCAGGCGCAGCCGCCAAGAACATGGCTGTATTGGGTAACGTTCTTTTCCTATAAGCTCGGAGAAACCGATACCTGGCTTCGCTACAGGTCTTCTTCCTCTTTCTGGGGTTTTACGTGCCAAAACCAGTTCTGATTATGAGGCACGCCGTAGTGGAAGGCTCCGGATTAATTTTGACCACCTGGGGTTCTTTAACCTGCACTACAACGCAAGAACACGGGCGTTTTTGCATTTCGCCTCCATCGAAATGCGGCCGCCGCGGCCGGGATTTGATCCCTCGATCTCGTGCTCAGCGCCTGAGCTGACTGAGCCACCACAAAGGGCTACAGGTGTTGCTTTAGCCCTATAAAACGCGTGTTTATCGTGAGGAAAAACGGTAAATTTCGGTAAATAAGAAAGGCTACTATCATCATCATTATCATCATCATTGACAGAAGCTGACCCCCCCTCAGAAAAAACCTGGATCCACCCCTGCATCTGACAACCCATCCTGGCCGTTGCTGTATCTATGGGGCTGACGGAGACGGCTCTGGCTGACCTCCTGGCCAGCCACTTTGCCACCCGGCCACCAGTACCGACCCCTGATCCAGCCAGCATGGTGAGAGCCGCACCAATGCACATCACCCACCACCCGGACTGGACGATGGAGTGCGTGGCGGCCCTATGTAATGAGCTTCTCATTGCAGGTGCAAAATCTGAGGTCAAGCATCATTAGAGCACGCTGAATTTTCTGCGGGTGCATCATCAGCCTGTGTAAATGTCTAAGCCAGTTCCCTGAATTGTGAAGTGACCAATTTGTTATAACTGACAGCCACAATGCAAAACTCTAGGAGGTGCATTAGAAACATTTTGCTTATGTAGTGGCATGTTACTGATTTATTAAAAATTCTTTGAAACCTTTGACCACTTTAGCACTTCATTTGTGTGAACAATCTTGCTTTATGTTATGCCTACGTGGCTTTGACACGTGTTTATCGCTTTTGTGGCTTTGCCAATATTTCAGTGTTGCTATGGTGGGTTGTGAGAAATGGGCCATAGGGATTGGTACTGTAGCGCCGCAGCATGCGGCGCCCGTCAAGGAAGACGAAGTTGGCATTGGAACGCGCGGCAGGTGCAGAGCGAGAATAAAAAATATCAGTTCGAAAACTCAACGCTGTCAGGGCTGAATCTTTCTCGTGTTAGCTCCGACAGTTAATGGTGACCCGATAATGAACACGCAACCCCAACCATCCCGCATGGATCCCGCCGGCTCTTCCACCCAGCCTACCGGTCCTGACGCCCAAGAAGACGCCAGACCTAACAGTGCTGCGGTGGCTGCGATCCAACACGTCAACCTGCCACCATTTTGGCCAAACAACCCCTGCACATGGTTACTGCAGGTCGAGGCGTACTTCCGTCTACGGCAAATCACCAGCCAACAGACCAGGTACTGGCATCTGGTGTCCTCCTTACCTCCGGACGTAGCCGAAGACTTCACAGATATTTTAGCTTCGCCGCACCCGAGCCATCCCTACGACACGTTGAAGGAAGCTATCATTTCCCGCAAGTCCGAGTCTGAACACAGCAGACTCCAACAGCTCATCACGGCCACAGAGCTCGGTGACCGTCGCCCATCCCAGCTCCTGCGACACATGCGCCGGCTCATTGGCGGGACCTCCGCCTCTCAAGAGAGAAGCTTTTGCGTGAGTTGTTCCTTCAGCGCTTACCGCAGAGCATGGTCCCGGTCCTCGTCGCTGCAGGAGATGTCCCAGTAGACACGCTCGCTGAAATGGCTGATCGAGTGGCAGACTACTCGCGGGCACATAGCCTCAACGCCATGACCACGTCGCCACCGGCCACCGCTGCAGACCCCGCGCTCGCGAGCATCGACAACCGTTTGGACGCCATTGTCAGACGTCTCGATGACTGCGTACCTGCGCATCGCCGATCGGCATCCAGGTTCCAGTTCCACAGTAGCTTCTCGACGTCTCCACGCTCTCCGGGACTTCAGACAACCGACGCGCCACGGGACGACTCGTCCTCGACCATGTGCTGGTACCACCGCCGATTTGGGGCCTCTGCACGCAAGTGCACTCGCCCGTGCTCCTGGTCGGGAAATGCGACGACCGGCCACTGACGGCGGCGAGTGGTCCTGGTAGAACGTAATGCCGCCTTTTCTATGTTTCCGATAAGTTCACTGGCGCTTGCTTCCTCGTCGACACAGGAGCCCAGGTTAGCGTCATACCGGCCTCCTGTGCAGATCGCCGTCGCAACGAACAGACCTGCCCACTCCAAGCGATCAACAACTCCGCCATTCCCACATACGGCCAACGCTCTCTTACACTTGACTTTGGACTACGCCGTACGTTCCGCTGGATTTTCATCCTCGCTGACGTCTCGCAAGCTGTTCTTGGAGCTGACTTCCTCAGTTTTTTCAACCTTGCTGTGGACATGCATGCTCATCGCCTCATCGATCTCAACACGCGCCTATCCATCAACGGTATAGGGACCGGGCGCGGGATGAATTTGGACCGGTGGCGCCTTCATGCGGCGGCGCCGCGAAAGTAATGGCATGTGGCGGCCGGGCCGCATATTTAGAATATGCAGTAGGTACAACGCGTGGCAACCGCAGAGCCACGCTATTGGCTTACACGCCTGTGGGACGCTGTGATGTCACTCCTAGCAACGGCGCCAAGAGACTACTCTCGTTCTCAGTGCTTTATCGCCTGGCTCTTCTTCGCCAGCGCCACGGCTGTGCCGCGGCCGCTCGATCGAGAGGCCATGGCTGTTCCAACGTGTTGCGTTCCGACTGATCGCACTGTTTTCTCCAAGTGTGTTGTTTTTAACCGCTGTACGGACGTGTTCTGCTGCTAGTGTCACGCCTGACTTTTTTTTTCTTTCCTCCGGCTGTGCGCACGTGGATGTTCGGACTGTTTTTTTTTTTTTTTTTTTTTTTCTCGCTCGCTCCAAGTGTTTTGTTTTTAACGGCTGTACGCACGTGTTCTGCGGCTAGTGCTAGGCCTGACTTTTTTTTTCTCCGGCTGTGTTCACATGCGATATTCGGACTGTTTATGCTATTGGCTGCCGGCTGTGGGGACGCCGCCGCGGTGTCATGCATTGCAAAGTGCTCTCATCACCAGCGCCCTTCGCGTCTCTTGTGCGTCGTGGCTGGGCTTCGCGCTTCGACGCCCTCACGTTTTCTAGAGCGATACTTTCCGTCCCAACCACCAAAGTGCCCTCGTGCCCTGCCGACTGATATAATCGAGACCTATATACGCCGGTGCAGGAGCTTACGCTGCGAGGATCGATGCGTGAAATTCATCCCGACAAGATCGGAACCTGTGAGAATGAGATGTCGTATTCCACCACTACTACTAATGACAAGTAGCGCGACGCCCTCAAAGTGAAGCAAAGCACCCTTGCGATTATTCTGCAGCTTACGTCCTATCAATGCAATTCGACATCGACACGGCATCAAAGCACTGGATATTGTTTTAACCTCTAGGTGCATTTGCACAAAACGTAATAAACAGTCCTAGAAAGAGCCTATTTTGTTTGGATGTTACAAAGTTCTCTCAATAAATGTCGCAGGTATGTGCCAATTTCTTCACGTTGAAAAGAACTCTCGGGTTTTATTTTGTTTTTCTGGTTTTCTCCATGCCGCGATATCCTTTATGTAAGGTACTTTGGAGTTGTTCCAGATGCACAATTTCAGTTTTATGACGTAAGTGGTGTGCATGTTAAATACTGTTTAAAAAGTGCTTTGCAAAAAGCAATGCCCATTATTCTACAACGGGGCTAAAAATTTTTAAAGGCGAACTGCCATTAATAGCATTGGAAATGGTACAAGCTAAAAACTGTAATTTAAGAGCACTGCTTTATGTGAATTTCTAAAGCACAGCAATTCGAAATAGTGGACACTGACTGGGGACACTTTTTTTCAATATACTGGCTGAAACTGCATTATCGGAACACTTTAGTAGATAATAAGTGTCATGATCAATAAAGCACCCCTTCTAAATGATTTGGTCTCCATCCTTATTCATAACGTTCCATGTATAGCTTGCTTCTGGCCTGCGGATTGTTCAGAGGGTATATACTGTTGCAATTAGACAATGTTTTCTGCGACCACTAGATCACGTCAACACCAAGCAGGAGAGGGAAACATTTAATTTGTTGCGATACATACTATACAAACATCACCATATCTAAAAAACTGTGTGCAATTCACACCGCAATAAGGACACAACCATGGCATACAGTTTTCAATTTATACAGTTTTCGCTGTACACAATATACACACAAGGAGTTAGGAGCACCGAATTATTATGCATGAATTAGAGATAAATCTTGGAGAATAGAATCCATCGAGAAGCGTCATTGTCATTCGTGATGTTGGAACGAAGGACGCAATAAGGACACAACCATGGCATAGCTTTCAATTTATACAGTTTTCGCTTTACACAATATACACACAAGGAGTTAGGAGCACAGAATTATTGGGCATGAATTAGAGATAAATCTTGGAGAATATAATCCATCGAGAAGCGTCATCGTCATTCGTGATGTTGGAACGAAGGACTTCAACACCAGCGCATGAATTGACGTGGTCCTTCACGCATTCCATCGCGAAGTGCGTCGACGTCCGACAATCACTGTCCGCAGCGGCCATAGCCGCACAACCGCGTTGGCACAGCCGGTAGTGCAAAACACTCCGGAGAGAGAGAGAAAAAAGAAAGTCAGCCGGAACACTAGCCGCAAAACACTGGCGTATAGGCGTTAAAAAAAAAAAAACTGTCCAAATATCACGTGCGCACAGCCGCAAAATAAAAAAGAAAAGTCAGGCCTACCACTGGTCGCAGAGCACGTGCGTACAGCCGTTAAACACAACACTTGGAGAGAGCGAGGAAAAAAAAAAAAAAAACAGTCCGACCAACGTGCGCACAGCCGGAGGAAAAAAAAAAGTCAGGCGTGGCATTTGCCGCAGAACACGTGCGTACAGCTGTTAAAAACAAACCATTTGGAGAAAAACCGTCCGATCAGTCCGAACACAAGCCACGGACGGCCTCGATCGAGCGGCCGTTGGCACAGCCGTGTCGCTGGCGAAGAAGAGCCAGGCGATAAAGCACTGAGAACGAGAGTAGTCTCTTGGCGCCGTTGCTAGGAGTGACATCACAGCGTCCCACAGGCGTGTAAGCCAATAGCGTGGCTCTGCGGTTGCCACGCGTTGTACCTACTGCATATTCTAAATATGCGGCCGGGCCGCGCGCAGCTGGCGCTGCCGTGAAACCAAGTCTGATCAAACATCTTGCGTTTTTGGGTGCACCAACAGTTACTGAAACATGACTGAAGTTGGTTAGGCCATTCAATTCAATCGTTGCTCATCGCGACTTCCGTTTTCAGGCGGAAAGTCTGTATATGTGCGGTCTGTATATAGGCAGCACTGTTCAGTGCTCAGCAATTGAAACGCGATACTCGAATCGCATGGTCGCCAGCGCTTTTTGCACTGACTGATGCAAAGCACCAAACTGATGCATGGTGGTGTAGAGTGAAAGCGAGAACCTTCCTAACGCATTATGACTGCATTTGGTCCCACGGCGCGCACCTGATGGCGCGAAAAAAAAAAAAAAAAAACGGCGGCATCCGCGCGCTGCCAGCGCTTCAATCGCTGGGCACTGTACATTTCCGACGCTGATTTGCTATAGTCTAGTTGTTCTAACGTTAATAAAAGAGCCGTTCATACGCAAGAGCTTCGTGTCCCACTTGCATGTCTTCGCCTCCGCAGTGTAACGGCTCCGGAGTGTGGGAACGGAAGGCGAACACTCAGATTTGTCGTCATTTTGCCATCTTATCAGTGTATCAGTCTTCCTTTTAATGTACATTTTCCTTCGTAGCAATTCCCAACTCTGGTTGCGTCCGGCACATGACTGTGCTGTGCATCGACTGCCAACGCCAACGCAGAGGCGTGTTCACACTCGCTGCCCCCGACGGCTGCCGTCGCGCTAAGCTATATAAAATCGGCCGTACTGAAGATTGAACTAGTTTATGATTAATTAAGAATGGCGAAGCATTGCGAAGATGAACTACAACGGAGAGCGAACGAGAACTTACTGACACATGTGCGATCGGCGAAGCAGCTCAAGAAACAGAATAAGGAAGACGTATGTCTCCTTTTTTTTTTTGGGGCCATAATTTTTGTGTTCTTCGCCTATTTACATGATTAAATACGCGACAATGTTAACTCGCACAGCAAAATAACATCTGGAATATAACTGCTGGAGTTCCACGGCATGGCTTGCCGCTGTGAGCTCCGTTCGCGTGCATGGTGCATTTGCATCGCAATTTGCGCTTGTTTTCTGCTTTATATACTACCTGATGCCACGAATGTGATCTGCTTCGTACAAGGGACTACCTTTCTCAAAAGCAGACACACGAAAATGCGTTTTCCGGTGCGTCAGCCCCTAAAAACCGGAGTGCCAAATCACTGGAAGCACCGAGCGCCGTCATCCCGTCGTCTGCTTCACATGCCAGTGCTCTGACAGCTGCCGTTCGCGGCGCTGTTCGCCAGCATATCGTAGAGTCACTGGAAAAATTTTAGAGTATCGCATTTGTTTTCCGCGCGCCGCCTCCTGCCGCGGCCACCGGTGATTGGGGCGCTCGTGTCACGTGACCTTTTGCCGCCATATTTCTTCCAAGCCCTTTCAGTTGGCATGTCGAACCCGTAGCGCACGCACCGCGCACGGAGAGCACTTCGCCGTTTCGTTCAACGCTTGCGTTGCGCTTGCGAACACAGGCGTCAGAAATAACCCATCATCATGCCTGCTTGCTGCGGCGCCTTCGGGTGTAGCAACCGAACGGAGTCCGGGAAGGCATTTTTCTCTATTCCGTGCTGGAAGGACGACGGTGAACGACGTTCTGCGTGGCTCCACAGAATTGGCCGCAAAAACTTCGCGCCCTCGAAGAACACCCGCTTGTGCGAGGTAAGTTTCTTGAATAACTAGTTTGCTGGACAGTTATTGCTTTCAAGTGACTGTACTTGCGTGTGACCGCTAAACTTTACCTGTCCAGTTCACGCTCATCGCTCTGGGTTAACAAACTTACCTCGCACAAGCGGGTGTTCTTCGAGGGCGCGAAGTTTTTGCGGCCAATTCTGTGGAGCCACGCAGAACGTCGTTCACCGTCGTCCTTCCAGCACGGAATAGAGAAAAATGCCTTCCCGGACTCCGTTCGGTTGCTACACCCGAAGGCGCCGCAGCAAGCAGGCATGATGATGGGTTATTTCTGACGCCTGTGTTCGCAAGCGCAACGCAAGCGTTGAACGAAACGGCGAAGTGCTCTCCGTGCGCGGTGCGTGCGCTACGGGTTCGACATGCCAACTGAAAGGGCTTGGAAGAAATATGGCGGCAAAAGGTCACGTGACACGAGCGCCCCAATCACCGGTGGCCGCGGCAGGAGGCGGCGCGCGGAAAACAAATGCGATACTCTAAAATTTTTCCAGTGACTCTAGCATATCGCCGGCGCGCCGCTGGCGCCTTACGACGGCCGCCCGGTGCCTATACCCTGCACTTCCTCGTCAACGAGCCTTCGAGCTCTCACACCTGCTTCGCCGCATGCAAAAATTCTCGCTGACTTCCCCAACCTCACGAAGCCGCACACCAGAGAGTCACCGGTGAAGCATTCCGTCACTCACCACATTGTGACCACTGGACCTCCCGTTTTTACACGGCCTCGTCGACTTTCTGGAGAACGCCTCACCATCGCCCGCCGTGAGTTTGAGCACATGCTTGAACTTGGCATTGTGCGGCCTTCCTCCAGCAACTGGGCATCGCCACTCCACATGGTCCCGAAGAAAGATCCTGGCGACTGGAGACCATGTGGGGATTACCGCGCTCTCAATGCCCACACCTTACCAGACCGCTACCCACTTCCTCACATACAGGATTTCACATCCAATTTGGCTGGGTGCACGATCTTCTCTAAGATTGACTTAGTGAAGGCTTACCATCAGATTCCTGTAGAACCCGCTGACATTCCGAAGACGGCCATCATCACCCCATTTGGCTTGTTCGAATTTGTAAGGATGCCTTTTGGACTGCGCAACGCAGCACAGACTTTTCAGCGCACTATCAACGAGGTCACGCGAGGTCTCGATTTCGTATTTGCCTACCTTGATGACCTCCTGGTAGCAAGCTCATCGGGCCCTGAGCATGAATACCACCTGCGCACCCTGTTTCACCGTCTGGATGATTACGGCCTCGTCATAAATCCCAATAAGTGCGTCTTCGGCGTCGCTACAATCGAGTTCTTAGGCCACCTTGTCACTCCACAGGGTATACAACCGCTCGCCAGCAAAGTGAAGGCTATCCAAGACTTTCCACCCCCGACATCAATGAAACGACTCCGAGAATTCCTGGGCCTACTAAACTTCCATCGCCGCTTTCTTCCTAAGTGTGCCACTTTCCTAAAGCCCTTAACCGACCTATTAGCTATAAAAAAAGACCCGGCTGCGCCACTGGAATGGACCGACGACGCCGCATCTGCTTTCGCCACTGCCAAAAAGGCTCTGGCAGACGCCACCATGCTCATACATCCCGTTCCTGATGCCCCAATTCGTCTCATCACCGATGCATCGAGTGTAGCAGTTGGCGCTGTTCTCGAGCAGCACGCATCAGGTTGGCAGCCCCTTGGATTCTTCTCGCACAAACTCAAACCAACGGAAGTAAAATACAGTACATTTGCCCGAGAACTCCTTGCTGTATACCTCGCCATCAAGCATTTCCGCCATTTACTGGAGGGCCGGGACTTTTACGTCGTTACAGACCACAAGCCCCTGACGTTTGCCTTCCATCGCAATCACAGCAATTACACTGCAAGGGAGATCCGTCAACTATGCTTTATCTCCGAATTCACCGTGGATCTCAGACACGTACACGGGTCGGAAAATGCCGCCGCTGATGCACTCTCACGCATCGATGCCTTGTCGACCCAGCCACCACTAGACATGGAAGAGCTAGCAGCTGCCCAGAGCAACGATCCTGAGCTACATAGTCTTCGCTCTTCATCCACGTCTCTATCTTTCACGGAGTGCCTACTTCCATTTTCTACCTCATTAATAACGTGCGAAACGTCTACTGGTGTTCCTCGGCCCTTCGTGCCTAAAGCGTTTCGTCGTGCAATTTTTGATCAATTGCACAACATGAGCCATCCGGGTATTCGTGCGACCCAGAAGCTAGTCACATCTCGTTTCCTTTGGCCAAGTATCAATGCTGACGTCCGACGCTGGGCGCGAACCTGCCTTCAGTGCCAGCGTGTTAAAATTCACCGTCACACGGTCACTGCACCATCCCCCTTTCGGCCTCCCGACGCAAGGTTTTCCCACGTCCATCTCGACATCGTCGGCCCTCTTCCACCATCACAAGGGGCCTGTTACCTACTGACATGTGTGGATCGCTTCACCAGATGGCCGGAAGCGTTTCCCGTTTCCGACATTACAGCACCGACAGTGGCCAAGGCTTTCACAAACGGCTGGGTATCACGCTTTGGATGCCCTTCTGTCGTCACCACTGATCGCTGTCGTCAATTTCAATCGGCCCTTTTCACCGCACTTGCCAATTTCTTGGGCATTCGACACATCCACACGACTGCCTACCATCCTTCAGCCAATGGCATGGTCGAACGGCTTCATCGACAACTGAAAGCTGCCCTCACTGCTCACCAGCCAAGAGAACGTTGGCTTGATCACCTCCCCTTCGTACTTCTGGGCATCCGATCAGCATTGAAGACGGATCTCGGCTGCTCGTCAGCTGAACTAGTCTATGGCGTGTCTCTGCGTCTTCCAGGTGAATTCTTTGAGCCGTCGTCGCCCCCTTCCACTCATGATGCCGCTACGTACATTCGAGAGCTGCGCACCACGTTTCACGACCTTGCTCCTGTAATTCCTGCCGACCGACACCCCCAATCTGTCTTCGTCAGCCAGGATCTGCATGACTGCAGTCACGTTTTCGTTCGGCGTGACCAAATACGGCCACCACTCACACCGGCCTATGATGGCCCATTTCGCGTCCTCCATCGTACACCTAAAACGTTCACGCTGGACATCAACGGCCGTGAAGACGTCGTGGCTGCCGATCGACTGAAACCTGCATACATTGCCGCTCTCGCGTCCGCGGAGCTTCCATCTCAAGTCTGGACTTCCACATCCAAGCACGTTCACTGGGCGACTCCTATGGCTCACGCTCTACGGGGGGGGAGCCCTGTAGCGCCGCAGCATGCGGCGCCCGTCAAGGAAGACGAAGTTGGCATTGGAACGCGCGGCAGGTGCAGAGCGAGAATAAAAAATATCAGTTCGAAAACTCAACGCTGTCAGGGCTGAATCTTTCTCGTGTTAGCTCCGACAGTACTGTTGGTAAAGCCAACCTTTTTTCAATATTGCAAAGAATACGAACATCCTCATTGATTTCTCTATGTAGCAGATAACAGGGAGACACTAAATTCCTTTATAATTAATGCTATAATGGAAGGGTGTTTTGTGTATCTAAGTTCTTGTGCATGTCAAACATCCATGAAAGGAAAACTTATGTAATAGTGTTGCAGGAGTCTTTGATATTATTCCATCTGCAAATCTAGATCAGTGTTGACAAGGTAAGTAAAATGATATTGGGTCTTCCCGGACCATAATGGACAATGTATGCCGTTTCTAGCAAGATGACTGAAGCTAAGCAACATTCGTTGGATAGTTGACATCGGAAGGAGACAGACCATCTGAATTGTAATATGACGTAATTTCAGCTTTAGAGACTATTTAAAATGTGCTAGTGTTTCCCCTAGCTCACAATAGATTGGGTGTTGAACTAAAGTGTAGAGAGGTCAAGTCTGTTGTACTTTATATAGTATGTATATATTCACAGTCACCATGTTTATTGCTTATTTGTTTCTTCACTTTTTTTCCACAACGGGAAGACTTAGTAACTTTATGGAATACATTCTGTGTTTAAATAACCTACGTCGTGTTCAGATTTCACGTCCTCTGCACTTTAGACTAAGTAAATAGTGTAAAAAATTTAGGGCTTAATTAGCTAAATACGAACGGCTAGAAAAGGTGATGCCTTAGTTGGCCAGTAGATGTTTAAAGCATTTAAAAACGTTTTCAAGACATCCTCAGAACCTCCAGCAGAACGTTTTGTAGCCGTTTTCAAAACATTCCCAAGATATCTTGCAAGACGTCTGATATCCCATATTTGGCGGTGCATTAGACGGTCTTAGAGACGGCTACAAAACGTTTTACGACGTCCGACAAAATCTTGGTAAGACGTCTTCAAGAAGTTCTTAATATTGTGCCAAAACGTCTCCAAGACGACTTGTAAACGTTTAAAATGGTTTTCAAGACGTCTTGCTTATCCTGTCAAGACGTCTTGAAGAGGGCTTCTAGACCAATGTCTAGAAGTGGGAATTAGGTATTCCTTCTTGAGTTACGACTACTTCAGATATTGGTAAAGGGGGATCAGTTTCACTTTCTGTAATCGCAGGGGTACGTGTAAGAACGGACTGAAAGTATCTGTTAAATGTGTTGGCGACAGTGTGAGCTTCACCAGTTATAATACCATTTACGTCGATCTGAGTCACGTGGTTCTCGGGCCTGGATAGGTAGCGCCAAAACTTTTGTGGGTACTGCGTCATAAAATTTATTAGTGTCGTTGAAAATAAAACATCTCTTGCCTTCCTTAAAGCAGTTTTGAGCTCACCAGAAAGTCGGCGAATATCTTCAGGATTACGTTTTTTCTTCCGCATCCTTTGTAGTTTTCTTTTTAGGTGGATCAGACTACGCGTAATCCATGGGGTTTCTGCATTTTGTACGTTTCAGTCGCGTGGGAAGGAACGTTCCCTCACAATATGTTATGTCTTTTAGTTTAAGCCATAGATTATTCACAGTACCATAACTTTCAATGGAAAAGGTTTCTAATGCTACTTCAAGGTAGTTGATGATGCTGACATCGTCAGCTCCATTGTAGTTTTTAACAGCTACACGTTATTCAAGAATTGGTCCGCTAGAGCCGATAGTAACTGTTAGCAGCAGCAGTTTATGAACTGATATGCCCTCTTCGAGTGTGATGTCGGCTGTTAGATGATTAGAGACAAATGCAAGGTCTAGTATTGAATATGTTTGCCCTTGAATGCACGTTGGCTCTGTGACAAGCTGAGATAACGCAAAACTAAACGCTATGTTCAAAAGCAGTTCCTAACTACTAACATCTCTACTACCAGCTGTCATCGTGCTCCAATCAATAGTCGCGAGGTTAAAATCACCAGTAAGAATTAGCTTAGTGCGATCTTTCAACCTGCCACAAAGGAAGTCGTGGATTTTCATTATGTAGTCGTCAGACACGTTTGGTTTCCTATAAATACCACGAATCAGCACGAGTGACTCATGGACATTGTGATGATTTGGTCTTCCTAAGTCAACGAGGGGTTGTTTACCCGGGAGTGTATTTGCACTTGCACGGTTCGAATTATTGTGGCCACCACTGAGACTAATTCGCAGTGGGAAAAAAGGAACAACGAAGCCGATTGTTAACAAGACATGAACATACAATTAACACAAACTGTCACACACACAAACTAATTAACCAAGGCACTAAGACGTTCATGCACTTTTAACTGTTCTCTCACAATAAAGAATTATATAACAGTAAAGTTCGTGACCGGTCACAATTATTCGGTAACGTCGGTGCAGCGCTGTACGGGGCGGCGTTGCGACGGCCAGTCAGATGCAGTGCGTCGGTCGCGTGAGTATAAGACGACACTACTTGCGTCTTGACGATCGTCCGCAGCTCGGCCAAGAAGTCGCAGGAGGAAAGTAGGAAGGGCTTGCCTTCAATGTCATTGCAGGACCCACGGACACCAAAGGCTGGAGGTAGAACAGAGGCCGGATCGTCGCTGAACTCGGGCCCGCAGCCCGACAGCTTCGCTTCTCCGCCCGGCGAACCTGAAGTCTTTCACAGTCCGACAGCCTCCGACGGGTGCTCTTGAGGTTCGGACCCGGAGCCCGACAACCTTGCCTCCTCCGTTCACCGGCCTCGAACGCTGCCTTCCTTCTCCCTCTTCCAGCAATCGTGTGTCTTCGTGATTCGCTGTTGGCCGAGGTGCCGCGTCAGGCGAGCACGCGCCGAATCCCGCCATTCTTTTTCTTTTTTGGTCACTGATCGTCCGCCGCACCAGACACGCGCACATAAGTCTTTTGTACATGACAGACATATACAGTGCACCACACACTTTCATGATCCGGAATACCTTGCTCTTTGCGAAAAGGTAAGCCCTGCCGTACTGCTATGGCGACTCCGCCCCCGCGACTGTCGCGGTCGTAGCGAAGAAGAAAATAAGAGTAGATCGTTCACTACGCACCACTGTAGTGAATACCATCCTGTGCAAAAGGGTGGGAGCCAGACTCGTACATTCCCGGTTTACCTCCATTATTCCGTACCCAAGTGGTCGGCTCAGACCCCTAATGACCCGGTTAGCCTCAATCACACTCCGTTCCATCCCGCTAGCCTGGCCCCGGACCTGTGGGATTGTGCATATGGTCACATGCACATTCGCAGAGGTTTCTCTGAGTTTACGCAACCCAACCTCTAACTGTCTGTTTAGGTTCTGGCTCCTTTCCTTCAGCACATCGTTGAGACCAGCATGGATAACGACCAGATGTTCATGCTCCAGGTTGTCCGATACCACCTTCTGAGCTTTTGCCATTGCGTCAACCATGCACTTCCCTGACTGGGCCTCCACCCTCACCCGCCCGTCTGCCTTCACTGTTGTAAGGACGCCCTCCTCAACCCTAGCTACGTTGGAGTCCCCCACCACTAGGACCCTTCGCTCTACAGGTTTGCCTCCCGCCTGCAATTGTCGTCCTCCAGTTAGCGCTAGCTGGTTCTCCACCCGCCGTGCGCCACTGACACGTGACGATGTGCTCCCTGCCGTTCGTCCCTTCCCACCCGAAGCCAGCCGCACTCCCTCGCTGTAGAGTTGTGGAACCGCCGTGTTGCCGCCGGCTCTCGCCTGCTGTTCTACGGCCCCTAGGCGTCCCTCCCTGTTCTCATAGCATGCCTCTGCCTGAGTCTCCGCGCTGTCCCCGCCGCCCGCCTGACGCAGCTCTGACCCGGGATTACGCGCCGCCTGTGCCAAGAGCGCCTCCACCCGCTCTTCCAGCACGGCCCGCTTTTCCTGTTCTTCTTGTAGCTCGCCAGCTATTCGCTTTACCAGGATCGCCTCGGCCCCCTCCCTGTCAAGCAACTCGCCGATCCGAGTCTCGCTCCACCTTCAGCTCCCCTTTGAGCTCTTCCACACTGGCTGCCCATTCCCCTTCCATCCGCCGTACAGCCCCCTTAAATCTTTCACACGACCTGCACGCAAAGCTAGCCTCCCCAGCGCTAAACTGGCGAAGTGCGTCTCGTCCAAAAAACACCAACCTTTGCACTCCTTGCACTGCACCATCTCGCCATCACCCCTGTCCTTCCTAGCCTGCCGCACCATCGTCCGCCCGACCACCTAACGAGAAAGCCCACCAAAATACCTGATCAGCGGGTCGGGCGGCTACGCGCGTGCTCACAAAACGCCAAAAATAAAGCCATCGGCTCAAAAATGAGCTGTGACTACTTCTTTTCGGTATAATCCCACACGGACGATTCATTTTCAGCATTTTCGTACAATTTTCAGATTTCGTGTCCGTATCCCTTTAAGCTTATCAAAAAGAAGTGTTACCCTATCACCAGCATCACATTCTGCTTTGGATGAGTGCCAAAGTTTCCTGCGTATGTCACGTACCGAGGCCGAGAAGTCTTCCCATATAGATATCGAGCTATTTTTAAGCTTCTTGTAGTTACGAAGAACGGTCATTTTTTCGTTGTAAAACCTTATTACAGGCCTTGTGTGTGTTTTTTTTTTTTTCAATACGGTGTACACGCTCGACTAATCTCGATTCTACAGAGTTTGTCCTTAAATACACCGTTAAGTACCGCTTGGTCTAGATCCTTACTACTTTCATCGCTTTTTTCTTCCAACCCGTAAATAATAATGTTATTCCTACGGCTTCTGTCTTACATGTCTATTTTCTTGCTCAGGCTCTTAATATCTTTGCTCATTGCGGTGACCTGCTCCAGTTTTTCACGATCTTGTTTAGGCGATGCAAGAGTAACTTCAATTTCTGTCAATCTAGATTGAACACCATGCAATCCCTCTTCTAAAGTGCGCTGCGAAGTTTGAAAATATCTCGTCGAGCGTGTCTGGGCCTGGATTTTCCTCGATGTCACCACTAAGCCACAACAGGAAGGGGACAATGCGGAAGCACTCACAAACACAACACAAAATATACTCAGGGCCTGATAGCACCACGAAACAAATAGCATCATTTTTGTGACACTTAGATAATGGACATTTCTTTCTAACCTGTACCAGAAGAAAGTGGTTTTTTAAAAGATACCTCAGCACATTTTGCCTCTGGAATATGTATTCATTCTCTCCTCAAGAACCCTGTTAATGGCATGTTCAGGAAGTTAGAATACCAAGTTGCTCAACTTGTTCTTCACACCTCCATAATGTACTTCAACGGTACAGAAAATCTTTTTTTCTTCTAGAAATGTGAACCCACTAACTCTCCTAATAGCTTGAGACATTATACAGTTAATCAGAAATTATATACTTGAACCATGCAGCAAAGCAGGGGAAAACGCACTGGCAGGAAATCCATGAGCTGGTTGTTATTTGAGATCGACTGATCCGAGGCAGCTGGACCGCAAATGGCCTCGGAAGAGGGGTCACGGAGGTCGGAGCATCGCGCGCTATCAACGCGGCTCCGCCGAGGCAGACGTTTGGGGTGGCCCTGACGAGGGCCGTTTGTGTGTTGTGTGCGCGCGCACGTTTTACTTCTTGGCTGCCTTCTTGGGGGTGGCCGCCTTCTTGGCCGCTGGCTTCTTGGGTTTCTTGGGCAGCGACGCCTTCTTCTCGGCCTTGGGCTTCTTTGCTGGCTTGGCCTTCTTGGCCGCCACTTTCTTGGGAGACTTCTTGGGAGTCTTCTTGGCGCTCGCGGGCTTCTTGGCGGCCTTCTTGGGGGTCTTCTTGACACCTCCCGCCTTTTTCTTCTCGCCCGCGGCGGCGCCCGCAGCCAGCTTGAACGAGCCGCTGGCGCCCTTGCCCTTGGTCTGCACCAGCGCGCCCGAGGTGACGGCCGACTTGAGGTACTTGCGGATAAACGGCGACAGCTTCTCCACGTCCACCTTGTAGGTGGCCGCCATGTGCTTCTTGATGGCCTGCAGCGACGACCCTCCGCGCTCCTTGAGCTCGCCGATGGACGCGTTCACCATGGCCGACACTTTGGGGTGGCTGGCCGTGGGCTTGGCGCGCACCGCCTTCTTCTTGGGGCTCGGGGCTGCCGACGACGCGGCCGGCGCTGCTGCTGTCTCTTCGGCCATGGCGGGCAAACAAATCCGACGACGACTGAAAAACTGGTGTTAGCGCTACGAGAGCAACCGACCAAGTGAGCGACGGTCGGCCGGGTGCACGGCTTCCCGGCGGCAGCGGCGAAAAAAGCGCGCTCGCCGCTCATTGGCACAAATCGCGCTGCCGACCGGCCAATCGGCGGCCTCGCGCCGCGGGTCCCTACGATGCTGGAAAAGTCGAAATTTCGAATCTGCTCACCTTTCAAGATCAGAAATGTCGCACAATATAGCTTTACAACACCAACTGCTTAGTATAGTCTGATTTATCCAACTCCTGGCTATCTGGAGAACAAAAAATTAACACTGTGACTTGGCTCGTTACAATTTTGTACGCACGAAACTACAACCGTAGCATAGAAAGCGCTGTCGCTGCAGTGTTCACGTTTGTTCATCGATACATTGGTTTCGGTGTCTAATCGATGTATTGTGACACGATGACATAATAGGTCGTTGGCAAACAGGCGACTCGCAAATTCTGGCCTCAATAGAAGCCGTTAGACCTCAGATTGCCCGAGTAAGAGCGCAAACTCGTCCGTACTGCGATACCTGTCTTGTGTTTCTCGGGTCACAGTTCTGGGCTGCTTTGGACCCTAATTTCACGCCTTGTGCCGTATCGACTGTCCACAACGGCGGCCCACCATCTAGGGCCGCGTTCAGGCACTTTCACAGCTCGGATGGAAATTGCGGGAAAGCCCCAGGCGCCCTGAAAGCGCTGCTTGCGGCATGCAAACGCCTGCGCGGCAACATTCTGGGCGCCGCAGCAGACCAACCAAGCGTCGCGCAGGCTTCTTTAGAATACGTACACGCATGCCGGACCTTCTACATTAAAACAGTACGGCACCCCAATTCTGGACTGCAGCGCGAGTCCCTCTGTGGGCAGGAAAAGCCTCTTGCGGAAGCACACCGCGCTCAGCCGCCCGCGCGCTTTTCTCACTTGACGGCAATCTGCACCGACTTTGTGTCATTCCTCCGACGCCAGGGCTTTGCACGAAAATTAAAGAATCATCTGAACTGCTTTACGTAAAATAGTGAGTGCGTAAATCAACGCCTGTATGTTGTCTGAAACTCCATTCACTGTATGCTAACAAATACTAAAACTGAAACGCAAGTGGACCATATGTCCCCAACCCATGCGCAGTTATAAAACAAACGTACGTCCCAGCTAACGTTAACAATTCAAAGGAAGAAAAAAAAAAAAGGTATTTGGTAAACACGGTGTTCAGTCGTCAGAGGTCTGACAACAAAACATCGTAAGTGCATCTTGCACCATGTGTGTGATTATTGTTTTTATTTATTATTATTTTTCGTTGAACAGCTTGGCTAAAGTTAGCTGGCCGGGACACCTTATATACCCATGATGGCTGTCTTGAGATGTTATATCTTCGTGTTTAGCTTTTTTTTCTTTTTCCAATTAACCGCCACTCACCACACCGGCTTGTCGATTCGCGAGCTTAATCACTGTGGAAGGGCAGTGTGGCACGCCCGTTTGCACTTCAAAGTTCATTTTGGTTTATCAAAATTTAATTACATGACTAGAACATGCAGATAGAGGGGACCAAAGTCAGGCGACCGTACCGATAACCTCTATACAAAACCGATAGAAGCAAACTACAAAACCAGCAGAAAAATCGAAATATAAGCAAGATAATGAAAAAAACCGAACCAACTGCAGAAATAGGTTTTAAAAATGTTTTCAAAGGCAACATAATCAATGCAACCAATACATAGACAGCCAAAGTCACTGTGCAAGTATACCAAAAGTGTTTGATCAACATAGCCAGAAATTTACAGACGCTGACCTCGGTGTCTGTAAGGGACTTGATGCCGCAGCATATGATGTGACCGGCGTTGAAAGTAGCTTCGCCTTCATTCACACACCTTTGTGTCTATTTAGCGAGAGAAAGCATGGTCTGCAGCGAAACTAGAGAGCATGACGTTCCTTTGCTGCTCGAGATGCACACGCTTTTGAGATCGCCTTATCACCGTCTCGGCAGCCATTTTGACCTACCGTCGCGCCGCCTATAGTCGCTGGAATGACCGACATATGGAACGCGGGTATGATCCTTTATCATGGCTCGCATCCACTGCCAAGAATCGGGCGGGTATGAGCCACATGTGATTTTTTCTTACCTTCTTTCATGGCTCATACCCGCATGGGATGTTATTGATGTCATGGCCTATCTCGGCGGATCATACCCACATATCGAACGCGGGAGAGATCTCGTCGGCGTCGCGCCAACGCCTATAACGATGGGGCGGACTTGGCGCAGCAAACGCACTACTTGGCCATTGCGCAGGGCGAACTTCTATTGTGATAGCAATTATATAGACACCCCAAAGCGGATTTCTGCCGTCGGCGTCGCCGTGAGGTCCCGTATGACGTCAACGGCGATGAAATCGTCGCCGCGCTCCGGACGCTGTATGTGCGAGTGAAAGGGAGCGAGGGACGCGCGCTTTCACGGGGAGCGAACGCACGTCGGAGAGCAAATGCGCGTTCTGCACCGTGCTCCCTGAAGGGCTGCAGAATTAAGCGTGTCTTTCCCCTTTCCATATATAGAGCAAGCGCGACTTTTCCCGTCACGCGAAAGGCTGTGAGGGGACGGGAGGGAGGGGAGGCGACGTTTAGCTGCGGCACCAAATGCATATTTATATAAAAACGCTGCGCGCTTTCAGTGCGAACGCGGGCAAAATGCCGACGGCGTCGACAACAGTTCTGCGCGTTGCTGGTGCTGTTGCATGTCCAAGTTTATACAGCTGATAAAACTACTATCCTTACTCCGTATGGGTGGGTCTCTACTAATTTGCTATCGCAATTGATGCTTTGCCTTTCGGGTGAAACTGCGACAATTTTTTTTTTTGATTACAAACATCGCTAGGAAGAAAAACAATTTTATGTGACAACGACTTAACTTCACTTTTGTATTTTCACTGTTAGTTGGAGTTTCTATTTCTTGAGTAAATTTCTGGCTATGTTGATCAAACACTTTTGGTATACTTGCACAGTGACTTTGGCTGTCTATGTATTGGTTGCATTGATTATGTTGCCTTTGAAAACATTTTTAAAACCTATTTCTGCAGTTGGTTCGGTTTTTTTCATTATCTTGCTTATATTTCGATTTTTCTGCTCGTTTTGTAGTTTGCTTCTATCGGTTTTGTATAGAGGTTATCGGTACGGTCGCCTGACTTTGGTACCCTCTATCTGCATGTTCTAGTCATGTAATTAAATTTTGATAAACCAAAATGAACTTTGAAGTGCAAACGGGCGTGCCACACTGCCCTTCCACAGTGATTAAGCTCGCGAATCGACAAGCCGGTGTGGTGAGTGGCGGTTAATTGGAAAAATGTCACAGTTTCGCCCTAAGGGCGAAGCAATGAATGCGATAGCAACACAGCAATGTCATACGAAGTAAGGTGAGCGGCTTTGGTAGCAACAACACGCAGAACTGTTGTCGACGCCATCGGCGTTTTGCCCGCGTTAGCTCAAAATGCGTGCGGCGTTGGTGACTGTTGCTGGAGCCTCTGATATAAATAGGCACTTGGTGCCGCAGCTAAACGTCGCCTCCCTTCCCTCCCCCTCCCCCACGGCCTCTCGCGCGTCCGAAGAAGGCGCGTTTGCTCTACATATATGGTGATTGTAAAGGAGAAAAGAGACGCCTACTTCTGCAGCCCTTAAGCCCGGCCCACATTCAGCGTTTTCACCGGCGTTTCCTGCCGTTGCTTCTCTCGGCGTCGTTGCATCAACGGCGCCGGAGAGGTCACCCAGCCACATGAGACGCACGCAAACAGCGCCAGTCCAGCGTCGCACAATGTGACCAGACAGATTTAACCAGAAGCAGTGTGCAATGTCATTCAAGTGAACTATGAGTAATGTTCCCGATTAAGGTTTTTAAGCCCTGTTTATAGTTCTGCGGCACACACACACGCACACGCACACACATTCACGGCAGCGCGCTCGAAGGTACGAGCGGCTGCTTTCTCAGACGGCGCCGCGTCGCCGACGAGACACTGGCGCCGCATGGTGGCACGCACGCGAAATGGTTGCTGCGGAAGTCGCTTGCAAAAGTTGCCAGCAGCGCGGCTGCAGCCATGCGCTGATTGGTCGGCGCCAAGTCGGCGCTCATCGATCCGCTTCCGGCGGCGGTGCCGGCGCCGAGATTTCTGGTGTGCCTTGAGTACGACGTTTCGGCTTGGCGCCTCCCTCAGCGTCGACGCTGAGCGGCGCCGGGTCACGAAACGCCAGGAAACGCCGGGAAAACGCCGAATGTGGTCGGGCCTTTAAGCGAGCACGGCGCAGAACGCGCGTTTGTTCTCCGCCGTGCGTTCACTCCCCGTGAAAGACGCGCCCCTCGCGCCCTTTCACTCGCACATACAGCGTTCGGCGCGCGGCGACGATTTCATCTCCAAATGACGTCATACGGAACCTCACGGCGACGGCGACGGCGACGCCGACGGCAGAAATCTGCTTTTGAGTGTCCATATAATTGCTATCGCAATAAAAGAAAAAAAAGCTAAACACGAAGATATAACATCTCAAGACAGCCATCATGGGTATATAAGGTGTCCCGGCCAGCTAACTTTAGCCAAGCTGTTCAACGAAAAATAATAATAAATAAAAACAATAATCACACACATGGTGCAAGATGCACTTACGATGTTTTGTTGTCAGACCTCTGACGACTGAACACCGTGTTTACCAAATACCTTTTTTTTTTTTTCTTCCTTTGAATTGTTAACGTTAGCTGGGACGTACGTTTGTTTTATAACTGCGCATGGGTTGGGGACATATGGTCCACTTGCGTTTCAGTTTTAGTATTTGTTAGCATACAGTGAATGGAGTTTCAGACAACATACAGGCGTTGATTTACGCACTCACTATTTTACGTAAAGCAGTTCAGATGATTCTTTAATTTTCGTGCAAAGCCCTGGCGTCGGAGGAATGACACAAAGTCGGTGCAGATTGCCGTCAAGTGAGAAAAGCGCGCGGGCGGCTGAGCGCGGTGTGCTTCCGCAAGAGGCTTTTCCTGCCCACAGAGGGACTCGCGCTGCAGTCCAGAATTGGGGTGCCGTACTGTTTTAATGTAGAAGGTCCGGCATGCGTGTACGTATTCTAAAGAAGCCTGCGCGACGCTTGGTTGGTCTGCTGCGGCGCCCAGAATGTTGCCGCGCAGGCGTTTGCATGCCGCAAGCAGCGCTTTCAGGGCGCCTGGGGCTTTCCCGCAATTTCCATCCGAGCTGTGAAAGTGCCTGAACGCGGCCCTAGATGGTGGGCCGCCGTTGTGGACAGTCGATACGGCACAAGGCGTGAAATTAGGGTCCAAAGCAGCCCAGAACTGTGACCCGAGAAACACAAGACAGGTATCGCAGTACGGACGAGTTTGCGCTCTTACTCGGGCAATCTGAGGTCTAACGGCTTCTATTGAGGCCAGAATTTGCGAGTCGCCTGTTTGCCAACGACCTATTATGTCATCGTGTCACAATACATCGATTAGACACCGAAACCAATGTATCGATGAACAAACGTGAACACTGCAGCGACAGCGCTTTCTATGCTACGGTTGTAGTTTCGTGCGTACAAAATTGTAACGAGCCAAGTCACAGTGTTAATTTTTTGTTCTCCAGATAGCCAGGAGTTGGATAAATCAGACTATACTAAGCAGTTGGTGTTGTAAAGCTATATTGTGCGACATTTCTGATCTTGAAAGGTGAGCAGATTCGAAATTTCGACTTTTCCAGCATCGTAGGGACCCGCGGCGCGAGGCCGCCGATTGGCCGGTCGGCAGCGCGATTTGTGCCAATGAGCGGCGAGCGCGCTTTTTTCGCCGCTGCCGCCGGGAAGCCGTGCACCCGGCCGACCGTCGCTCACTTGGTCGGTTGCTCTCGTAGCGCTAACACCAGTTTTTCAGTCGTCGTCGGATTTGTTTGCCCGCCATGGCCGAAGAGACAGCAGCAGCGCCGGCCGCGTCGTCGGCAGCCCCGAGCCCCAAGAAGAAGGCGGTGCGCGCCAAGCCCACGGCCAGCCACCCCAAAGTGTCGGCCATGGTGAACGCGTCCATCGGCGAGCTCAAGGAGCGCGGAGGGTCGTCGCTGCAGGCCATCAAGAAGCACATGGCGGCCACCTACAAGGTGGACGTGGAGAAGCTGTCGCCGTTTATCCGCAAGTACCTCAAGTCGGCCGTCACCTCGGGCGCGCTGGTGCAGACCAAGGGCAAGGGCGCCAGCGGCTCGTTCAAGCTGGCTGCGGGCGCCGCCGCGGGCGAGAAGAAAAAGGCGGGAGGTGTCAAGAAGACCCCCAAGAAGGCCGCCAAGAAGCCCGCGAGCGCCAAGAAGACTCCCAAGAAGTCTCCCAAGAAAGTGGCGGCCAAGAAGGCCAAGCCAGCAAAGAAGCCCAAGGCCGAGAAGAAGGCGTCGCTGCCCAAGAAACCCAAGAAGCCAGCGGCCAAGAAGGCGGCCACCCCCAAGAAGGCAGCCAAGAAGTAAAACGTGCGCGCGCACACAACACACAAACGGCCCTCGTCAGGGCCACCCCAAACGTCTGCCTCGGCGGAGCCGCGTTGATAGCGCGCGATGCTCCGACCTCCGTGACCCCTCTTCCGCGGCCATTTGCGGTCCAGGGCCGTGAGCGGACCGTCGCTCTGACCACTGACAAAGCGCGAAAAAGCATTATTACTTTAAAGGCATCGCTACAAAATACCGGCCCAGCTGCCTCGGATCAGTCACGTCGCCGTAACTATGGGCTCCGATCTCAAATAACAACCAGCTCATGGATTTCTTGCCAGTGCGCTTTCCCCTGCTTTGCTGCATGGTTAAAGTATATAATTTCTGATTAACTGTATAATGTCTCAAGCTATTAGGCGAGTTCGTGGGTTCACATTTCTAGAAGAAAAAATCGATTTTCTGTACCATTGAAGTACATTATGGGGGTGTGATGGTGTTCTAACTTCCTGCCATTAACAGGGTTCTTGAGGAGAGAAAGAATACATATTCCAGAGGCAAAACGTGCTGAGATAGCTTTTGATATCAAGGAAGAGCTGATTACAACCAAAACAAGCTTTTTACTATTTGAATATTTTGGAAATGCTGTTCGACTCAAAGAATGGTGCCATTTTCTCCAAACCATCAGTAGGGAATTTGGCAAACCATTGGGGCTAATTGCTATTTGTAAATCTGCTATCAATTTGTCAAAGTGTTGCATCAAGCTCAGAAATGATCCAATGCGGTGTACCTTAAGGCCTAATTTTTTCCTGCTTTGCACTAACAATATTGATAATTTGTAACAGTGCTTTTTATGTGGATGGCGTGTTTTTTATGGCAGTGACATTGGGGGACGGGTGCTTTCAGTGTGTGCTTATTGGCGGTTTGAGCAAAACCAGATCGGTTGGCCTCAAGCTATTAGGCGAGTTCGTGGGTTCACATTTCTAGAAGAAAAAATCGATTTTCTGTACCGTTGAAGTACATTATGGGGGTGTGATGGTGTTCTAACTTCCTGCCATTAACAGGGTTCTTGAGGAGAGAAAGAATACATATTCCAGAGGCAACGTCGTGCGACAGTATCGCCAAAAGTGACCGTCTGAGAATACGGCCCCAGTACTCGCATGAAGTTAAGAGGTAACCAACTTTCCCGTAATGTTGCCAATAACCAGCTACATTATTTCCAGAGCCAAAACTAAGACTACAGCTTTTGCGAACTAGTCTTCGAGAGTGAGCCTTTGAGTTGCATGGCGTCACTGAAATAAGGTATTTCTGTACTGGACACAACGTACACTACTATAGACCGCTTTTTCATGGGTGCTGCCATTGCATAGGCAGTGGCGCCATCTATGGGCAGTTGGCATGCTGGCTTGGGTGAATGCCCATGTTGTGTGCTATGGTATACGCTCGGCGGCAGTTTCTGGTAAATTTTTTCGCACTCGCGTGGTCTCTTTAGCATGAAATGGCGTCTTCTACGTGAGGTAGGGTCCGGTGAGGCGTAGTGAAAGAATTTAAGTCTGAAGTAATTAAGCAGCTGGAGTTTATGCTGGCGTTAGGGCGGACGGAGCACCCAGTGCGAGGTGTGTGCGTTTATTTGAGCTTACAATCAGCCTCGGATATCAGTTAGGTAGTTTCTCAAATTCGTTTCACCAATGTTGCCATACTGCAACATTCTCAGCACTAATTATAAGCTCTGGTTTAGCTGCAATGAGTAGCTACGAAACATTTGACGATCCTAACAGCGTGGGTACCGTTCTGCTGGCAAATAAGTTGTACTGTTTACTTTGACAAGCGTTCAAGTTGTTACCTGTGGATACATTGGGCGACTGCCTTGTTTGCTGGGCAAGGTTTCTGCCCACAAATAAAAGTTTGGTTAATAATAACTGCATACCATACAGTGTGAGTCACACTTTTATTGCGATAGCAATTATATGGACACTCAAAAGCAGATTTCTGCCGTCGGCGTCGCCGTCGCCGTCGCCGTGAGGTTCCGTATGACGTCATTTGGAGAAGAAATCGTCGCCGCGCGCCGAACGCTGTATGTGCGAGTGAAAGGGCGCGAGGGGCGCGTCTTTCACGAGGAGTGAACGCACGGCGGAGAACAAACGCGCGTTCTGCGCCGTGCTCGCTTAAGGGCTGCAGAAGTAGGCGTCTCTTTTCTCCTTTACAATCACCATATATGTAGAGCAAACGCGCCTTCTTCAGACGCGTGAGAGGCCGTGGGGGAGGGGGAGGGAAGGGAGGCGACGTTTAGTTGCGGCACCAAGTGCCTATTTATATCAGAGGCTCCAGCAACAATCACCAACGCCGCACGCATTTTGAGCTAACGCGGGCAAAACGCCGATGGCGTCGACAACAGTTCTGCATGTTGTTGCTACCAAAGCCGCTCACCTTACTTCGTATGACATTGCTGTGTTGCTATCGCATTCATTGCTTCGCCCTTAGGGCGAAACTGTGACATTTTTTTGAGTGGTCGAACGACCAGCTACACTGCGCGAGCTTTCGACGCGCATGGTCCAAGCATGCGGCACGACCATGCGAAGTCTTATGGTGTCGTTATCCCCTGTTCTGGTTTATTTTGCTGCAAAAGGTGGACATATGACACATTAGAGTACTGCACGGGCCGATTTTTTCAACCCGGGCCCGTTTTCACGCCCGACCAAAAGCTTTGTGGCAAAACCCGGGCTCGGCCCGGGCCCGGAAAATCTAAGTTGCCCGGCCCGCCACCCCTTTACCTTAGGCTCGAACCCGGCCCGAGACCAAAAAAGACATGTTTTTCAGAGTCGAGACACGCGAGGATAACTCGTTGCACGTTACATCACACCACCAGAAAGTCTGAGCCCGGCCCAGGCCCGGGTCAAAAAGCACATGACGTGCCCGGGCCCGTGAAAAAACTTCCCAGGTGTCCAGCGGCTTGGTGAGAGACCATCGTGGCTTTTTACTTTCTTTTTTTTTTCTGTTTAGCTGAGGATTGTAGCATTGCAGCTAGCCTGTTTTTAGCTCAACTTCGGCTAGACGCGGCCGCCACGTGGTCTTGACCGCGATGGTGGCCCCTTCACGGCTTCGGCCGTTTACGTTTTTTGGTCGCGTGCCGAAAGGGGCGACCAATGTTGACGTTGTTAAAGCACTCGTTCAGCGCGAGTCTGTGTCGGAGCTGAAGTCTGTGCAGGACTTCGGCGCAGGCCGATTCGAGGTTACGTTCAAGACTAAGGCCGCGGTCGATCGCTTCTCAGCCGATCCCGCTTTGAAGGTTCGTGATGTTACGATTCAGTTTGAGTATCGAGGTGTGCGGACGAAGGTGGTCAGGGTTTTTGGCTACCCCTCGGACTTGCCAGACCAAGCCCTCTCAGAAGGGCTACAGGTTTTTGGAAAGGTCCTAGGGATCTCCGAAGAGTGCGTGCCAGGTTTTCCTAGCGTCGGTACAGGAAACCGGCGCATTCGGATGGAGATGGCGCGGCCCGTCCCTAACCTTCTCCGGGTTGGTGATAGAGTAATTCAGTGTGAGTACGAGGGTGTTGCACGGTTGTGTCGTAGGTGCAACTTAGAGGGGCACCACGCGGTCGCGTGTGAGACGCCGAAGTGCGTACGCTGCGAGCAGTTCGGTCACGAGAGCTGCGACGCGGCGTGCGTACGATGTGGCGGAGACCACGCGGTCTCGTCGTGCCCTGTCCGCACCTACTCGTCAGTGGCCTCGGGCTCTGAGCCGCAGCCATCTGCTTCAGAGCCGGCGACCACTTCGGTGTTAGGTAGCACCACAGTTGCGACGGAGAACGGAGACAGCCAGGGTTCCTTGAGCGAGGGAGACAGTGCCGGAGTCGATGCAGATTCCGCGGCCGCCGATGCGCTTCCTTCCCTATCCGCCGCGGCGACGAGCGGAGGGGGAAGCGGCGAGGAGGTGGTCGCGGCTCCCGTAGTTGCCCCCGCGGCAGCAACGGTGCCCGCCGAGGCGGCCGAACTCTCTGGTGAGCCGGAACCGCTTGCTAGCACGAGCACGGAGGCCCCTTTCATTGAGGTGTCCCGTAAGAAACGGAAGAAAAACCGTAGTAAGCGCTCTGGATCGGCGGCCAGGGAGGCGGCCTCACGGCGGTCGTCTTCGGACTCGGAAGGTAGTGGCTCCCATAGCTCGGAGCCTGGTCTTCCTACACCCAAACGCACGGCTGTGGTGCCCTCAGGGTCAGAGTCAGAAATGGAGGACTCTTCAGGAAACGAGGAGGACACTCCTTGTGAACACTGCAAGGGCTTCGATTGCGACTGTTCGATTGTTTCAGATAAGTCGTATGAATCAACAGCCGCGGGGTCTCCGCTCGAGGAGACCCTCGCTTAGGCAATTGTACCATCGATTTATTTGCGGCTAGTATTACCCAGTACTAGCCTTTTCCTTTTACTTTAGCTTTCTTGTTTTTCTCTAGCTCTCTTTTAGTCTTTTGCTAAATTTTTCTTCCACTCAATATGGCTTTTTCTCTCACTCTAGCTACATTTAACTGTAGAGGCTTGACTCGAAATTCAAAACGGTTCGCGATAGTCGACTTAGCTAGATCCGCAAATGTAGATATTCTTGTACTTCAGGAAACATATGTCCACAGGTTAGGTCAGATCAGCCACTTTGACAGGACTTTTGGCACGAGGTCTTTCTGGAGTTATGGCGGGTCAGGCTGCCGAGGCACGGCCATCATTTTGATGCCGCGCTTCACGGGCCTGGTTCTACGCCATGCCAGGGATGCCGAGGGCCGCATTCTGTCAGTGGATCTTGATTCTGGCATTCGAATTGTTAATGTTTATGCTCCAAATAGAGATAAAGGTCAAAAAGAGTTTTTCGCTACATTGGATCCCTACTTAGTGGGCCCTTCGAGGCTTATTCTTGTAGGTGACTTCAATTGTGTGTTAGAACAGGTAGATCGTGTAACTAAACGAGGTATTGCGAAATTCAGGGATAGGGCTGGAGATATTGTACTACGGGGGCTCGTTGATGAGCTGGGACTGGTTGATGCTTGGCGCACGCTTCGCCCTGCGAAGTCAGGAATGACTTGGACGGGGAGAGGGGTGAAGAGCCGCATCGATCGGTTTTATGTCTCGTCATCACTGGCTCCCAGTATGCATTCCTCCAAGGTAATTCATTCTGCTCTTAGCGACCACCGCTTCCTGACACTGCGGTTTGCCGACTCGAGTTTAGTGCCGCAGGGGAAGAGACCGTGGCGTCTAAACCCACGGCTCCTTAAAGACAGGCAGGCAACCGCAGAGGTATCGTCCATTCTGTTTCGCTCGCTGCACAACAGAGCGGATCTAGAAGGTAGAGAATGGGACGAAGTGAAGGCCAGTGTCCGCGAGTGCTTCAGGTCCTGGGGCAAGCGTCGGGCGCGGGAGGAGCGCGAGGAGATAAAAATCGTCTCCGACGCGATCCTTCTGCTCTCGAAGCCACTGTCTAGTGGGCCTGGGGTTGGTCCGGCGCTGGCCTCACTCCGAAAGGAACTTCGGATTCTCCTACAGCGACGCTGGGATAGCTTGAGAGCTATAACCCGAGCGGAGCGGTGGGAAATGGAAGCGTGGTGCAGCAGAAACATTCTCCGCAGGCATCTTTCAAGGAAGAGCACAACTCTCTCTTCCGTAGTAGATCCAAGTGATGGTAGCTTAGTCGACTCACCAGAAGGAGTACTTGCAGTGGCAAGGCAGTTCTACATGAACCTTTATGCTGAGCCAGCTGCCACTCCGGCTGTTTTTCCTTTCGTTCCACCAACCGAACCGCCGGTGGTTGGTGACACAGCCATAGTTGAAGACGAGCTCTTGGAAGCATTGAAGTCTATGAAGCACAATCGCAGTCCAGGATCCGATGGTTTGACAGTTGAATTTTATGTGAAGTTTTGGAGACTGTTAGGGAAGCCTTTCACATCATTGGTGAACAGGCTGCTCAGTGAAGGGACTTTGTCAGCGTCTCAAAGAGAGGGGCTAATCACTCTCCTGTGCAAGGATGAGTCGAGAAGCACTGATCTAAGAGCCTGGCGGCCCATCACACTTCTGAACTGCGATTACAAGCTCATAGCAAAGTGTCTGTGTATGCGACTCACTCCAGTTCTCAACACTGTTTTGGGCCCATACCAGGCATGCTGCGTTCAGGGACGCTCCACTCAGCTTCACGGTTTAGCAGTCAGAGACCTTCTCCTGTGGGCAAATGCCAGGAAAATTCCCGGTATTTTCTGCTCCTTTGATCAGGAGAAGGCTTTCGATATCATTAGCCACAGGTACCTTTTTCGGGTTTTGAAGGAGGCCGGCTTTAGCGTGGGTTTTCAGCGTATGGTCCAAGCTTTGTACTCTCGACCGACTTCTGCTGTTCTCATACAGGATCGCGTCTCGGAGGCTTTCGTTGTGGGTCGTGGTGTACGGCAGGGAGATCCGCTCTCACCTGCTCTCTACGTACTCGCATTCGAACCCCTTCTGCAGAGGCTATCCTGTGACAGTAGAATTGGCAAGTTCCTACTTCCACCAGGTTCCCCTCCAGTTGCACTTTTCGCCTATGCAGACGACTTGTCTATTGTCGTCCCGGACGAGGCATCAGCATGCACCGTGCTGGACGTCATGGACAGTTACTGCAGGGCGAGCGGTGCGAGGTTGAATAGGTCGAAAAGTGCAGCCATGTACTTGAACTCCACTCCGTCCGTCCCGCAGCCCGTTCATGGTCTACCCGTGAAAACGCGGTTGCGAATTCTCGGTTTCCAATTCGATCCAGACGGCCTGTCTTCTGAAAACTGGCAGCAAGCTAAAGAGAAGCTTGAAACCAGGATTCAGGAGTTCAGCGTGTTGTCGTGTCCATTGACAGCTAGAGCGAACATTCTTAGGTCTCTTCTTTTTTCTTTTCTCACGTATGTAGCATGTGTGTCCCCTGTTCCAACCCGAACCAAGCTTATCTTGGAGAGGGTTCTCTTTCGGTTTCTCTGGAAAGGGACAACTGGCTGTGTAGCTAGGCAGGTACTTAAGCTGCCCAAGGATAAGGGAGGACTCGGAATTCCCGACTTGGGCATCGTAGCTGCTGCACTGCACGTCAGGTGGACCCAGGTTGCCCTTAGCTCAGATATGCTCCTGACTCGAAGCTTTACTTCCTTCTTCCTTAGCACTAGACTCCGTTTGTTTTCCCAGAGCACATTTTCTCACTGTGTGCCTCGCTCAGGAACCCCGTCCCCATTCTATGCGATGGCTGCCAATTCGTTGGCACGCCTTCGCAAGGTCCACTCCGACATCGATGTAATTTCTACTCCGCTCCAAGAATTAGTTGACATCCTTACCCCCGGTCTTCCCCCGCATTGTCAAAGGTACGACCTGTCTTTTCACAGACCAAGTTGGAAGCTCATTACGGCGAGCTTCCTTGACGCCAGGCGAGCTACATTCATGTACCGCCTGGCGCGAGGCTGTTTGCCGATTAGCTTCCGACCCTTCACAGCCATCCCGGCTCGTGGAGTGTGCCCCTTTTGTCGCGGTCGAGAAGATACAGTTCACATCTTTTCGCAGTGTTTACTTTCTGCTGCTCTCCTCCAACGGATAGCTAGTTTGTTTAGTCTCCCAGGCGTTCCATTTCAGACAGTCCGTTTCTTGCACCCTTTGCCCAGCCATGCGATCAACCAGTTCGTGCTTCTTCTTGTCGAGTGCTCATACCAAGTTTGGTTAGCACGCTGTGATGCGGTTTTCGGGGGAGCGGCGCCGGGTCTTCACGAAGTGCTTGGAAAAGCACGGAAGGAAGTCTGGTTTCATCTCACCCGGAAGCGGCGTCACCTAGGCGAGAAGAAGTTTCTCGAAGTGTGGGCTCGCCCAGCTGTGATTTTTGAAGAGTCAGGTGGAAAGCTTTCCATTAAGTTATGATGCATGCTTCTAAGGTCACTCGACTGGACAGCATGCGCCAGTCGATCCACGTATTTCCGTTCGCCCCAGTGGAACACAGAGTTGGAACCGGTGCTGGCGCAACAGAGTGCGCTGCGCCGCGGACGGCTTCTGTTGTCTCCATGGTTGTTTGCCTTGACACCTTTTCCGTCGAGGCAATCCAGGGATCTGATGGGCTTGTGTCCCTGACGACCGACATGGCTGTTTGTGTGAAGCGTGAAATAGCACGGTGTGCGCCGCTCCACAGCGGCCCCCTTGTCCGGGAAGGACCGTTGGCCCGAATCAAAGCCCCCCACCCAGTGAGCCCGGGTAGGGGGGGGTGCCGGGGTCAATGTACCGAATGATGCTGGGTTGTTGAGTACATGAACGCTCTGGGGCGCGGTACCTACGGGTGCCAAGTCCTCTTCCCATCTGACAACGGCACAGCAGCAGCGCCGGCCGCGTCGTCGGCAGCCCCGAGCCCCAAGAAGAAGGCGGTGCGCGCCAAGCCCACGGCCAGCCACCCCAAAGTGTCGGCCATGGTGAACGCGTCCATCGGCGAGCTCAAGGAGCGCGGAGGGTCGTCGCTGCAGGCCATCAAGAAGCACATGGCGGCCACCTACAAGGTGGACGTGGAGAAGCTGTCGCCGTTTATCCGCAAGTACCTCAAGTCGGCCGTCACCTCGGGCGCGCTGGTGCAGACCAAGGGCAAGGGCGCCAGCGGCTCGTTCAAGCTGGCTGCGGGCGCCGCCGCGGGCGAGAAGAAAAAGGCGGGAGGTGTCAAGAAGACCCCCAAGAAGGCCGCCAAGAAGCCCGCGAGCGCCAAGAAGACTCCCAAGAAGTCTCCCAAGAAAGTGGCGGCCAAGAAGGCCAAGCCAGCAAAGAAGCCCAAGGCCGAGAAGAAGGCGTCGCTGCCCAAGAAACCCAAGAAGCCAGCGGCCAAGAAGGCGGCCACCCCCAAGAAGGCAGCCAAGAAGTAAAACGTGCGCGCGCACACAACACACCAACGGCCCTCGTCAGGGCCACCCCAAACGTCTGCCTCGGCGGAGCCGCGTTGATAGCGCGCGATGCTCCGACCTCCGTGACCCCTCTTCCGCGGCCATTTGCGGTCCAGCTGCCTCGGATCAGTCGATCTCAAATAACAACCAGCTCATGGATTTCTTGCCAGTGCGTTTTCCCCTGCTTTGCTGCATGGTTCAAGTATATAAGCCAAACAACTCTTTTAACTTCTCTTTGCATTGGTGCCAGCTGGTCAGCTCCTCTTCGTGGTTTTCGTACCACACCTTTGCCGTGCCTCTTAGGTACAACAACACGTTAGCTAGCATAAGCGTAGGATCCCATCTGTCGACTCCACTCACGCGTTCGTACATAGCCAGCCACTCTTCAACGTCGGCGCCATCGGTCTCACAGAAAGTTCCGGGATCCTTGGCTTGTACAACCACAACCGATGGAGACGACGACGTTGATCCTGCGTGCTCACCGTCAGTCATAGTGGGGACGGTGACGCGACGTCCACTGCGGAGCTCTGTTTCCAGCCTTGGTACCCAGCACCTCTCACCAATATGTTAAGGGGATGTTGGGAGTATAGGCTGGATGTATTTACACAAGTAGAGTTAGTGCGGTCAAGATAGCTGACCAGCAACAACAAGAAGCAGCCAGTGTCTCTCGATCTTCTTCTTTTCTTTCCGCCTATCCTTCCGTAACAATATATATATATATATATATATATACACCTTTAATAACAATTACACTGGAAACTTCGTGTGACCTCGAAAGATTGTTCACTGAAGTGACGAGCTTATGAGTATTTGGAAGACCTGAGTAGGAGACAATTCAGTTTAACAGCCTGACTCCCTTCGCACCGTCAAGAGACTGGCGTCTCTTGGTTGAGCCATGCGACAAGCGGATTCAGTTAAACATGCTAGGGAGATATATATAATTATTGTGTTTTGTGCGTATTAAGTCACACAAGTACACATCTATGAAAAAAGCAATGTGTACACCTTTAAAACATTTAATACATAAGATACAATCAAGAAATATTTTCCTGACGAAAGGTCAGTTATTGAGAAGCTAAGACATATTGTTACGAAGAGTTGTGAAGAAATGGCTTTATTTACAGGAGATGGACGATGATCATAGCGCAGTCCGGCCTCTCAAGCTCTTCGTCTTCTCTCTTTTTGTATCTTTTTGTATCGCCTTTCGTATCTGTTGTATTTCCCTGCAAGCAGACAAAGCTCGTGCGGCGAGTCGGGATGGACAAGCAGGGTAGAAAGGCTTCAAGCAAGCAATACGAGTCAGCGGAGTTCTGCTTGATCGCCGACCATTGCACCTTTTTCCAAGTCACCTTTTTTGAACGATACTTGTATGTGACGGTTGTCGTATTGCTCTTTCGAACGACTTTGTGAGGCCAGAGTACGAAGACGAGCTATTCGACAGGCTTCTTTGGCGAGACACAAAGTCTGATACAGAATCGTCATTGTGCAGAACGAAGGGTAAGAAAGTGTCCAGAGGGCTTTGCGGTAACCTTGTATACAGGAGATAAAGCGGGCTATATATAGTTCGTGGTTTCGTGTTTCGCCGCATTGTATGCGTAAGTGATGAAAGGTAACACGTCCCAGTTCTTATGATTAGAGGAGACTTGCATGGCACGCATGTTGGCTGCTTGTCGTTTCAACGAGGCCATTGGTTTGTGGATGATACAGCGTGGAATGGCGGAACTGTGAAGTGCACAAACGAAGTAACTCTTCAATGGCATCAGCAGTGAACTGGCGACCATGGTTGCTGATGATGACACGTGGTGGGCCATGGTGAAGGACCACAGAACGCAGCAGGAAGACCGCCACGCAAGCAGCGGTGGAAGAGGGTATGGCTGCAGTTTCTGCATATCGTGTAAAATGGGCTACGCAGACAATTATCCAACGGTTCTTGTTGTTGGATAACGGGTATGGAACCCGTTATCCAACAACAAGAACCGTTGGTTATTCGAGCAAGTAGGCCAATGCCACGTCTCTACGACAATGTCTGTCGTAGAGACGTGGCTGCTGTCAGGGCGCGAGTTCATAATCCTCAATGCCCCTTGCTGCAGGATACGGGGAGAAAGATGCCATGTTTGGTGCGAAATTTGGTGGTAGGCGGAAGCTGTGAGTGCCTGGGTGTGTCACTTGCGCATGCAGGCTGAGCTCTTCCTGGACTATTTGTCGGATCGTTGATGCAAGATCGAGGAGCTGGTTGCTATCTACGCTTGCACCTGCCGTCACATTGGCTAGCCTGCCAAACTTCGGCGTGATGCGCCTCGTCTTCAGTTGCTCGAAAGTGCGACAGTGCCGAATGATGTCGGCGACGGAAGCCGACATCATGCGGCTTTGCGATGAGGAAACTGTAAACATCCTCAGCAATTCCTTTTAGGATGTGCCCGACTTTGTCTTCCTCAGACATTCCAGAATCTACCATCCTACACAGTTTTATTACTGCCTCAATGTAGGTCGTGCAGGTTTTGCCTGGAACAGTACCGTCTGTTCTGCCCTTTTCTTTTTCGTCGCGGAGTCGCTCTTTGATTTCCGAAACAAATATGCCCCATGTTGTTAGCGTTTCCTCGTGATTGTCGAACCACACCAACGCAGTATCCGTTAGAAAGAACACAATGTTCGAAAGCTGAGAAGCACTGTTCCACTTGTTGGCGGCACTCACCCGGTGATAATGGATGAGCCATTCCTCGACGTCTTCGTCCGGTCTTCCGGCGAAGGGACGCGCATCTCTCAGTTGTTGAATGGAACTGGTCGGCGCAGCAGTTGGAATGGGCCGTTGTTCGTCTGCGTCGTAGGACATATTCAACTGTGGTGTATTCGGTGGGAGTCCAGCAAGGCGACGAAGAACTTGTGGTTGAGCCTCTGTCTTCGGGTGTCGATTACCCAGCACCTTCCAGCACAACTGTTACAAACAGTTGTGAAGAAATGGTTTTATTTACAGGAGATGGATGATGATCGGAGCGCAGTCCGGCCTCTCAAGCTCTTCGTCTTCTCTCTTTTTGTACCTGCCTTTTGTGTCCATTACAATATATAAAAATTAAACAATATACAACCATTTCCGAACACAACTTATGACGAATTATTAGCATATGTATTATGTGATTCCATAACACCATAGTTTCATTAGATGTCAAAGCATTCCTTATGCCACTGGTTTCATTTATTTTCCGGAGGCAGAACAAAGGTTTATAGAGTAAAATTATCAGGTGCCAAAATAAACAAACATATTAACAAATAAATAAATAAGACAGCGATATCTCAAAAGTGCGAAAGAACTCGATAGCAAATATAGGAACAACGTGGATTGTGTTATTGAGAAGCAAATGTAGCATACGATGAATAAAAATTAATAAGGAAAATGCACAGATAGACCAGGGAGTTTTACAAATAGCGCAACCACGCGTCTTTTCTTACCCAAATGCCCTCACTCTGCTTGCGCTGTAATGGACCCAATTTTCGTTCCTTTGCATAACTTTTTACGTTTTCTAAGCCAGGTGGTTTGCTTTGACTTGTAAGTTGGTGCCTTTCTCTCTCCTATTAAAGACATCAGTTCGTTGTCTGATGCGATGATTTCACTATCATTGAAAAAGTGTTTGTTCGGGCACTTGATCTGGAAATGAAGTCGGCAATCTTATTCAAATTGATTTTGCGGGAGAGTTCTTTGTGGGTGTGCAAAATTGCCAGATAGTTCAAACGGGCTTGTCCAGTTGTCGACCTCAAGTACATTTTCAGTCGCCGAAGGCAAGAAAAGGACCTCTCGGATGTGGTCGACGAGACCGGTATGGCCAATGCAAATTTTTTAGCTTGGCCATTTCCGGCAAAAGGTTTCGCAGGTGTTTGCCCTTGCCCCCCGTAAACACGTGCACGACATCCCAAATGTGTGCAATGATGCCGACCTTTGCTGGCTTAAAATGTCAATCAGCATATCTCTGTGCAAAATCAGGCGTCCTGGTTCAAGGTTGTCACCGTAGAACTATGGTATGGTATGGTATGGTATGGTATGGTATGGTATGGTATTCCTTATCTGATGGTGCATACCCACTGCGGGAGATTGGCCAAGATTGGGATGGAATTAGGCAACCTTTGTTAATATTAAAATTGGTAAAGCTAACTGGAGAAAATGCACAAAAATAAAATTTAAAAAAATTCAAGAAAATCTATTTGAAGCACTTATAAATTCCTCCACGGCTGAGCAAATATCCCTGTGGCACTTTCCAAGAGAGGAAGCTCCTAAAGAAAGGATACTTAGAATAGAAAAGCTTAAACCAAGCTGGGTAAATCTTGATTCTAGAATACTTTTCCTTAAAATGATCTATTGTTTCATCTCCACAGAATGGGCACAGAGGGGAGGGCACCAGACCAGCCCTGTGACGATAGAAGTTTAATATTGGTACTCGACAATGTAACCGGGTAAAGATAACTTCAGTTTTTCTGGTGTGAAAGGGATTTTTGGGCCAAGGGAATAGGCTACTGGATTCAAGAGATATTCAATTATTCGAGACTTTTTGAACCCAGCTATAGCTAATTTCTCAGAATATCGACACCGTAGAACTATGTTATATATGCTTCCTCTTCCTTCCCTATGCAAGCAGCTCAATGTGGGACTTGGGGGCCCATTCACACTTGCGAGTCGCAGAGGTCGCGCGACCGTTCTGGTCGCAAATGGTCGGAAAGCGACGGTTGCAGGCCAGTCGCACACTGCTCGATTTTCCAGCCTTGCGACTGTGCGTCGCAAACCGCTAAATTTTGGTTTTGCTTTTGTCCTATCGCTTGCAATGTCCCAAACTCGATACTTTTCGTCACAGGTGCACGCATTGTGACACCGGGCTTTAAGCAAGCATGCGCATTTAGCGTTATCTTCTCCGGCATGTTGCACCGAAAATGTAACGAAAAGAAACGTTTCTGGTGCTTCAAAGAAAAGGAAATCTCGCTGCACCATACACACCAGAAAAAGCAAGTTGCATGCACAGCTGTGTTTAGAATGATAGTTAATTTGTTGCGTGCACACATGCGTGATTTTATTTTTTTGTATCTTCCAGGGACTGAAGCTGAGAAAAAAATTTAAGAACATTAAAGATGTGTATATGCGGAAACGACAAGAAATTGGAGATAAACAGAAGAGCGGTGCTGGGGGGCTGCTGGCATCCCCACAATTGGCCCCACTTCCCAGCCATGGTGGAACTGATAGAGGTCTTGTCACCGCAGCCTTCACTGTGAGTTTAATGTGTTGGTATAGTGAAAAAGATGAGCAGTGAAATCAAGGATGCAATTGTATGCATGCATGCGGGAAAGAAAACAGAGTCAATCAGGCTAAATGTGGCTTAAGTTAAGCAATGTTGAACTGGAAAGTTTATTCAACCAACAGCAATAGCCCCATAATGATTCAGTGACAGATGAAACATTACAAGTAGTACCCAATACCGTAGATGCTGTCAAGGGAAGCCAGTTTCATGAAATGAAACCGTGCAATCAGTCCTTTCAAGTGTACGCTTATTGCTTAACTGCAATGCTAACAGCAGTTAGATACACACTATTTTGTTGCTATGGTAGTCTAGAATGTTCTGTGAGATTGCTTTCAGTGGCAATTGACCCTATTTAACTGTGCGGCATGGTGAAGTGAAAAGGTGTGGCCAAAGTTTGTGTACGATTGCACACCTAGACATGCTTTTATCATTTCATACTTCTACCTCGAGGCAGTTAACATAAGTAGGAAAAAGTGAGCGAACATGGGGCCGTATTCTGAAACGTTCGCCCTAGGCGAAATTTCTTTTTTCGCTTTCAGGCGTGCGCTGATTGGCTGTTTTAGCAAAATTGGATGAGCTGATTGGGTGGTTGAGCCCGACATCATTCAATTTTGCTCAACCAGCCAATCAGCGCGCACGCTGATTTCGCCTAGGCGAACGTTTCAGAATACGGCCCATGTTCTTTTCATTTATTCCAGTGTCCTCTGCAGCGCAGTAGACGCTGACATGAGGTAAGAAACTGAACACCACCACAGGAGCCTGTGACATTGTACAACCATTTTCACAAGTAGTGACAGTCATGCATTAAGGAAGATAATTATGCTATAGTCTGTTGTGAGAGATGACTTTATTTGGGCAGGTATGTGTAATACACAAATAAAAAAAAATATTTTTTAGCCTCACCTATGTGGTCGATGAGACTGGAGAAAGGTGAGTGAATTTCTAAGATACAACCTTAGGTCACCAAGTGAGCCCGCTAAACAGATGTACCCGCACATCCCTCCTCGAGAAAGTTAGATATTTACCACAAAACACCCTTGTACCACTACAAATGGTAGCCCAACGCCGTATGATCCCGGTGACAATTGAAGTGGCACCACTGCCAAGGCACAGGGAACACAATGCGTGTAGGAGGTAAGCTTGAGCTGAGGCGCATCATCTACTCGCAAGTGGCATGTCGGGCCTGGCCTACTACCGACACTCCTCCAGCAATGTTCAACAGCCACGCTTCCCCGCATTCAAACTGTCTGGACCACAAGAGCGTGCGCTCGCCTGAG
Organism: Dermacentor silvarum; assembly: GCF_013339745.2. Classification (NCBI taxonomy): domain Eukaryota; kingdom Metazoa; phylum Arthropoda; class Arachnida; order Ixodida; family Ixodidae; genus Dermacentor; species Dermacentor silvarum. Next base: position 22,444,514 of record NC_051156.1, on the reverse strand, counting down.
ACCTGACCAACAGGATGAAAGACTGGGATATGTGGATTTACAGACAGAGAAGAGAAAAAGTCAACACCACACCCATGCACACATCTTACATACACACTCATGCTTCATGACTACAGACGTCGCAGAGCAACACTACCATTACCGCAGATTCGTCAACAGAGCGGCCGCCATGTCAAAGCACCATGGCAAAAGCACCTCTTGTCAGCGGAAGACCCACCCTCTCCCACGCTTTATGGAAATGTGTTGCCCCATCGGCGCACAAAACACTCATCCCCTACCCCACTTCCTCCTCTTGGGAAGTTGCTCTGTCTAGTGCAGACCTGCAAGTCAGTAACAACTGATTGACCAGGCCCGCTACATTTTGACAACCATGTAACTGTTAACGACATTGTAGTGAAAGAATAGTTTGATGTTCATTTTGTGATGAAATGTAATGCCCTCACTGAGCTACAGTTAAATATAGTAATAGCTGTGATCAGTTTGACAAGAACACATTTTCTCAAAAATTTGTTATGTGAACATAACTATTGTCACCACCGTTTTTTTTTTGATGAACACTGCATTGGTTAAGACAGGAAAATACATGGGCAATACAGTGGTGTCATCTTTGGCATTGCAGTTGTATGGAAACGCAGCAGGAGCTCCATGAAGTGTACTCGTGTCACTCGAACGACAGCGATGCCGGGGGAAGCGCTTGCAGGCAAGAGTAACAAGCAATGTGAATATTGTGACAGAGGCCATTTCATGAACGTGTTACTTCAATGCGCAATGAAGCGCTAGATTTTTCTTCGCTGTACACAGTGCTTAAAGTCTGGCATAATTTAAGAAGGGCTTGTGTGATTTGAGCACAGTGGCAGGTGATGGCATCCAGTTCTACACATTAGATTGCGCAAAGAGAAACCATTTTGCAAGTGTTCTTATTCTTTTCTCAGTTCACGGCACTAACCTGAAACAAGCGATACCAACTCTATTACAGTGTGTTCAATGACATATGACGTCAAATCATCATCAGCCTATATTTATGTCCACTGCAGGACGAAGGCCTCTCCGTGTGATCTCCAATTGCCCTCTCTTGCGTTATCTGATTCCAACTTGCGCCTGCAAATTTTGTAACTTAATCACCCCACCTAGTTTTCTGCCGTCCTCGACTGATTGACCAGGCCCGCTACATTTTGACAACCATGTAACTGTTAACGACATTGTAGTGAAAGAATAGTTTGATGTTCGTTTTGTGATGAAATGTAATGCCCTCACTGAGCTACAGTTAAATATAGTAATAGGTGTGATCAGTTTGACAAGAACACATTTTCTCAAAAATTTGTTATGTGAACATAACTATTGTCACCCCACCTGGGATGCGTGAGCGGTGTGTGCGAGGACACGTGGGACACGTGGGGTGAAGCTGGGATACGTGAGCGGTGTGCGAGAACACGAGGGTTTGCTCGCACTGCGCACAGCCCCATGCTGCAGACTCCTGTGTAGCCATGGTGCTCAAATGCCCCTATTGCATTGGGTCCCATGATGCTACCTCAAAGGACTGCCCTAAAATGAGGAAAGAAAGAGCGGTCTTGAAGCAGATGGCAAGAGACGCTCCCGATGCCGTCAGACTTCAAAGAACAAAGATTTCTCTATGAAGAGCGCGGCACATCCGACAACTCCTCCTCCTCTGCCCCCTAGGCCTGGTGGAGTCGAGTCTAACTCTGACAAGGTCGTGCCGGAGAATACTAATACTGAAGCCTGGCCCGCGCTACCAAAGCTACAGCCGCCGCCACAGCAGAAGCTACAACCGAAGCCACAGCGAATACCCCAGCTGAAGCCATAACCGAAGCCACAGCTACAGTGTACTAGAAGGGGGCAGTGGGCTTACTCAGCTGCTCCTCTGACGCAGTCAGCATTGCATCCAAGAGGTGGCGCCACTGGCAACTTCAATGGAAGCTTTGCTTGCAGAAGCTTTGATTTTCCTTGCGTTTCTGTCGGTTCAGTTCGAAGCAGTTCACACTCTTATTTGTTTTTAATTTTGGCATACTTGACAGTCTTTACGTATCTTTAGCAAGCACTATATTTGTTTAGGCCACATGATATTTGCCATAATAGTACCTTATGGAAAGGAAGACGGCAACTCTTGGGCAATTTGCTGCCTATCCTAACTCTTAGACCTTTTGTGCAAAGAGCTCATCGCTGACGGATGTCGTTTATGTGGAAGGGGCCTTTGAATTTTCCAAATTATCGGGCAATCGTAAAAAAATTTGAAAACGGTTTCATGTCGTGTCGACCTAATGTAAAATTTTGTCAGACAGAAAACAGTGCGTGCATACTTCCCAGCTGGGCTCAAAAAAAAAAAAAAAGAAAAAAAATCAGGCATGCTAACCAGGTTTGTGCCTTTGCTTAGCCAAAATGAATATGTATATATGGCTTAAATATTTCATTGTTCCACTTCAGTTCCATGCTTCACAGTAGCCTTCTGCATTTATTATTAACCATCATTACGCCGGCACACATTTGTTAAATGAAATCAGGTTTGTTTTTTCCATAAAGAAATGGAGGGAGGCCTGAACAAAAAGAGAAAACTAGTTCACTTGACAAAGGCTCCGGCCTATGCTTATGTACAGTTATATAAGGGTAAGCAAAATGAAGTTAACAGGGCTGTTGCTGACACAAAGCTTTTATTTGCAAGAAGTACAGCAAGCCATTGTTTCATGCACTTCAACTCATGTGCAATGGCTCAACTTCAGCTGCTTGGCCCTCTGCCGCTTTCCTGCCTTGTCACAGTTAATTCCTTTCACATAAGAATGCAGACGTGTGACAATGTAAAAACTAATTATTTTAGCTCTGAGGTTAAGAGTGTGCACATTGCAGCCAACTTCGAGGGAAAGATTACTCTTAACAACTTACAGCATATCCATAACGCTGTCAGAGTGTAGCTCACTCTGAGAGAAGCATTCTGTGAAAAGATCCTCTAGAATTTTCACAAAGCCGTACAGCTGACTGGAAGGATAAAGGAGGCCTCCTCGGTCACAGAAGTTTGTTAGCCGGGCAAGTTGAAAACTTTCGCCTGGTGGCGTCATAGTGAGCAGCTTTATGCATTCTTGGCATTTTGTGCTGGAATTGACAATACACTTTCGCGCAACATAGCCCGCAATGTGGTAAGTGAGCCTCGAGTCGCTTCTGGCCACGTGCTGGTTATGGTCGTTTGAAACCCGCAGGCCCGTGCAATGCTGGGGTACCACGTTCGTGTGGCACCTCTGTGGCAGTAGCGCTAGCAGCAGTTTTACTGCACTCATTTCTGTCACCTGATGCTTCGAGAGAGTCAACTTCCAGTAAGGAGGCCAGTGTACCTTCCTCGCAGTTTCCTTCGCTAACTGACCTAACTAGACCATAAAAAGAAAAACAATTCACAGTGATCAGGAACTGCGGTGGAGTTGAGCACAAAACGTGGCTCGAAATGGAGCTCGCATACTGCGCTCGTGTCGTCCGGGGAAGGTTCTATGGAGGTTCTTTTCCCACTCTTTCCGCCTATTTTTATCCTTCAGGACGCCAAACAAGGACAACTTCGGCCCATCCTTCACATAAACATAGCCTGTTTGCCAAACAGGCGTGTAACAGTGGTTTTGTCGATGCCGCGGCATGCCTCAGTTACTGCAAGGCATACTAATCTCTTGCAGGCTATGTGTGAAAAAAACACTGAAGGAAAAAAAAAAACCCACGCGACGACGTCCACAGAAAAAACAACGCAGCTCAGCAATGCCAGCTAATATGATGGGGCACTGGGCAGCTGCGCTGTCGCACCCACGTTCCATTGAAACCGACGCCAGCGCCGCCGCTCGGGCTATCGGAGAAGCTCATATTTGCGACATTCGTGGAGCCGCCGCATCGCATAGCCTCCGCCAGAGAGTAAGCCCACTGCCCCCTTCTAGTACATTGTAGCCACAGCCATGGCCACAGCCGACGCCACAGCCAAGGCCACAGCCGGAGTCACAACCGATGCCACAACCGGCACCACAGTCACATCAAAGGATACAGTGCACCGCGGTAGAGTCCACAATGCCGACTCCCGATAAATTGCCCGAAGAAGACCGGCAAGTGGTTGTGATGCTTCGGTCCCTTGTAAATACCCTGCGTATACTCTTAAGCAAGCTGCATACTCCGTCAGCGCGAAGTGCAGTGCAAGTACTGGACGCATTACATGGCCTGCCCAGCTCCATTTTGTCCGCTTAATGTCAACTAGAATATCGGCTATCCTCATTTGTTCTCTGATCCACACCGTTTTCTTCCTGTCTCTTAAAGGCAGGCCTAACATTTTTCATTCCATCGCTCTTTGTGCGGTCCTTAACTTGTTCTCGAGCTTCTTTGTTAACCTCCAAGTTTCTGCCCCGTATGTTAGCGCCTAGTAGAATGCAATGATTCTACACTTTTCTTTTCAACGACAGTGGTAAGCTCCCAGTCAGGATTTGGCAATGCCTGCCGTATGCACTCCAACCCAATTTTATGCTTCTGTAAATTTATTTCTCATCGGCGTAAAATAGAGCACACTTAAAAAAACGACAGCACTTGTAACGTGAGACGTATTATTCACACGACCACTGTGTTACAGTACTTTTAATACACAGAACAGAGGTACTCTTTCTTGAACAGCCCCATCAGGTTGCTAAGCCGTGAATTGCTAAGGAAACTTTAAGAAAAATGCGGCGTTGCGGGGGAGAGTCTCAGAACCCTTGCAAATAACGGCGGCTAGGTATGCGATCTCCCCGGAACCCCGCACACCTTAAGCGTTGTCTGTGTGTTATACCTGTAGTAAAACTGCTGTTATGCTTTCGGAATGCAGAATTACTCCAGACCTGCTAGAAGCACATATGAGGGCAGTCCAATAAGTACTTAGCCTCACCGCGAGAGCGCGACGCTATCGCATGAGGCATATACTGACGTTGAGTACGCTCTCTTAGAGGGACACATGCAAAGGTCCAGTCGAATCGGGCTCGCGGTTTTGTTTTTGGCCGCTTGAGGAAGAGGAAGCAGGTGATTTTTCGTGTGTCCGTTAAAAAATGGAAAAAGAGTAATATTGGTCGGTGATTAGATTCTTGTTTTTGGAAGGGAAATGGCGCAGTGGAATCAAAGAGCGACTGAATGCCATCTACGGTGAGTCTTCTCCTTCGATGGCAACCGTCAAAAATTGGTTCGAGTTTAAATGTGGTTGCACGTCGGTTTTTGATGAGCCTCGCCCAGGGGCCCCGCAAACGGCTACCACGGCCAATAACGTGGCAAAAATCCACGACTTCGTATTGGCAGACTGCCGACTGAAGGTGCGCGAGATAGCTGAGACAGTAGGCATCTCAAAAGACCGCGTGGGTCATATCCTGCATGAAATTTTGGGCATGAGAAAGCTGTTGGCGCGATGGGTGCCGCGTTTGCTCACTCCGGACAACAAGCGCGTCCGTGAGACCACTTCAGAGCAGTGTTTGAAGCTGTTTATGCGTAATCCGAAGGAGTTCCTGGGTCGTTTTGAGACCGTCGACGAAACATGGATCCATCCACTGGTACACACCAGAGACCAAAGAACAGTCGAAACAGTGGACTGCACCAGGAGAACTTGCTCCGAAGAAGGCGAAGACTGTCGCATCGGCCGGAAAGGTGATGGCCACCACTTTCTGGGATTCTTAAGGTGTGATCTTCGTCGACTACCTTGAGAAGGGCAAAACGGTGACAGGACCCTACTACGCCAAATTACTGGGCCAATTCGATGCCGAATTGCGAAAAAAACAGCCACATTTGGTGAAGAAAAAGGTGCTCTTCCACCATGACAACGCGCCAGCTCACACCTGCGCCGTCGCCACGGCCAAGTTGGTCGAAATGGGCTACGAAGTGGTGCCCCATCCAGCGTATTCTCCAGATTTGGCCCCGAGTGATTTCTTCTTGTTTCCCAACTTGAAAAAGTCACTCCTCGCCGGAGAAAAATTTGAGTCGAATGAAGAAGTTATCGCCGCCACAGAAGCCTACTTTGCAGCTCAGGAGAAAACATATTTTTCTGACGGGATCAAGAAGTTGGAGGATCGCTGGGTCAAGTGTATAGAGTTGAAAGGGGACTATGTTGAGAAATAAATCGACACCATTCCAAAATTTTCGTTTTTCTTTTGAACGCACAAGACCAGCCAAGAAAAAAAGATGCGATGCGCGTAGACAGTGGTACCTTTTTGTTAGCATTGAGACGATTTTTTCACCAATAATACGCATTGGTAGTCTTTGCGGCGCATACTTATCAGACCGCCCTCGTATGTCTGAACACCACCTGCGAAACGGTATGTGTGCGGCATTGTAGATAATGTAGTTTAAAACGTGCAAAAAGAATTGTTTACTTAAATGCTTCAAACTATGCGCTTCATTATAGGGCGAAGACGATGCACAAGAAGAAAGCAGGCGAAAATTGTCGGTGAGTATTTGCATTGTCTGGTCAGTACTGTGATTTACACATTGTAGGGCATGCAGATGCGAATGACCTGGTTTTACTACTACAGTGCATAGGTGCATGCTTACAGTACATTTCTGCCAAACCAGCAGGACGAGGGAGACAACATTGGTAAAAAGCAGACTTTACTGTTAAAATGAAAATAGTACGTTTACTGCAAGGACATTCAACACGCGCACCAATCGAAACCATGTCAGGCCACGTGCAATAACGTCTCTGGCCATGCACACCTTTTTCTTTTCTCTTGTGGAACCCATTCCCTATAAGACTTGGGTGTATGTTCGCCCTTTGTCTCTGCAGACGTTGTCGTCCTGTCTGTGTAATGCCATTTGTACCAGAATATTGTTTTACCACCTCCTCTAATGTTAGGCGAACCATTAAAACGTTTATCGTCTGCAGAAATGCAGGACAGGCCAGAAGCCACGAAAACATGTTTGAAGCATGCATCGACCACCTCAAGGAAATTAGACACCAACGAGAAACACAAAAGAAAGACAACATTGCCTTGTTTTGTATGCGCCTAGATGCTCGCCTGCGCGAATTGCTGTCCATACTGCACGAGACCTAATGCACAATTTTGAGGTTATGCTGTACGAAGCTGAAGTCGTACAGCAAGGTAAATATCAATGCATTTGCAGTCGGCGTTGTGCATTGCTCAGGGAAAACATTGCGTGCCACCAGCTCATATTTCACTTAGTGTCTGTCAGTATCTCGGGGGTAATGTGGTACGAGCATTTCGTTAATTAGGGATTGTCAGCACCAGTATAATGACGTAGTCGAATGAACAAGCTGAATAAACGCACAAGACCAGCCAAGAAAAAAAGATGCGGTGCGCGTAGACAGTGGTACCTTTTTGTTAGCATTGAGACGATTTTTCACCAATAATACGCATTGGTAGTCTTTGTGGCGCACACCTAGCCGAGAACACCAACTTTGGAAATTACAGTTACCGATGAAGGATGTCGTCACATTTCTTGACCAATAACCACTGCAAAATACATCACCTGCGTACAGATGCTGCCACTGCACTTGTATATGTAGTATTGCTAACGTTTCATTGCGTATGTCTTGCAAAAGAAGCAAGTTGTTGCTAGTCATGCATGATGTTTGTTCACCATGGCAGAAAAAGAATGTGTACTACAAAGTTTCTATGAAATAAATTTCAACATTGTTCACCATACCTTCTCGTGTCAGTTATTAATACCGGTGACCACAGTGTGTTGCCAACAGATAGGCCACATATGTCCAATTATTGACAATATGCTCAAAGATAAGCAGGCAAAAGGGAAATGCACTGTTAAAAATGTGAACAGCTATATCAAATGTGTTAAGCACGTTGTGTATGCAATGCCGTTATCTTGTGGTAATGAGTATGTGGGCCAAACAAAACGCTGTGTAAACGTACGACTTAAGGAGCATGAGCTCTCTTCAAGGGGTTGAACCACGTCATCTTCCGGTACATTGTAACTCATGCGGGTGTCGCCCCCTTTTTGACAAGACTTGTATTATCTTTAAACACACTAACCAGTTGACAAGAGAAATCGCTGAGGCATACAATATAACGATTAGGGGCAAGGAATGCATCAGCGAACCGTCGATCGCTCTTCATGACAAGGAATTTCATTACTTGTGCAACTTTTGATTATGCCTAGTTTGTCACCACGGCCGTGATGTATCACTGTGTCTTGCGCAAGTCATGGTTCTTTGAATTTTGGTATATATGTTAGACGATCCTTCAATAAAATATCAGTTGAGAGTCAGCGCCGTGTTGTCGTTTTTCCTTCCTTTTGTCCGTGTCTTGTTTGCGCTGTTACGATCCTTACGGTGTTGCCAAGGGACTGCACCTGCCATGACAAAGTGGTGCGCCAGTTTTTCGCGAGCTAGCTTGGCGTACCTGTAAATAAATTGCACTTTGCAGTTTTATGTCATTGTCCACACGTAACATGAATCACTTGACATTTCACATGCAAGATGTACTACCCAAATTAAGTACCCCAGTGGTTTACTCGCATTCTCTAGGGATGTGCAATGCATTTTGCCAATGGCGCAAGAGAAAACAAATTACTTGACGCATCAGTAAATTGAAAAAACGCCTAGCATGGCAAATAAAAATAGCATGTTATTTCAAGAGCCATGTCTACAGCTGAGATAGTAATGTCACGATAACCACCAATTGTTTAGTTGTACAACAAACCGTATGGCGTTGCATCCTTTGCACCGTCAATACAGAGCCTGTGGGATCGTCGTTCCTCCAGCTGCCGAGAGAGCCGCCCTTCCCAATCTTCGCTGTCAGTAGAGCCTGCTGGACATGGCAGAGGATACAGCGGACTCTTTAAGGAGGAAGTTGTGAATACATGCACCAACATATCTGTTAATATTGGCTTCTTTCGCCTTAACGCTTTGTTGGACACAAGGAAACAAATGTGTAAGAGATTTTGTTATCTTGTGTAAGAGATTTTTAGCGAGTTATTGATCGCTTCTTGATTCCATAAATGAATGGAAGTGTTTTATTCCGAAAAAAAAAGTGGGACCTATATGTCCCACTGTCCAGTTAGGTCACTTTAATCAAGTGTGACTCATATGACCCGCTGTCCACTTGAGGCAGTTCACATTTTTTTGTGAAATGGTGCAAAGCATGTTGCACACAGCGGAACGTTGCACACATTGCACATGTACTTCGTGCGGACTTCTTTTTTGCTAGTTGAGCACCAGCGCAACCCCCATCGCGTGCCTGTCAAGTTTGGGTGGTGAGTGTTTCCGAAGAACCATCCGGAAGGTTTTCCAAACGATGCTCATCATCACTGTTGTTGATAGAGTTCTCTGGCAAGCTCCAGAATAATTAAAGTGCTCCGTGAGCAGTGAGACGCTTCTTCTTATCATTAGGAAAAGAAAGAAGCAATCGGTACGGACTGAACAGCCCGCACGCTATATGCTAAGCCTAACCTGGAACAGGTGAATCACACTGGTTTTCGTAAAAAACGTTCCATTTATCTAGGCACGCTGAACATCGCAAATTATAGCTGATTATTTGTAAGTGATTACTGTAGTGCAAGAAACACAAGATTTATTCACCAGACATATTTTTCTTGCTTGAACACACAGAAAAACAGAAAAGTGGACATGAAAAAATGAAAACTGCTACTTGTCTTGTTGCGTGCTTCCACTTAGCAGAAATGCTATGAAAGTGCATACAGAATGTTGTGGTATACTCAATAGATAGAGTTAGTGGCTTTTATGTAGTAGAGTGAGCTCTCTTAAGGAACAGCAGCACCGAGAACATGGAATGAAAAGTGGGACGTATATGTCCCGCTGTCCAACAAAGGGTTAAAGGGTCGGCCAGGATCCTCCACCGTTGCACCAAGATGCCAAAGGCATTTTCACTGATACGGCGAGCTCGGCTCAAGCGGTAATTCGCCGCTGATATGCCTCTGCAGAGTGGGTCCCAGTTTCATGCAGGCCTGCACAATACAATATGAGGAATAAGTTGTACAAAAAGCCATCACATAATCTGTATTACCTTACAATGAACCATAACGCCACATACGAACACAAATACATGCGAGTTATCTGTGTGGGACAGCCGCTCAATGCAGAGGTTTCAGAACATTACAAAGAGCTGTTTGCATACATTTTGTTTGTGTCACCCACTGTTATTCACCCATTACATAGAAACTGAGATGCGTATCTTATGAAATTAGTGACTGCACTTTTTTGTACTCCATGACTGTCACTTGCTGTATGACACTCTTAGTGTGCCACAGTGACCGGTCCTGCACCATGCTGTAATGCCTGCTTGGCTTAGCACAGGGCGTTTGTATCTCTTTCAAGGAAACATAAAAAGCACACTACTTGAAATACACCACTCGCTTGAGTCTCGCATGAGTCCAATACAGATGCATACATTTACAGCAGGCATATTTATCTTATCTTTATCTGTCAGCTATGGTGAATTAGCAGTTTTTCTTAATTCTTGTTATGCCTACAACTAGTAATTAACTTGTTCATGTGGTTTGGGCCAGTAATCTAAATCTTTTATAAAAAAATGTGGCATTATACTGACTACATCAAGCCAAAATTTTATTACTTCGTATTAAACAAGGACTCCCTAAACAATGCCACAAAGGATATTCCTCTCTGCATCCTTTAAAGGATAATTTAAAGGATTAAACGACATTGAAGGATAATTTAAAGGATAATTTTATTCCAGCTCTATGGAATAAAATTATCTGACTTCGACACATTTATTGACAGTGCACCATAATTCATGTAATAAGGGGCCATGTACATACTGAGTGAGATCGCAACATTTCAGTCATGTAATATTGCCAGTATCTTGCTGCAACAGTAAATCTAAAGTCCTCATCGACAAGTTCGCCAACTAATCATTCATATAAACAATTTTAGTATGCAGGCTTGAGTAAAGCATTTTTGTGCCCTATTTAACAAACACAAATAAGCTACTGTATGATGCTCTTTCGGGAATATCAGCACACTATTCGCGGGCAAAAAAAAAAGAGGTGGTTATTACAAGCAGCAAACGGCTATATTACTGTATTCCAGTCGTAGACTTCATTGCGCCGATTTACGTTTTATCTTCCAGTTGGCAACCGCTATATATTGAAACAGCAATGGCCTAAGTTTGAAGGGTAACACAGTATGAAAAAAATATAGTATTTTATGCCTATCACACCGGAATATGTATGTATGTATGTAGGTATGTATGTGTGTATATATATATATATATATATATATATATATATATATACACACACACACACACACACACCATTTTGCCTACACCATTGGCAGATTCACGTGGAGGGCCCTGCAAATTTATGTCTTCCCCGAGACATGTTGGAATTAATTGTGATACATATCACTTGTATCTGTTACATCGAAAATCTCTATCTCTCTCCCTCTTGTTCTCTTTTTGGAGGAGGCCCCCTCTTGATGCTATCCTTGATACACTCATTTTAGCCCGCATGATTTTATACTTGAGGCTTGTAAGCCACGGTTCTTTATGAGATTCAACTCTCACATTGTGCATACCATACGGAATTCTTCTACATAAGCCTGCGCCCATGCTTGATCATTTTCTGATCAACTGTTAATGTTTAGACCTTAGTCCTTTCCTCTTGCATGACAGTTATCTCTGCTGTATTGCTGCTGCCCTCTCATGTATGTATACTAATAAATTATCTTAGTCAATTTCTTCTTGAACATTGAGTCCAATCTTTGCCACCTTCATGCGTGTGTTGGATGTCATTTTTTAAGACGTATCTTCACATTCTGCTTCCACTTGATGCACCTTATCATTCTCACTTCAGTCACTTCTCTATCCTGACTTCTAGATGACTTTATTAAATTTGTTTAAGTTCCATATACAGTATTGCTGGTCATAGATTGTCTTATAAGTTTATTAGGCAGTAAAAATCTTTCAACTTCACTGGGACCTGTATAACATAAATATGAACTATTAAACACAAACTGTTGAACTGAACATGAACTATTATGAACATGAACATGAACTGAACTCATGAACATGAACTGAAACATGAACTATTAAAGCACAAACTGTCTGCTCTCAGCATTGATCAAAATATTTTGAAATGGATTGGAGATTACCTCAACAACAGAAAACAATGCGTCGTCCTGGGGGGAAAACAATCTAGATTTGTGGAAGTGACTTCGGGTGTGCTACAAGGCTCGGTATTGGGACCATTATTCTTCTTAATTTTCATCAATGACATCGCGTCTAATATTTCTTCCAGTGTCAGATTATACGCGGATGACTGCGTAATATACAGGGCAATCAGTACAGATGGTGACATGCAATCACTTTAACAAGATCTTGATTATGTCACTTTATGGTGTAGCACATTGGAACTAGATCTCAACGCAGATAAAAGCTACCACGTAACATTTAGCAAAGGGAAGCGCATACTGAACACAAGGTACACAGTCGGTAATAAGGTACTTCGAAACGTACCCGAAGTGAAATATCTAGGGGTGCTTCTTTCGGAAGATTTTTCATTTCATTAGCATATCAATAACACCGTTAAAAAAACAGCCAGCATGCTTAGCCTTGTTATTCGGAATCTGCGTGGCGCTCCTCAAATACTGAAAATGGCGGCGTACCGATCACTGGTAAGACCACACTTAGAATACGCGTCCAGCTTGTGGGACCCCCATCAAAAATCCCTCATTGATAAAATTGAAGCTATACAGAATTGTGCGGTGAGGTTTATATTAAAACAATATTCCCGGGGAGCTAGTGTCGCACAAATGAAGGCCAGCATTGGAATCAAACCTCTTGACAGAAGGCAGAAGGAAAACCGGCTGAAACTAATGCATGCAATTTATAATAACTCAACTTGTATGGACAAATTTAAATACCTATATAAAACCTCCCCACTACATCTCAAGCAGGAGGGATCACAGCCATAAAATTAGAGAAATTAAATGTCGTACAAATTACATGAAACACTCTTTCTTTGCAAAGACAATATCTGAATGGAACACTTTACCAGAGGAGGTGGTCACAGCTGACGGAGTCCACTTCGCTTATCTAATCAATAACTTGTAATTAATATAGTTATTCTTGCACTGTCCTGTTTTATGGTTTGTATAAGTTTCTGAAATTACGAATGCCTCGTTTTATAATCATATCTTGAACTGTTTGTCTGTTTTGCTTATTTGTTTTTTATTATCTGTACCCACTCTCCTGCTGTAATGCTTTGGCACTGCAGGATATGTTGTAAATAAATAAATAAATAAATAAATAAATAAATAAATAAATAAATAAATAAATAAATAAATATACACCATGATGCATCTTTCCAGTTTTTCCAATCTATGTCAGTTTTGCCAATTCTCTGGACTGTCCAATAGTTCCATTTTGGCGTTTTCCTTTATCATTGAACCTAGGTATCCGTCTTCTCTATGACTTACCCTCATGGCTTCCCTTTCATTTACTCTGATAAACTGACATGTGGCTACCAGACGTGGACAGCTTGCCTCACAACACAAGCTGCTTTTGCCCTAACCTTTGTGCGAGGTGTCAGTCAGCATGGACAAAGCAGCAAGAGCAGGGAATTAAAGCAGAGGTGTGAGCAATTAAGGGAAGCCACCTCTATCAGGGTAGTGTGAGGAAAAATATTTAGAAATGTTGGAAATTTGCAGTCTCGGTTTATTGGTCTAATAAATCTAGCTATTTCAGCTAGTATTTCAGTACATGTTTTGCAACTTTCAGTTGCAATGTGTTTTTCTTAAATGCTGCCACACTCAATACTATAAGTTTGAGAACCTATATTTCTTATTCACTTGATTCATTCATACCTACAAGCAGTAATTTTCGCATTTTACATCGGCTATTGAATGCAATGCCCAGATGTGTTCTCAGTCTGCTTCGGTGGGAGTATAGTTACTAACACAGTGAATGATCATGAATCAGTGTGTTTTTAGAAAGTGCCTTAATTATGCAGCTGTGCATAATGCTATACTCTCTTCTAGCACTGATTTCTTGACATGCGAGTTCAAAAAATGAAGTCAACTGCATGACCTATTACGGGACGTAATCGTCTAATTTATTCAAATGAAAAATTAATCTAATGAAACCGTCTTGAATGATGCCGAGCAACACAGGTAAGTTAGGGAATGCTTTGGAAAGCATGTTGGGTGGCTTCAATTCAAGCTCCGTGCCTCATCCAAATATTGCATTGAGAATTATTTTATGCCAGTAAGTGCACACATATTTGTGTTTATTTCTGATGTTCTTCTTCCTTAAGTACTTTCTTGGTTCAGTGCAGATATACAAAGCAAGAGATACTGGCTTGTTTTTTCTTTGCATTAGCAAATTACAATATTCGTTTACCAGCACACTAAACATCGATTGGCAAGTGAAACACGTACTTGTCTTTTGAATATCCCAGCTTATGTTTTAGTGTGTGCAGTTCCAACACGATTCTTGAGAAGCACTACTTGACTGTTACAAGTATGTGATGTACAATTACTCATCACCGCAGACAGATACAAGCTATTGCAGACTGGTACTTACCACACAATGCAAATCTAATCATGCCTCAGGATTTTTTTTAATTGCTTGGGTTGCCACACGGCATAACGTGTGGCAACCCAAGCCTCAGGATGCCTCAGGATTTTAGAGGTGGATGCCGAGTTCATCTTAGGGAGGGGGGAGGGAGGGGGGCCCTTTGGCATGAACACTGGTAAAGGAAGTATTATTTGTAAGGGTGGAAGAATATTTGAAGTTTTGAATATGAATCGAATATTACACGTTAACTATTCATATTGTAAAATAATTAACTATTGAGCATTTTTGATTAAGTAAAACTAGCCAAAAACTTCGCAGTAACCGAGTGTTAAAATTGTTACTGTTCTCCATCTGCTAACAAAGTATCACAAATTATCACAAGTGAAACAACAAAAGTTTTCGAAGCAATGCAGAAACAAAATGGGTAGTGCAAACTTCGTTTTTGGTGTCATGAAGGAAGGCTACATGACCACCCTCGATTTTTGCTTATAGTCGATCATTTAATTTTATTGACAGTCTAGTCATGTAAATGTTTTATAACCAGTGATTTTTTTCTTGTAACTTGTCCTGTTACATGTCTTTACAGCAAAACAGTCCTTCTGCAGCTTTTGTCTTCTGTTTTCACTACTTCCGATTTTTTTTTTTTGCAGCAACATAAACCGCAAACCACCTGGTCCCCCTCTCTCTCTCTCTCTCTCTCTCTATATATATATATATATATATATATACCAGAAAAAAGCGATTCTGGGTCCGGGTAAATATTCACAGTGAAGTAGACGCGCGTATGAAGCGGTTTATTGACGTTTCGGCCGGGGTCCGGCCTTCATCAGAATACAATACATGGCGTCAGTACAGTTTATATACATGTGCATATCAACCGAATGAGATATGTTTACATGATAAACGATAAAAATGTGCGAACTAAATGCATGTCAATCGTTCAAAGGACAGCTGATACGTGTATACACAGATGGCGTTTGCAAACACCTAATCTAAAAATACAAAGCATAAAAATGCACAGAAATGAAGTGCAAAAACCAATCGTCAGGTGACAACAAAAGACGTCACCCAATATGGGCTATGTTATCCTTTATTCCTTTTGAGAGGGACTACCATTCGTTGTCTGTCCCATCAGTAGCGCCGGGTCAGAAGATGGGCCTTCAACGCATGGTTCCTTAGTGCAATTCTGAGGCGGATTGCTGGGTGCACTGTCTAACCAAGAATGGTACGTAGCACTGGACGGCTTGTAACAGAGGTGCCGAATGTGACAGGCCATGAGCGAGATGCCTTCGAAGTTCGGGTGTAAACCATCAGCTGCCAGCACGCGGTGCGGGGGCAGCCATTCGAACCCATGGAATCATCACCCCACAATCGAAAGACACAGGGACATCGCAAGAAGGCTGCTTCAAAGAATCGCCCAAAGAACGCCGCAGCGATAGCTTCGTCAGCTGAACAGTCGCCTTCAGCACAGGACGCTACAGGTTCCTCTCCGAAAGGTCCCCGCTACGAGCTGCGCAGAGCCCACACGAAAGCCGTGGATGACGCACCGGCAAATTGACTAAAGACCGTGTCTCCCGGTAACAACATTACTTATCTCTGTTCAAATGAATTCCTAAGGCTAAGGAAGGTTACAGAAAAAAGAATTCGTAATGTTCTACATGTAGATACTCTAAATACCTACCTAGCTGCGGCTGTTGCACCAAAGGGTCTCCGTATCATTGTAAAACCAGCTCTGTCGGACATGTCTGAGCGCAATATAGCTAGATGGGATAGCATACTAACAAATGCTTCACTACAACTCACCCGTGTCGTGTTGGATCACTATCGCTCTTCCAGTAAAAAATTCATGAACCAAGAAAGTCAAATTGCGGCGAGTTTAAACTTGTCCTCTAGCCAATCCGCCGCACTAGAGGCATTCGCATCCAAAAAATGGAATGAAATCTACGCATTGAAAGCCAAGAAACTGTCCCGTGACCGCATTTTGTGCGCTTCTGGAAGTCAGGACAAGCTATTCAACTCCGCCCCTCTTCAAACCAAACCTCTAGAGGTACACTCCGGTACTTCGTCATCCTCTGTTAGTAGGTTTTCCGATCAGGAGCAGAATAATATTGTTAATATTTCAGACATTCTGCTAACAGCTGATGAGTGCAGTGTTCTACGTCGTGGGCTTAATTTTTGTCCAGCCACAGGTGGACATAGTGAATTTCAACTACTGAAAGATTTGGATAATTTCGCCCGTAACTTACGCTTGCGCGAATACTTCCATGACCGGCCTAATTCAAGCGATTCGAAACACGCGTTACCTTCTGGCAAGCACTGGGTTCCCCCCTCACAGCGCGATAGATTTTTCGACATGTATATCAAAGCAGTACAACGAGACGTCCTGCAATTGTATCAAAACCAAGCACCCTTCCGCCGCAATCTGTCCATCAACGAAATGAAAGCACTAGATACTCTGGCATCTCGCAATGACATCGTCATTAAGCCTGCTGACAAAGGTGGTGCCGTAGTCATAATGAACAAGTCCGATTACGCCGCAGAGGCCCACAGACAGCTAGCAGATGCGACGTTTTATAAGCGCCTTGATCATGACCCCACTGAGCAGTACAAATCTCTGCTCAAAAGCACGGTGCTAGATCTCGTCAAGAAGAAAAAGATGCCTGACAATGCGGTACATTCTCTAATTCCACTAAGTCCTGTTGCTGGTCGTTTTTACCTTTTACCTAAAATACATAAGATAAACAACCCAGGTCGACCCATAATTTCTGGTATAGGTACAGTCACAGAAAATTTGTCCAGCTACGTAGATTCCCTGATTAGTAATATCCCAGCTACGTTTCCTTCTTGCGTAAGAGACACTACCGACTTTCTGTCAGATATAATCGATCTCATTATTCCTCAAGGTTCTCTTTTGGTCACACTTGATGTTGCTTCTTTGTATACTAACATTCCTCATTCAGATGGCATCATGGCAGTCGTCAATTGCTACAAAGCCGTAGCACCCGAAAAACTCATCGATAGTGACACATTGGCAAAGTTGCTAACCCTTATTTTGGAACTGAATAATTTCGAATATGAAGGACAGCACTATGTCCAAGTTAGTGGGACGTCTATGGGTACGCGAATTGGCCCCAACTACGCGAACATATTTATGGGTCAGCTAGAAGATAAATTTTTGCTAACCAGGACCTTAAAACCTTTTTATTACAAACGTTACATTGACGATGTTTTTCTGATTTGGTCTCATGGTGAACAGGAACTGCTTTCCTTCATATCTGACTTTAACAATGCCCATCCATCCATATCATTTTCTCACACGTATTCTGCATCTACTATTAACTTCCTTGACGTCAGCGTTTCATTGCTAAATGATAAACTATCTACTGTCCTATACAAAAATCCGATCGATAGATGTCAATATTTGCACTTTGATAGCAGTCACGTTAAACATTGCAAGACGAGCATTCCTTATAGTCAAGCCTTACGTTTTAAAAGAATTTGTTCTGAGCAATCAGAGTTTCAAAAAAATTGCGGTACCTTAAAAAACGCTTTAGTCAAACAAAATTACCCACCACAATTAATTGACGATGCAATAAAGCGCGCAGACGTGCATGACCGAAGGACGCTTCTTTGCACTGCGAACAAACCAACTCCCTCACCTCAGACAAATCTTATCCTAACCCATTCTGCGTCAGTCTCACGTGTTTCGCATGTACTGAAGAAACATCACAATATTTTAATGCAAAGTGAACGCCTCAAAAACATCTTCGCTGAACCACCTAAAGCAGTATATCGTAAAGCTAGAAATACTCGAGATATACTATCATCATCATCCAAGACTGACTGCCCTGATGCTATAGGATGCCATCCTTGCCGAAAACCGCGATGTAAAGTATGCCCCTACATGTGCACATCGCAACAGGTGACTAGTACGGCTTCAAATTTTCGTTTAAAAATCAAAGGCGATTTCGACTGTGACACTAAAAACGTAATATATATGCTTGAATGTACGGTGTGCAAAAAACGGTACATCGGACAAACAGAAGGGCCTTTTAGATTGCGCTTTAACAATCATAAATCCCACGCTAACACGTTGCCCAACCTGCCCATCTCAAGACACGTGCACCTCCCTGACCACTCATTCGATAAACTGAAAGTCACGTTGCTTGAATCTGGATTTCGTTCAAATTATGATAGAGAAGCCCGTGAATCCTTCCTTATCTATAAGTTTGATACCGTCGCGTGTGGTTTGAATGAAAGTGTAGGAAAATTGAGTTGCCTGTCATCGTAGCCCGTCACTTGTTTCTCCTTTCTACTAGTACGTCACTAATCCTTTTTTGTCTGTTTGCTTGATAACATAGCCCATATTGGGTGACGTCTTTTGTTGTCACCTGACGATTGGTTTTTGCACTTCATTTCTGTGCATTTTTATGCTTTGTATTTTTAGATTAGGTGTTTGCAAACGCCATCTGTGTATACACGTATCAGCTGTCCTTTGAACGATTGACATGCATTTAGTTCGCACATTTTTATCGTTTATCATGTAAACTTATCTCATTCGGTTGATATGCACATGTATATAAACTGTACTGACGCCATGTATTGTATTCTGATGAAGGCCGGACCCCGGCCGAAACGTCAATAAACCGCTTCATACGCGCGTCTACTTCACTGTGTATATATATATAATTACAATTGCGAATTACTATTTTATAATAGTAATAGTAAAATAATAGTATTTTATAATAGTTGGAATGCGCTAGCGCAAGACAGGGGTAATTGGAGATCGCAGGGAGAGGCCTTCGTCCTGCAGTGGACATAAAATATGGGCTGATGATGATGATGATGATTTTATAATCTGATAGAGTCCGGAAAAGGTGTGTTAGTTATTTTTATATGGCGTATTTTTCAATCACACATGGTGAACCATGAGGGCCCGAGAAATTATTTTATAGTTTGCATTTATTTCTCGGAACTATACAAAATTTCAAGATGATGCTAAGGCAATGAGTGCCTCACAGAGGTCCCTGAACCCGCACTGTAGCAGCAGTACGGTGCGCAATAATAAAAAGCACATTTCCTACAAACAATTTCATTAACTAGACAAAGGATTCTACTTGGTGTCGAAGTCTACAGCACGAATGTATCGCTAGTTAACGTAATATTATTGTTGAGGTCATACGCAACAAAATACAATACACATAAATTACTGGCAATATTCACAAGAGAAAAAGACAGCAGATGTGTGCGACCTTGGAGAATTACTACCCATTTCCAGCGAAGCTGTTTCTTTCGAGAAGTTGCAATAAAAGTTTCAGTTTCCTGTAAATATATCGCATGCTTGAAAACGTTGCCCGTATATGACTGTTCTGTTTGAAATCATGCCCACGTGTAATGTTTTGGAGCTCTTCGTGTTGGGGTAAATTTTTAAAAGGCCAGTAATTCATCAACACACATGTTACTTCGCCAGAACATTTACCATAGTGTCCAGGGTAGCGGTCTCAATCCTTCCCCGCTCGTTAGACACGCTCATAACGCTTTAGAGCACTTGCATAGGAAATTTATTGATTACCTATCTATTTTAAGCTTTACCTACACATCACCCATTACCTGATCCTTACAGTTACCAAACATAAAGAATCTGCCTGTATTAGTTCAGTGAAAACACCAGGCGAGCCTAATATATCACGCAAGAAAGAGAAGAGAGCTCAAGAATTATTCGTAATGCTTCTAAATAAGCCACTAACGTTAGAACTTCGCAACACATTGCATTTAAAATGCTGCTTATTCCTTCAAAGTATAAAATTTCTGAAACGCAGAGTTCTCTTGGGGCATTGGGAAAGCTGGGTAAAGATTTTCCGTGGTTCAACGCGGTTAAAGCAAGTTAAACCACACTGCTCACCGTGGTCAGCAACTACCGCATCTGCAATTGCACCACAATACAACACACAGACGCTGCTCGGCGCGGCAGCAGCAGTGAGCGAATTGACTTTCACGCTGCGTCTCGCTTCAAAGGGAACTAAGCGTCGAAAGCACAGCGTATACGAAGGTACCAGCACTCGGCGCACTTTGTCCACATCGCTTTCAAGATATGGGCGCGGCGTACGCAGCAGCCGCCGGTAATCCCAGTTTGACCTTTGCTGAAGCTTGAAGGTCATATTTTCGGAACCAGGCGTTTTCTGGGTTTGTACCTGGAGTAGTAGAGCTATCGCTCCAATAACAGCGCTGGGATATTTTCAAATGCTTGCTTGCGATGTTTCAAAACTGTGTTTGATAAACACGCATTTACCATCATACATAAACTTGCCATGTTGCTCCCCTTATGTTCGCAAAATTAGACCTCAGTTGTAATCATGCCAGTGCAGCAGTATAAGTTTAACACCGCTCGTAAAACACACTAATAACGCTATGGACCACTTGCATACGTAATTTACTGGAAAAGGCGCATTTAACCTACTCATTTGAAACATCCCCTACACATTACCCATACCATGCCCCTAGATTTCCCCACATATAAACAAGATGCCTTGTTTAGCTCACCGAGGCTACCGGTGAAACACATTACGAATCTCATATGATGCACGAGAAGCACATGGAAAAATAAGGGTTTAGTAATTATCTGCAGTAATTCCATTTAAAGCAGGAACGTGAATGTTCAGCAACGCGTCTCACGCAAAATTCTACATATTCTGACAAAACTTCAGGTTCTTATAACGTGCAGTTGTTTTATGAGTCTGGAAAACATTTACATTTGTGGCAGTATGGCACCCTGGAATGCTTGAATGAGTAACTTTCTACAAACTCTGTAATGAACCTACACAGAATAAACATTGATCGCTCTTCACTCAGAACATTGCTTCAGACTTCGAAGAAATATAAGCAATGTTCCTCGCATAGTTTGCCGAGGATACCGGGAAAAGACCTAAATGCTGTGTATAACGCATAAAAATTGCGAGATGGTTGAAGAAAACGAGCACTCGCCAACCGAAAAACAAAAAGAAAAACGATAATGTTTTTGGCATTTTTGCACCCAATACCTTGCACCCAATACCCAATGCCTTTTTCACAATGAACGAGGTACCATGACGGTCTTTATTATATACATGCCGAATGACGTAATGCGTTTGCGTATAGCTCAGGGGGAGTCCCCGTGTCCGGTCAATCGTGTGTCGTAGATTATATGCAAAATGATCCAAGGAACAAGCAGAAGGATAATTTCTTCTCCTTTTCGATGACTAAAGTCGATTTCCAATCAATACCGTGTCCTGTTTTTTCGTGATGCTCTGGCAGTGCGTTTGACACAGTGTGCCACTTGGTTACATCATTGTGGCGCTGTTGTAGTTTTCCTTTTAAGTTCCCAGTTTCGCCTTTATATTTCGCATTCTGCTTTTATACTCCACTGCTGTTGCATGAAAACTTGAGCTGAAGACTTCCTCGACAATGGCTATCCCGACCAGCCTATAACGACGGAAAAAAGGCATGCTGCTAACCCTCCTGTCAGAGCAAGGACAACAAGGAAGCGGGCTTCACTTCCTTAGGCACGAGAGGTGAGCGAGTCATTTCAAGGATTTTCGAAGTTACGAAGTGCGAATCTGCCACATCTCTACAAGCAAATAACGCAGCAATTCGTCAGAGTCAAAGACCACCTCAAAAAAGAAATTACCCTGGCATCGTTCTACAAAAATTCGTGCCAAGACTGCCAGGCGTGCTATAAGGCTGAACTGGGAACTTGAAAACAAGCCTACAACAGCACCGCAATGATGTAGTCAAAGGGTACACGGTGTCAAGCGCACTGGCGGATCGTCGCGAAAAAATGCAGTATAGATTGGCAATCGGCTTCCGTCACCGAAAAGAAGAATTTAAATTTTGCTTCAGCTGTGTTTTGTTAGAAAATGTCGGCTTTCAAAAGTGGGGGGGCAAATGGCATACTTTGCCCCCCCCCCCCGGTAGATACACCTATGGCTGCAGTCCAGTTGCAAATAGAAATCACTCAATTATGTCTAGGGCACACTTGAGCAAAATGCGGACAAAAATTACTGCACCACTGAGAATGTACCAGAGGCTTCAACAAAGCAGCTGACAGCCTGCATGGACTGGAGCAAGAGAATTGCGTCTTGGGTCTAGGTGTGCACAGCTTGCAGTTCCTCATGGGCGCTATTTAATATATTTTACATATTTCACTTACTTCTTGGTTTCAGGCAATAAATATAATGTATTTTGCATCCTTTCCACTGTTAAATACTCAAACCCAGGATACCACAGGTCCATTTCTGGCATCTGATTTCTTCTCAGAAATCTACCCATTTAAAAAAATTTCACAGGTACTTAACCCCAACTTCTCTTGAGAAGAGCCTGGTTTTTGAACATGACAAGGCCACTAATTACACAGTGACTCCTTGCGATGTGATGTACGTAAGCACTTTAAAAGGAAAGGAAAATTTAATAGCAGTATGACAGGTACACAACAAAGGAAAGTGCCTGCTTTCATCCACGTATTCAATGTTTGCTTGTCTACTGGCGCTTTCCCTACAAAAATGCAACAGGCGAAGCTGACTGCTCTGTTTAAATCAGGGGACAGAAATGACATGCCAAATTATCGGCCGGTGTCAGTGCTCCCTGTCATATCAAAAGGCTTAGAGAAGGTTATCTGTAAAAGAGTTGTCATTTTATGAAAAATATCCATTATTATATTCGCATCAATTTGGGTTTCATAAGGGCCGATCGAATGAATTAGCTATATTAACACAGAAGAATTTATTCTTGAACGGCTATGAAGAAAAAAAATTAATGTTAGGTGTATTTATCGATTTTTTCAAAGCCTTTGACAGGATCAATCATATTACTCTACTAAAAAAACTCGGAACATTCCGTGGCTTACCCCTGGACATTCTAAGGCCTTACTTAATCCATAGGAAACAATGCATTTGCAGTGATGCTACTGCGGACTTGTGATTTGGAGCAATTTTTGGAGCATCAGAAATTTCATTTTGGAGCACTTTGGAGTAGGCAATTTGGTATTTTGGAGCAGCTTGGAGCAGCTGATTTTTCACATCCTGAAGAATACCCCGAAAAATTTAAAGTGGCAAAGGTAGTGCAGGTATTTAAGAAAGGTGATCCACTTAACATCGACAATTACAGGCCCATATCTGTGCTTCCTTTCCTCGATAAAATCCTGGAAAAACTAATCGAAGTAAGGCTAACTAAATATTTCAGCAAATTTAAATTACTATCTACATGTCATTTTGGCTTTAGGGCTGGCCTTTCTACTGATACAGCAATTGCATGTTTCACTGACAAATTAGATCATTTATTGACAATTCTAACATCGCGGGATCCATTTTTGTTGACTTTTCAAAGGCATTTGACACCATTGACCATTCAATTCTTTTTTGTAAATTAGAGTACTATGGGATAACTGGTCCTGCATTGGCCCTATTACAAAGCTTCCTTCTTAATAGGTTTCAGACCGTTTCTATCAATAACTACACGTCTAGTCCTACTACTATTAATAGAGGTGTTCCACAAGGTTCGATTTTAGGTCCCTTATTATTTTTGATATATATTAACGATTTGCCCCTTTGCCTTAACTTTTCTTCCTGTTTACACTGATGACACGACTATCTTTTCCCATTATTCTGATTCCATGACTCTCGTATCTAACCTTCAAGCTGACAACCTCTCTAGAAGAATGGTGCAACTCTAATAGACTATTGATTAATCCCTCCAAAACTAGTTTCATGCTTTTCCATACTCCCAACAAAAAACAGCTATCAATTCCCTGCCTCTATGTCAACTCTGTCGCCATTCCGTTAAGTGATCACACATCATTTTTAGGAGTTATAGTTGACACTCATTTGAAATTTCACCAACATATCAATTCCATTTGTAAAAAGATTTCATATGGCATTATTAAAATCAAGAAAGTGCTTTAGCATAAGACCTCTTAAAGCGCTATATTATGCATTCATACAGTCGCCTAACTTACTGTATTACATCATGGGGTAGTTCATATTCAGTTCACATCTGGCCTTTGAAGGTACTGCAAAAGCAAGCCGTGCGACTTATTACCTCCGCTGCTCCATTGACGCCATCACATCCTATTTTCGTCCAGCTTAACATACTACCTATTTCTGAACTATATATTTACAGTACGTGTGCTTTGTTTTTTAAGGTTTTTCATCGCATGCTCATAATCGATATTTTCCCTTCCGTCATGTTATCTAATACAAACCGAACTAGATTTGCGATCCATAATAACCTTCTGCTGCCCAGAATACGTACTAATTATGGAAAAATGAGCATTGTTTTCTCATCCATTTCATTGTGGAACTCACTCCCATCTGTACTCAAAGAAGTAATGCCTATTCATGTATTTAGGCGAAAGCTAAAAATGTTTTTATTCAATGTATAACTGATGCTTTCCATTACCTCTCTTTACTCTGTTTTTCATTATGTTTTTCTATGTAATCACTGAAATATTCCACGTTCTTTGTTGCGAGTAACATTTTGAAATTGTTTGTTATTATATATTCGCTTCGTTAATTTTCTAATCTACTAACATAGGAGGAGGTCCCGCCTGCGGTTTGTAACCATGGGACCTCCTTCTGCATATTCAGTTGAATTGTATTCCCTTATTGTTGCAATAATAAAGATTGATTGATTGATGGAAAGAAAGCGTAAAATGTGGTCACAGGGGATTTATTGATCTTTGTAATCTAAGCAAACCTCATCACCTCAATTATGACATTCGGGAGCAAGAAACTTGGGCCGTGCCTTTTTCACG
Organism: Dermacentor silvarum; assembly: GCF_013339745.2. Classification (NCBI taxonomy): domain Eukaryota; kingdom Metazoa; phylum Arthropoda; class Arachnida; order Ixodida; family Ixodidae; genus Dermacentor; species Dermacentor silvarum. The sequence continues at coordinate 22,419,224 of NC_051156.1, read as the reverse complement.
AACTAATCATGGAAAGGACAGACTACTGTGCCGAATATCGCTATTACTGAACAGTCTTGAAAAAAAAAAAACATGGATCTTATGACGGTTTCACGTCGAATTGTGAAGGAATATTTCATTAGCCGTGTGATTGCATGTGAATAATGTTGCATTTGCGTTTGCTTTTCTTGCTTGTAACTTACCTATGGAAGAATTTTGTATTTGTCTTGCATGTGAAAGTGCTTTTATATATTCTTATGTGCCTGGAAAAACGTATTGTTTCACCACGTTACATAAGTCTGATTTCTGTTAGAAGGCGTGTATTGTTGGTAAAAAAAAAAATGTCGGTTATAGTGTTCAAACATGCATGTTAACGTGCCCTTAGAAATGTTTTTCAAAATATATTTTATGTATCGATATATTGCTGCATGAAAAGAGTTCCCGAACTGTCTGCTGCCAAATACTGTAGGGGCAGGGGCCTATGTCAAGCCGCTTCTAATAGTGGCTTTTTGCTCCAGTTCAAGGAATGGAAAAGGAATGGATAAAACATCACACATGCTGCCATCAATGTTCCTGTCTCCATTTCAATGTGGATGTTTTTAGCAGTGAATATGTCATTATAATGAATGTCATAATATCACAAAAGCGAAAGGGCAAGGGTCCTTGCATTGTGAACTGACAAATGTGCTTTAGTATGTTTCACCGTAACACACAATGTGTTTTGCAGTGAAGCATACTAATAGCAGCAAGGGTGAACCTATCACGTAGGGTTTAGGCAAACTACGGTGGACGTATCCTGCAGTGAGGATTCTTCTGTATTGCGGTAAAGCATATTGATAGTGAAAAGAGCTAACTTGGCATGTAAAGATTTAGCCAACAAAAGTTGTCGAAACATCATCCTGCCGCAAAAATATGCTTTGTTGAGACTAGAACGTTGAGACTGGTAGGGCTCGTCGCTTGCCGAAACCCTACACTCCCGATTCGCGTGACCCCTACCCACTATCGGTATGCTTCACCGCAATACACAAATTGCGGTGATATAACAGTGGTCGAACAGGCTGGTGCAAACGTTTCGACAAAAGAGCTTGCCTTGACCAGCTTTTCTTGGCAGTTTTCATATACGAGAGTACACCTGCCAATACACTTATTACACTCCTCAGCGCGCGTAATGTGATGGGAGACGGCGAGTGCGCGCGTACATAGTTAAGGAACACATACTACATGTCCCGTGATAGCGGCCCCTTTTCACTTTTGGTATGCTTCACTGCAATAATTTTTGGGTAAGCTTCACTGCGTAACACAAGTCTACTGCGGCGAAGCTGACTTTTAGGAAGCCGATTTATTCAGCGCATCTTACGAGGCAGGTCTGCTTATCACGCTTGGCAACGTTTGAATACCACACTTAATGCATTCATTTCTTTAGTTATTTTAATTGTATTGTCATAGTGATCCTGCATCCCGCAGTAGCAGGCTGATACTGCGTCATAATCATTCTAACAGCATCATGACAGCGTGTAGCTGGTAAGCGTGCATGCAACAGGCACAGCGGCACTGGCTGTTGGGAAAATTCAAGACGCTCTATCGCGCAGTAATGACATTTGTCTTATTAAAAAGAATGCAGGTATGATTAAATTAAATGCAGCAAAGCTGTAGAAAAGCAGTAGCAAAGCTGTTCGACCATCTTGTGCAAAAACGTGATTTAACACGATCTGGCGGAACGTCTCACCATTCCAGGATTTTCTTACCTCCACGTTTTTTCACGCATCCTTCACTGAACCACACTACTGGATGGTTCTGTACACGTACTAACGATCCTGGAGGCGCATACTCACAGGATCAGCTTATTATATGCCACGGCCCATTCCACGGGCTGGCTGCAATTTGACGCGGCCACGAGGCAAAATATGCGTGCAAGATAACTAACGGCAACGCCAGCTGACAGCCCCAACCTTTCATTACATGCATACAGAGTGGAAAAATGAATTACGCTGTAAGAAGGCACGAAATACGGACCGCTTCACAACGCAACCGGCCCCGAAAAACCGCCGCCATGAAAATAAACGGATGTGACATCATGGGTGAACGCAGACGTTTTGGTACAGTGCCTAGAAGTATATTCTAGGCACTGTAGTTTTGGGCACCTTTTGTCTGCTGCAGTGGTGGCCCAGCCGAAACGCCATCTCTTCTATACTCCGACGCGCGCACCGTCGGCTGTTATCTTCGGAGCATGCGCAGAATGATCCCAAGCCCGCGCGCCACTTTGAACGGCTGTCTATGATAGAGTGTAATCTAGTACACTCTACTGCGACCATAGGCGAAGCGGCGTGGGCGCCTTTATTTCTTCGCGCGAAATGCATTGTGGGTTGGCGCAGTCAGCGCGACCAACGCGCAAACAAAGTATCTATAAACGTTGCGCGCAAATGGGTCAGGAGCACGCAGTAAGACAAGACAGGAGCACCAACTCCGCTCGTCTGGAAGGGACACATTCTGAAACGCCGGTTCCTGCTTCACAGCGTGTTCACCAGATGGCGCTACGTATGAAGAAAAAATCTGCAGCGGAGAGGCGGGCCCAACAAACCGAAGGAGCAAAGGCGCCTGCTTGCCTATCCGTTTTGTCGTCTGCTCCGCGCACGCCCTGATGCCTGTAGCGCACATAGCTCTTGCGGTTCACGGAGTGACGTTAGCAGGAGAAACAAGCCAGGTATCATTTTATTTATTTTATACAGGCCAAATGCAGGGCATTTGTCAGGTGGCCTATAAAAGAAAAACTATAGCAAATGGTAAGGCGATATAACGGCAGTTCGGGTGGTCTCAAGCAATGACAGACGACAGCGAAAAGAAGTTTTTATGCAAAAGCTGACGTTTATCACTCTTCTTTATCTGAGCACGCATCAAGTGCTAAGATGCTTCGCTTGCTTCTTTGTTTCTTGCGGTGCTTTTCGTGTCGCCCGGTTCTCTTGCGAGCAGAATCGCCATATTCTCATTAAACATAATAATTGGGAATTCCTACCAGTGTTTCCTGCTTATTATTTCACAAGAGAAGCTCTGATTATGTGTCTGCATAACTAGGGGAATCATCTCGAAGGCGAGGCTGAGAATTTACAGGGTAGCCAGGCGGTATTTACACTGGCTAACCTCTTTGTCTTTCCCTTTCTCTCTCTCTAAATTACGGCATGTCTCTGGACAAGGAAAGGCACCTGCACTGTGTGTAGTTGTAGAGAAATTTAAATTGAGCTTCTCTCGTCCTTCCACATTGGTGTCTTCTAGATCCTCCTGGCATTCAGCATCATTGAGCTACACCAGGCTTCCCTAAACAAATTGAAGGAACGTCTCCGCTTCGAAGTCGAGGCACTTTCTTTACATCTAGTGGGACATCGCCTTTGTCTTTGCTGAAGTAACTATCAAAAATAAGCTGCTTCTCGAAGTGTCGTGCACATATTTTGTCCATTGCTTTAAGTGCTCGCTTATTTCAGGAATTTTTTGACACCACTGGTGCAGTAGTTGTAGATCAGATAGCGAAGCGAAGAGCGAAAAGTTTTCGTGTCCTTTTCCTATAACCAGATTTACAGCCAGGAACAAAACACTGTGCTGTTGCTCAGTCTCTTCACGCACAAGTATCAAGATACCTTGTTCCATCAGGCATGAATAAACATATACTGCAGACATGGTAAACAAAGCGAGGAAGACGATAATTTCGCACCTTCGCTTCCGCGCAGACGTAGAGGAGTGAAAAACAAGTACTTCTGTTGTGTCTTTTTGTACAGCATCATTTATCGTCTGTTTTCTTTAAAGACATCTAAAAATGTTTCGTAGGCGTGCATAAAAGCGCTACCGCGTGTTTATTTGCGCTTTTATTATTTGTGCGCATATATTTTTTTGTGTTTGATTGCTGTCAAATTCAGACAGACGAGGGTCCACGCTTGTAGCAGACGACAGGCTCTACGGGTGCCGCGCTGCCGGTCTCCGCCACTTAGCGCATGCGCACATGGAAGCAAGCTGTTGAGTGTTTTCCACGCGCCTTGACAGATGGCGCTACGCGATGTATAATTTACGTTACACGGTTTGTCCCGAGCGAATGCGTTGCGCGGCGGCAGAGTCGGCGCTCCTGTTTATCTTACTCCGTGGTCTGCTGTGACCCGGTCGCAGCAGTCATGAATTTCGGCTGGCGCAGTGCAACCGGCGTAGCGTGGCTGGCCGCGAACGATGCTGGCCCGCGCGCCGATAACGTTGGACTATGAATGGGCCTTTACTGAGCGCGGCTCTCTTGTCTCCGGGACCGGGCGCAGTGACCTTGCCGAGCGCAGCTCCTACGTGCGTAGGGAGCGAATCGTTTAAGGCGCGTTGAATGTGAGGCGGTGTCTGGGCCACGCCAGCCGCACTTTATTATTGTAGCATTTGTTCTAGTGGCGGAAAGCCTTGCAGTAGTGGTGGTGGCGCCACAGTGCGGCGGCTTCATGCAACATATCGAGCTCTCCCATAGAGTGACGGCGGAGTTTCGTGACCAGAAAAAGTATTGAAGCTAGGCTCACACATGGTGGTGATGTCACGCTGAAAAGTGGGCCGATCCCGGTGATAGAATCCAAGCTTAATGACACATACCCCGGTGGGCTCGGGGACCTGTAACGCGCCCTTGAACTACCCTTGTCACACGTGGGACTCAAAGAGACAAAATCACCAACCCTGTCGATAAATTGGGGGTAAGCGAAGCTTGTCGTCCGATGATTCTAGCGTGAGGGCTTCCGAAGCCCAGGCGAAGTCCCGCGGATCCCGAGTTGCGGGAGCGTGATGTTGAGGCCAACCCCGAGTTTAGGGCAAACAAAGCGGAACACCTGCAACAGCAGCGTCTTGCTTCGCTTATTTTCTCGACAGGGCTGGAGATCTAGCATTTATCTAGCATTTTTCTATACATATCCTTAATTTCTTCTTTTTCCCCTTCAAAATCTACCTTGTACCGGTACCTATAACTGCAACAGATCCGGTCGCATCAATTTCTTCTCTGCTCCACCAGTACTGTCTCTTGCTTATATCGACTGCTGACCGGTAGTTAAAACCCAAGCGCTTCTGGGAGTTGCACGTTACCTACGGTTTTCACTGGGTAGATCCCATCACATTCCATTAGGATGTGCTGAGTGGTCTCTGGATCTTTACTGCACCATACACATGCCTCGTCTAGTTCCGAATATTTGCTCCGGTATGTTTTGGTCCTTAGGCAACTGGCTCGAGCCTCAAATAGCAAGGCACTGCCCTTTGTGTTATTGTACAAGATTTTCCCTTCTAATTTCTTTCTTCTCATTCTTGTAAATCTCCATTTTCCTTTTTGTTTCCATTCTTTGCATCCAATTCACGGTCTCTATTTCTCTCACTTTCTTTCTGATGACTCCTGGTTGTCTATCTACAGTTTCGATTATCCTGTACTTGGTTGCCAACTTCCTTGACCACTTCCTCCATTCTGTGTCCACGCTTTTCATGTATAGATACTTGTGCACTTTAGCCGCCAATTTATTTTCATCCATGTTCCTGAGCCTTTCTTCAAAACTAATTTTGCTCTGTGCTTCTCCGACTTCAAAAGAGGCCCAACCCTTGTCTCACCCTGCACTACCTCATTTGTGGTATTACCGTGGGCTCCGAAAGCCAACCGGCCTACTAATCTTTGGTTAATTCCAAACCAGACAAGATATCAGATTTTAAGCATAGAATGGCATTTGCGAATCTTAGCGATGGCACCAATACTCCTTTCCATATTCCATGCACCACCTCATACTTATTGTGGCCCCACAATGCTCTGTGTTTCATTATTGCTGCATTCCGCTTCCCCTTTATTTTCAGGTTATCTTCGTGGTTGCTTGAATAATTCTTTCCTTCGTTTATGTGTACGCCGAGGTACTTATATTGCTTCACTATGGGTATTACTTGCTGTTGAATTGACACCACGAAGTTACTCGTGTGTTCATTAAAGATCATAATTCCTGATTTCTCTGTGCTAAACTTAAGGCCTAGATTTGTCGCTGCATTCCCACAGATATTTGCAAGTATCTGTAAATCTTTTTTATTGTCCGCTAGTAGCACAATGTCGTCTGCGTACATCAGTCCAGGGACCTTCTGTTTCACCATTTGTCCATTACGCATGCAGCATAAATCAAAACCTAATTCGCTGTTTTCCAGTCGTCTAGCGTAAACGTAAAGCGTGAACAACAATGGTGACAGAGGGCATCCTTGTTCCAATCCTGGGTGAATTCCCACCATTTCATTACCTTTTCGACCTTCCCATACCACCTGTACTTGGTTGTCTCTATATATCTCCCTCAACAGCTCCACGAAATCGTCATCTATGCCTTCGTGCTCAAGAATATCCCATAACAATTCCCTGTCTACGGTGTCATAAGCTCCTTTAATATCTAGAAATGCTATCGATGTAGGTATTTTCCGAGCTACTGAAATCTCTATGCACTGAGTTAGTACAAACATCCTCTTCGTTTTCATCTTTCAGAATTCCCCTGGCACCTATTTATTTTGGTTTGAGTGGAGTATTGTTCTGTTCAGGCCAGGCAGATGCTTGTCTGCCTGGCCTGAAGCCATCCTGTAGTTCCCCCAATACATCGTTTTTCTCCACCCACTTCGACAGTTCCAATATTATGGCTTGCATTGCCATTCTATATATCACCGACGTTACTGTAACTGGCCTGTACGAGCTCGTCCTATCCTTATCTCCTTTGTAGATGAGATTCATCTTGCTTTCACACCATCCAACGGGAATTTTGTTTGTTCTAATCACTTGCTTTATGGCATTAGTCAGCAGTGCCTTGCTTTTTGGACCGAGGTTTTTGATTAGCTGTATTGGGATTTCATCGGGTCCTGCTGCCATGTTGTTAGGGACATTTTCTGTAGCCTTTTTCCAATAAAAGCTTTCTATGCTAAATTTTGATCTCTCAGGCCTCTCTGCTGTTGCTGGATCTGAACTACGCTTTTTCTCGTGCCGAAGTTATGCCTGATAACGTCTGTGATGTACCGCAGCGCGTCTCCTTCGTAAAGGTTACCGTCTTCATCCCTTATGGGCAGACTTTCTCATTTTTTAAAGTCACAATTAGCTTGCATGCGTGGTTCTAATCATGACTGAAAATGAAAAATAACAGTTATTTTTACGTTTATCAAAATTTCTTAGGATCGGGTCATATCGCGGTAACCAGAACAATACTCCACTCAAACCGAAATAAATAGGTGCCAAGGGAATTCTGAACCGGTAACCAGTACAATGAATAAGCCGATCTTCAAAAGGCGAATCAAGATAAATCAATTGTCTAGTGTTGCGCACTAACCGCAACTGAAAACAAGTCGTTCTGCCGGGTTTGAGTCCCTGGTTAAAATTACTACTGCGTTTTTCAATGATAAATCTACGCGCAGAGCGAAACATTAAGAAGCAGTCGATACATCCTTACATTTAGATGGCTTGTTCAGGTCTCTTGATGTCTGCACAGCATACCTCTCGTTGACGGCAGACAAGGACCTCTCAAAAAGCTTAAGCTCATCGTCTGAATTCAGGTAGCCATGGGAGAAGCCATCTTCATGATGATGTAACCCTTAGAGGTACTTTTCGGTCACCTTCTGTTGGTCAGGAGGCTCGCTTATCGTTGCATTCCGCGCTTTCACAAGCAAAACAAAACAATGCACGCCGCGAATATGATACACGCGCCAAGTTCTTGCTCACGTGGAACGAGAGGTACTTTTCGATCACCTTCTGTTGGTCAGGAGGCTCGCTCATCGTTGCATTCCGCGCTTTCACAAGCGAAACAAAACGCACGCCATGAATATGATACGCGCGCCAACTTCGTGCTCACGTGGAATGAACTGATCCGAACTGAGGCGCCGCCTGACCGCATGGCCAAACAGAGAGGGAAAAAATAAATAAAATGGTGATACGTCATCGAGGCGAGGCCCCACCCCTGCATGGATTTGTTGTGAAAACAGTCGCACCCTTGCGGTTGCCTGCTCTTTATGATCTTAAATTGTGCACCTACTCACCTGTTTTGATACATTGTTTCAAACCCACCCCTAAACCCACCTCTTTTGATGGCATCTTTAACGTATGAAATAATCTTTTATTCAAGCTTCATGTACATGAGGGACCCAGGCTGGCCAAAGCTTCCAGCGGACTTTTATGGCTAGCCTGGCAGTCTCTAAACACACTGACAATTTTTAATAACAAATTACAAAACTAGTTGCACAGGCTTATTACCAATTCCAGAATTTTGCCTTCATAATGAAACAAGCTGTACACTAGTATAGCCACTACAATATCCTATTCTGTAGTGTTTAGACGCAACCAAGGACGGAAAAAACAAAAAAAAAAACAAAAAAAAAAACAATCAGGACAGGAAAGAGCGTCACTTGCAACTAGTTTATTGAAAGCAGATAAGGGTCAAATTTATAGAAGAAGATGGCCTTGTGCGCACGTACATTTGCGCACGTAACTCAAAGTTTGCACCATTACCCAATCATATAGTGCAGAAACTGGCATTCAGTGCTGCATAAAGCCACAGACGTATCGCTGACACAGATGTCACGTTTCATAGCAATGAAATAAGTCTCCATTAACTCCCGTGCCAGGGAATCTTTGCTTTTGCCAAGAATGCACGGTCGGTGTGGTGTACGAAATTCCACTTGATTGCGGCAGGGTTTATATTGGTCAGAAAGGCCGTTGCATCATTGATAGGGCAAAAGAACACGAGCTGTCTATCAAGAATAAGATTAGTGCGCATTTACCTATGCACTGTGATTCCTGCACATGTGAGGCAGACTTTTTCAATATCCGTATTTTTGGTAAAAGCAAAGATTCCCTGGCACGGGAGTTAATGGAGGCTTATTTAATTGCTAAGACACGTGACACCTGTGTCAGCGATACGTCTGTGGCTTTACGCAGCACTGAACGCCAGTTTCTGCACTATATGATTGGGTAATGATGCAAGCTTTGAGTTATGTGCGCAAATGTAAGTGCGCACAAGGCCATCTTCTCCTATAAATTTGACCCTTGTCTTCATTGAATAAACTAGTTGCAAGTGACGCTGTCCTGATCGTTTTTCTTCCCGTCCTTGTTTGCGTCTTAACACTACGGAATGAGATGAACCAACTAGCCCAGCAACAAGTCCTGATTCACTACAATATCCGCTGCTCCCTATCATTATATTATTACACTGGACAACAAACTCACTAACACTGTCACACTAAACGACATTGTCAGCGCAAATGACCAGACAATGCTTCCGCGTGAAACAGTCGTCGGCAACACATTTGCTGACAGCATTGCCCGTTTCCCTCTGCTGATGTGCGCCGTGATGCCCAGGGAGTGAAGGAGTGCACCACCTGACATTTATTAGGCTTTCGGAGGAAGCACAGCATGCTCGCCTACTTGTCCTTGTCAAGTGGTGCCTGCTCCTTCAGGAACCTGCAACAAGGGAGGAATCATTACGATTTGCTAAACAGATGCTGCATTCCTTCTACACAAGTGCTGTACAACTTTTCACTCAGGATCACCCCGAACAATCGCATCTGCACAAACAGTGCTGCTGTATTACGTACAGCACTAACAACCGCGACATCGAAAGGGTCAGAAATCCAGCCGATTTTTTCCAGAAAACATCTGCCACCTCTGCTCTCCATCAAGCCCTCTAAAGGGACTGACAACTGCCAAGAATGTGTCTCGAGATTTTGGTGAAAATGAAAACACCATGATTTATATTGACCGAATCGAAGATGCTGTTCGCGGTTTAAGTAGCAAGTTATAATTTTGAATTGGCACAGAAAGCTGAAAAAAAAAACGTATGCCGCAACCAGTGGCGTTATTTGGGCCAACAGCACCCGGGGCAGTGGCCTGCCACGACGTTTCAAGCAACAAAGCATAATTTCATTCTTATGGCTTGCGTCAGCGTGTAGCTTGTTCTGTAGATAACTAATTATATTTACTTCTTTTTAAAATTCCCAAAGTAACGAGTGCACCACACAACTCAATTCAGCACATCACATGTAAAGCACATATTTATGTTTATTTTGTACTAACAGGCAGAAAAACAGGTGTGTGAATTTTTTTTTTTCATTTCAGGAAAGAACACTTCTAAAAAATACAGAGCAAATAGTATGCCAGATTAATGTCTAGATTAACATTATGAAAATAAACATGCACAAGAAAATCAAGAAATGCATGCATGTGTTTGCAGAGTGTATGCACAGCCCCGTGCAGTGCACATATACGTAGACTCGGAAGTATTAACGCAATAGATTAACCGCATATTTTAAGTGAACTTGAAAGAAACATCTTCAAGAAAACTTGAAAGGAGAGGAAAATGAAGACGGAGGCAAAAACAGTAGGCGACAAGGCGAAGAAAACAATCCGAGTAGAACATGTTGTATTTTGAAGGCGCTTTCATAAGAAAATTAAAGCACGCATTTATAATAATCTCACACTATCCGCTAGCGCAGTTGGTCCGGTAGGTAAGTATTTCTAAGTAGTTACAACGGGCATTTTTGTAGCGTTAGCTACACTGGCCTAGCCAAGCCCGTTTCGCGCGGCACATCAAGAGTCGTGCTGCGCATGCGCAAGGGTCAGTGATGTCACACGGCATGCGCACCGGAGCCACCGGAGCCGGCACCTCTCGCGCACTCCGCCGCCACCGCGCGCGGATCACCGGCGCCGGTCTGCGCATTCCAGAGGAGTGACGTCGTAGCCGTGGCAGACGCACTGGTGCCGGCGCTCGCTCGCTGTGCAGTCGCCGTCTGACGCTGCGCTGGAGCCGCTGCGCTTCTGACTGGCGTTTGCCAGTGTGGTATAGCCATGGAGAAGGAGAGCGCAAATGCTGCTCAACAGCGCAGAAGAACGGAGAAGCTTGACTCATAAGAATAATCTTATCTTAAGAATAATCTTAAGAATAAGTTAAGAATAATCAGCTGAACCTTTGCTAACGCTACGTATATCCTGGCATAGCCGAGCTAAGCCACTGCAACTTTTTTTTTAAAAGGGAGGGGTGAAATCTTGCATGCGAAAACCACGATATGAATATGAGGCAGGCCGTATTGAGGGATTCTGGATTAATTTTGACCACCTGGGGTTGTTTAACGTGCCCTCAATGCACGGTACACAGGCGTTATTGCATTTCGCCCCCATCGAAATGCGGCTGCCGCGGGCGGGATTTCAGCCTCGGTCTTAGCAGCGCAATGCCATTGTCACTACACCACCACGGCGGGTGTCCGAGTGCTGCACGGGTGTATGTGCTAAACATTTTATGTACCTCTGCGGGGCAACGTCTCTAATTATTATTTAATTTCAACTCCACATTCTAAAGCACCCCCAAGTTTAGCTAAGCACACCCTCCTACTAATTTCCATTATGTTATTTTCTGTAGTCAGCGCACAGTGCCACTACACCACTCAGCAAAAGGTGCCTTTAGGCTTTGATGAATGATTCGTTGCCATTTCACCACCTCCCCCCCTGGAGCTTTCTAGCGATGCCACTGGTCGCGACGCTTTACAGTGAAACTGTGGTAAATACTCGGGCTGCATTCTTACACTTGACCGCAGATTACTGTACGTATGTAGGCTGTTATTAGGTGTACCAAATTATTTATTTATTGTTTATTACATATAACATGATATAATTCTTATTATTACATGATAAACACAATCGCCACTTATTGTAGTGTCTTGCATTCTTGGTGAACTTCGGACGTATTGAGTGCATCTTTCTATCTCGCCATCTACGCCCGGTGCAGCCACCTCGGCGGCACAAAGCTCAACCAAACACAGAGCGAATATAGCAGTAACCAAGTGTATTCTACTTTGCTGCTGGCACATATTTTCGGCAGGAGCGTAATCTTGAACACGCTTAAAATGTCACTTGGTTACAGCAATATTAGCTCTGTGTTTGGCTGGCCCGTGCATGTCGATCAGGCCGCTCACATCTATGCTAAAGCTCCTTCATCACATCATGGAGGGGCTTTAGTTTACGCCTTCACCCATCCGTCAAAACGCCTGTGGTTAACCACAGACGAGCTGGCACGCTCTGACATGCTCAGCGTTGCGACAGAATGCTCGCAATGCACGCTGCTTGGATCGCTCTTGCTGGGGATGAACGGCCAGGCGGCTAGCGGAGAGGTTGGAGAGCCTTTGTGCGCTGGCTCCAAGATGACTGGAAGTAGACAACACGTCACATCATGACATAGAGCCAGCGAAGGTGGAGTCTTAGAGGAGGCACTGGTGGAGCTTAGCCCCGATCACTCGGCGAACAAGTTGAGGAGAAAAAGCATGTCTAGGGAGCAGGGTAACTTGTAATCGTCCATAGCTCTCTTGATATGAGACGCTTCACTTAAATTGTGACGCAAATGTTTTACTGTAGCTGTACCCTACGTGTCTACAAAATTTGTCCAAACCGTTTCCGGAAAGGCATGTCTCTAAAAATGCAATATTTTGAAAATCAATTAAAAAAAGGCCATCTTCAATTTTCTTTAAACTCTCCAGAATTAAAGCCAAGCACATGCCCTAATTCAATATATAAAAATACTTTGCATTATTTTTGTGAGGTCAGAGTTATAAAGCCAGAAAAGTGGCCGAAGTGACATTAACCACAAGAATGAGCAAGCCTGTGGCCATAATGCCAGGGTCATTATTTTTAGGCCGTGAATTGGTTCTGTTGTGGTCAGGAAATGATGAATTGACATAAAAACAACGAAGAGTTGATTTTGAAATGAAAATTATTATTATGTTTTCTCACGCAAATGACAAAAAAAGGCAAAAACTTGCACTAGGCCGCGCAAAGCTCAAGACACAGTGAAGCTGGCTGATTTATTGTGTCTCTTGGTTGTAGCTAGAATATCTCTCTCCCTCCTTTCTCTTTCTTTCTCCCAAAGAAAGTTCTGTTGCAATCGTCAGTACCATAAGGTTCCCATAAATGCACGTTCTGCAAGCGTGGGTGTATAGCGCCGTGGTTATGACGCTCGCCTTCGGACTATGGGTACCCGGGTTCGAATCCTGCCTTGCCAAGAATGTTCGTTAGTTAGTTATGCAAGGTCTTGTGGAGCAAAAGCAACTAAGGCTATGATGCGCCATGCACAGGTTGAAAATATATAATTTGATAAAAGTGCTTCAAGCAACAAAGATCATTTACTTTAAAATTTGTTTAAGAACCCTGTTTCATCTAAAAAATTTAAAACATCGTCTAGAGATACAAGTGCATTTTCAGCTAGGATCAGGGATGGATGAAGTGGTGTTAGTGTTTTGTAAAGTTCATAAAAATATTTCTGTCTTTTTTCCTCCAACGCCGGACATGTTATTAAAATGTGATTCACAGCTAGGGATTCTTGGCAGTGATCACAAACCGTTTGTTGTTCATTTTTCAATAAAAAGTTATGTGTGAGATGTGTGTGTCCGATGCGAATGCGACATAGAATGACTTCCATGAAACGTTCCTGGTGATAAGATGTCTTCCACTCCTGTAGTATGGGTTTTACTATTTGTAGTTTGTTATTTACTTGGCAGCCCCACTCGTGTTGCCACTTTGAGGTGATCGCAGCATGGACCACCCGGACACAGTCCTTGAATGGAAGATTTATTTGTCTAATTTTGTTACAGGCTGTGAGTGCTGCACATTTGTCCGCCTTTTCATTTCCCGGGATTCCCACGTGACTTGGAACCCAACAGAGATGAATTATTTTACCATGCTTTTCACATTTGCCGAGCATTCTCAGGATGCAGCCGAGAAAAGGTTCGCACTCTGATTTTCTATGGAGAGAATTAAGTGAACTAAGGGAATCTGTGTAGACAACTGCTTTTTTATAATCTTCTGTTACTATATTTTCCAAGGCCATAAGCAGGGCATATACTTCGGCTGTAAAAACCGAAGCAGACTGTGGCAACCTAAGACAATTTTCCCAGTGTTCCGATACAACTGCGCTTTCAACATGTTCATTTGTCTTGGAACCGTCAGTGTAAAACTCGGTGTAGTCATGTATTTATTTTGTAATTCTAAGAAATCTTGCATTATGTGTTCAAGCGGTGTTTCTTTTTTCTTGTGGCATGTTAGGGTAAAATCGCAAAAATGTGCGAAACCATGCCATGGGGGGAGTCTGTTCGGTCTTTCGGCGACCTTGAGAGCCTCGCTCGGAACATTGTAGCTTTGGCACATATCTTCGAATCGAAGGATAAGTGGTCTCACGCTATGTGGCTTGTTAGCATAGTGTGTTCTGTGTGTGGTGTAAGTAACAAGAGTGTGGCATATATGATTAGGTTAAGCTGTGATTCTGAGCACGTATGAAATTGTAAGAAAAGCTCTTCGGTGCTCCAAACAGGGTTCGTTACTGTCGGCATATAGGCTTTCTACTGGTGAGGTTCTGTACGCACCAGTTGCTAAGCGTAGTCCGTGGTTGTGCGTGGGGTCAAGACGTTTGATGTACGACTGCCTTGCTGACCCGTAAACTATGCAACCGTAGTCAAGAATGCTGCGCACGACAGAGCGGTAAATACGTAACAGGCATGTTCGGTCGGCGCCCCAATGCTTACGATATAGGACCTTCAGGATGTTAAGTGCTTTGTTTGCCTTGGTTTTTACGCTGTTAATGTGGGCGATAAAGTTCAGTTTACTATCAAAAATGATTCCCAAGAACTTTTGCTCTTGCTTAACCGGTAACGGGCTTTGATTTAATTTGAGAGCTGGGTCAGGGTGTAACCCCCTTTTTTGTGAAAATACCACTGCCACAGTTTTTTGTGTAGAAAACTGAAATCCATTTTTATCGGCCCAGTGCGTCAACTTGTTAACTGTTATCTGGATTTGCCTTTCGCATGTAGACATACCCGAGGCACGGTATGCAATTTGAAGGTCGTCGACGTATAAAGAGTACATGATGTTGGGCGGTATAACTGAATTTACGGAGTTCATCTTCATCACGAAGAGAGTAGTGCTTAATACGCAACCCTGTGGGACGCCATTTTCTTGGACAAAGACTCGGGACAGTGTTGCTCCCAGACGGACTTGAAATGTTCGGTTTGACAGAAAATCGGCCAGACAGTTGAGCATTCTGCCGCGTATTCCTAGTGTTGCTAGATCTTGTAAAATGCCATACCTCCATGTGGTGTCGTATGCTTTTTCTAGGTCGAAAAACACCGCTAGGCAGTGCTGTTTATAAAGGAATGCCTCACGTATGGTGTGTTCAAGATGAACGAGATGGTCAGTTGTTGAGCAGCCTTTCTTGTAACCACACTGATGAGTGTCTAGTAAGTTATCGGTTTCGAGAACGTATGTTAGTCTTATATTTATTATGCTTTCGTAGGATTTAGCGAGGCAACTTGTTAGTGCTATAGGTCTGTAGCTGTTAGGTGTATTTGGTGACTTTCCCGCCTTCAGAAAGGGAACAATAATAGCCCTTTTCCACTCTGCAGGCATTTTACCCGTTTCCCAGATCGTGTTAAAAAAACGCAACAAGGCCTCCACCGCTTTCTGGGACAAATGGGCCAGCATAGCGTAATGTATTTTGTCAGGACCCGGTGCTGTTTTCTTACCCGAAGAGATTATTCTGTTTATTTCGTGGAGTGTTAAGGGGGCATTGAACGGTCTATCTGAACTTCCCGTTGTCGGAAGCTTTTGTTTTTCGGCGGACTGTTTGTGTTTTAGGAATGTTGTGGAATAGTTTGCTGAGCTAGATATGGTGTAGAAGTGCTCGCCTAATATGTCTGCTTGTTCCTGGAGACTTGTTTGTGTGCCTGGAGTTGACAGTATGGGGATCGTGTAGGGAGCATAGTTGCCCCTAAACTTGCGAACCTGGTCCCACATTCTCTTGGATGTTATTGAACTGTTAATCGAGGAGATATAGTTTTTCCATGAATTTCGTTCCGCTTGTCTACGGATATACCTCGCCTTTGCTTTCGCTTTTTTGAATAATAAGAGATTATCTTGGGTTGGGTACCTTCGGAAGATACCCCACGCTTTGTTTTGAAGTTTTTTAGCTTCTGTACATTCATTCGTCCACCAGGGTTTTAGTTTTTTACTCACGAATCCAGAAGATTGGGGAATAGCCTCTTCCGCCGCAGCAACTATGCAAGCAGTAATCCTCTCATTCGCTTTGTCTATGCTTAGGTCATCTAAGATAACTTTTTCTAAACTGGCTTTTTCGGTGAAGAGAGGCCAGTTTGCTAGGTGCAGTTTCCAACGGCGTGGCCTAGAAAGTGTTATAGGCAGTACGCATGTTAGTTTTATGACTGCAGGCATATGATCACTACCGTAGGGATTATCTATTACAGTCCAATGAAGATCGGTGAACAGAGATGGGGAACACATTGCCAAATCGCTCCTGTGCTAGGGGAACAGGCCGCACCAGTATTTAAAAGGCATAGTTCATTACTTAGGATAAAATCTTCGATTGTTAGTCCCCTATGGTCAGTTTTTTTGCTGCCCCGGCTATCAGAAATGGTTCCGGTAGCTGGTCTAAAATCAGGTCTAAATCTCTTACAGTGAACTGTGTGTGTGGAGGAATATAGAGGGAACAGATGGTAATGGTTTTATGTGCTAAAATGGTGACAGCAGCGGCTTCTATGTGGCTATTAATGGTTACTGCTCTAGCTGGAATTCCGTGTTTCACAACCACACCGCCCGAAAGCCGGTTAGCTTGGGTACGGTCGCACCGTACAACAGTGAAGCCTTTTAAGATATTAATGTTTTTGTCACATATAGGCACAAAGCCACAGGGGAGAGGTTATTCAGTATATCTCTTATGTCACCTAAGCTGTGTAAAAGTCCTCTGCAGTTCCAGTGGATAATAAAAGCCATTTTAAAACATAAAGGTAAAAAATGGCATTATGATTCTATAAGATGTTAGGTGACATAGGTGTGGAGAGGGTTATTAGAAAGGAGGGTTATCACTTTTTTAATTAACGTGGTTATTGGGACTTTGTCCCTCTTGGCGCGCTCGAGAGAGCGCTTGTCCTTCGGTGTCGACGACACCGGGGTTTTTGCGTCGACCTCCATTGCTCTCTCAGAGGCGCTGGAGGATCGAGAGTTGGGCGCCGGGACACGTGTCTCGGGCCGTGGAGTTCGACTGAGTTTAGGGCCTTGGGAGACTGGTGTCTGCGGGCCCTTCGACGACGATGGAGCAGCTCTGGCTGCTGCCACCACGGGGGCGGGAGGGGTCACTGCGGGACCACTGTGCGCGGGCTCGGAGGACTCCCGAGGCCTCTGTGACGCTGCCCCCACCTGCGTCACATCGGCATAACTTCTTCTGGAGAGGTAAGACAATCGCTTTCGTGCTTCAAAGAACGAGATTTTTTCTTTAACAGTTAGTGCAATTACTTCCTTTTCTTTTTTCCAGCAAGGGCAAGACCGCGAGTAAGCTGGATGGTCCCCTTTGCATTCAACACAGTGTGGAGAAGAAGTGCAATTGTCAGATTGGTGGTCATTGGAGCTGCATTTAGCACAGGTTGTTTGTCCTCGGCATGTGTGTGAAGCATGTCCAAACCGTTGACATTTGAAACATCGTCTGGGGTTGGGGATATATGGTCTGACATTTACTTTTACGTATCCTGCATTCAGAGAGGTAGGCTTGTCCCAAAGGTAAGTATAACATGTTTTGTCGGATTTTCTTGATCATTTCTGCGGATGACGATTCTTTGTACTTTAGTCACGTTTTGCTCTTGGAAACCCTCGAGCAGTTCCTCATCACTCAAGCCAAGGAAGTCCTCCTCGGATATCACGCCCCTGCTTGTATTTAGTGTTCTGTGGGCTGAAATTGTGACTGCCGCGTCGCCAATGCTGGTAAGTTCTGAGAGCTTTTGCACTTGATCTTTGTCATTTAGTTCTAGGAGGAGGTCCCCGCTAGACATTTTTGAGGCTTTGTATGTTGATCCAATTTTGTCTTTCAGGCACTTGGCCACCAGAAATGGTGAAAGCTTCCTTACGGGTATGTTGTTTTCACTATGCACTACATGGTATTTGGGGAATGCTGGGGCATTGTTCCGAAAGGAGAACTGAAACGTTGCTTCGGTGCGGCCTCTTTTCAGAGGCCGATCATAGACAACAGAGGTTTGCGCTGCCATAAGAAGGTGTGTATATTCGGCAACAGCGCCGACCACCCACCACGGAGCCCAACGAGGGGACGCGGCAGAGCTTGTACACAAGTCTGCACGACGCCAGTCGTACGCCGCTACTATAACCAAATATGGTGTACCCAAGGTAGGATAGCCACACACGGTTAACCCTTGCCGCCAGGGAGAATGGAAGTAAATGGAAGAGAGTAGAAGACAGGAAAGGCGAAAAAGTATGAGAGAGAGACGAAGATTGGGGAGAGAGAGACAGGAAAAGGCGACTACCGATTTCCCCCGGGTGGGTCAGTCCGGGGGTGCCGTCTACGCGAAGCGGAGGCCAAAGAGGTGTGTTGCCTCCACCGAGGGGCTGTAAATGTCCAAACACCCGGCATCGGCTCAACCTCCAGGATCCTCTTTTCCCAGGACACGGCTAAGCTGCGCACGGCTACACGCGGGAGGGGCCAACCCTCATGTGCTCGGGTCCGTGGTGTCGCAACACACCAAACGCCTGCACCGGAATGACTCCTACCAATGGCTCGGTAAGGTGCAGGCACAAGCTGGAGGCCTTCCCATTCTAGTGGGGGGAGACTTTAACACCAAGCATCAAACATAGGGCTATGCCAAAGCTGACCCGAGAGGACGCATACTGCACGATGCAATAGAAATGTCAACTCTGGATATATGCAACACACCAGAAACACCAACCCGCATAGGGCTACACGCGCGACAACAGGACACAACGCCCGATCTGACACTAGCCACTCCAGGGCTCATAAGGCAATGGGACGTAGAATCGACGACAAGGGGAAGCGACCATTTACCAATAATCATCACGCTCAATCGCAAAAAGATCCGGGAAAGGAGAGAAACGGTGTTTTTTTTTACCGGAAAGAATTTCGAATGGCCACCGGGGACTTTTTTGCGGACTTTGAACAATTCAGCGCTATGATAGCGGAGGCACGGCCGGAGGCCAGAGAAACTATCCCATGCGATGACACAACTCACATGGATATGCACCTTGCAATTCTATGGCGGAAGGTCAACCGCCTCACACAGCAATACCGGTATAAAGGAAAGCATCACAAAGATCTAATGTGCCTTAAACATCAATACCGACTCATCAAGGAATACCAACAACAACTCGAAGGAGACACGTGGCACAATACGTGCGCGAAGCTTAGCCGGGAACCCAGTTTAAAAAGGCTATGGCAGATTTTTAAGGAGCCTGCTTGGGAGAAAGAAAGGTCCTTTTGCGGAACTCTTTTTGCGAGAAGAGCCTGCCGTGCTGGAGGACATCCACACTTTCTTCCCACATGCTGCCGAAGTGCCTCTGAAACTGCTGCCTTCTGCCACGATAGACAACGCGAAAGAGGAGCTAGACAAGCCCTTTACGCTGAGTGAACTCGTAGCGGCCCTTGCACAAGGCAAAACGAAGTCAGCTGCCGGGCACGATGGAGTGACTTGGCAAGAACTTCGAAACCTCAGAAATGAAGCTCAAGAATGGCTCTTAACAATTGTCAATAAATCCTGGAAATCCGGACTAGTGCCAGTTCACTAAAGCTTTCTCTCATCTACCCTATACCGAAGCCGGGCAAAGACTACACGAAACCAGCTAATCTACGCCCCATAGCTCTCAACTATCTGCAAATTGATCGAAAGAATGCTAAACACAAGAATGCAACACTACATCGAATATGTACAACCGGGTTTGCATCCTGCACAGGCAGGTTTTCGGCCGAACGTGGGTACACATGACTGCCTCTGGTTGCTCCGCAGAGTGATCAACCACAAGTCTCGCAAACAGATGCCTGACTATATTCTTGCAGTCGATATGCACAAAGCATTCGATAACATGACACAAGAGGTCATCTTACAGGAATTAGCAACCAGGTACCCTAGCCAAAGATTATACAATTGGATCTGTAGCTTCCTCCAAAGCAGACCAATCCAGCTCCATGGCAAGGCACCGGAATGGAGTCCGAGGACCTACTACTTGGATAGGGAAGTGCTCCACGGCTCCATCCTCGGACCTATGCTATTCAATCTGGCCATGACACGGGTAGCAGAAAGTCTCAAGCGAGACAGTTCGGCCCGTTTAACTATTTACGCCGATGATATAACAATATGGACGGAAGCGGTGGATTATTTCGACATGCAGAGCATGCAAACTAAACTGCAAGCAGCGATCCTGAGCCCTTAGCAACACTTTAGATAACCTCGGACTGCAACTCTTGCCAGAGAAGACGGAACTGATCAGCGTAGATGGAAAGAAAGCGACCAATGTAAACAAGCAGATCACTTTACACATAGGCCAAAGCAATATTATGTCAACCAATGGACAAATTAGGATCCTCGGAGCACAGATTGCTAGCTGCAACAGCCCCCAGCTATGGATTTGCACACTAAAGCAAAAATGGAGACCGCTACTGCACATGGTTAGACGAATATCGAGCAAGTATGGCGGAGTGCGTCAGAAAGCGTGCCAAACGCTTGCAAAAGCAGTCGCGGTTGGAAGGATTCTTTACGGGGCACCCGTGTACGAATTCTCTGAACGAGACCTCGGCGACATCGAAAAGTTACACAGGGCCACCCTCCGTACTATCACTGGGCTACCGAAGCAAATGAGGAACGAGGACCTGCTCAAGCTGGTAACGATTCTACCCATACAGGACATAATCAATGAAGCAGGAATTCGAATGCGATCCCGGTTGGAAAACACGACTCAGGGAAAACAGATCATGGCATGGGATAAACAAGTCCATGCGAAGCCAGAGCCCGCGGAAGCGACCATAACACCACCATGGGAAGCACCACTGGGCATATGGAGGCAACAACGCCCTATCGCCAGACAAAACGCGTAAGCTAGAAAAATATTTGAAAAGAGATTAGAACTAAGAATGCCGCAGCACACCATTGACATCTACACGGACGCTGCAATCAAAAACGACATGGCAAGCATAGCCTGGGTTAGTACATCTGCACCCCAACACAATGGCTATCACACATGTCAGCTTCCCGGGGGTGCAACCTTGCACGCAGAACTTTTAGCTATATGGGGAGCGGTCAACACCATTCCTATTGACATGGGAGACATTGTAGAATAGAGTGCGAAATACTTATCGGATCCTTACTGACTCGTACGAAGCGGTGGCCGAATTAACGGTGCCTACGACAGATGCTGTGGCCAACGACACCAGAAAAGAGCTAAAGAGAATACAGGACAATTGGACAAATGTTGAAATCATATGGACACTGGGGCACACCGGCACAGATGGGAGAAATTCAGCCGCTCACGAAGTTACCGCGCAAGCGGGTGGGCTTGATTACACGTACAGCTCCCCACACTCCTCTCCATTTTCTCGCCAAACCCCGCGGACCAAAATCCATACCTAAAGATATTGGCCGAAGGCTCTCCTAGCAGAGCACTGATGCATTACAATCTCACTAAAATAAAAGCAGACAGTAATCTGAGACTATTAGAAGCTACACCAGTACATGTGTTTGACAAGGGCGGCCTTACTCGCATGGAAGAGGTTTTTTTGAACAAGGTTATGGCCAACGCTGCATACACACCACACATACTTGAGAAATGGCACCAAACCAGACAAGCTACGACTGCGGACACTTATACCCGATGCACACATTGTCAGGAGTCATGCAGAGCAGACTTGCAACACCTCATTTGGAACTGTGCAGCTTTTTCACAAGGGAGATCCAACATTCAACATTTACTGCACGGAAATATTAGAACACTAGGAATTGGAATACAAACTAACCCTGAAACACAGAAAGCCATTGCGACATATGGCAGACAAAGTGGCTTGTTTCAAGTATTGTAGAACGGGTCAACCAGCCCGTGCGAGAGCGGCGGAACTGAACATGCACCTGAGTCTGCATAAAGCGGGAGATCAACGACTGAGATGAAGATGTGCCTCAGCCAACAATCCGGGAACCCACATTCCTTTCCCACCTAATCCCCAACAGCGGCCTAGAGCCATCCCCTTCCTTAAAATAAAGGTTTTATTCATTCATTTATTTCTCTCGAGCAGCGAGCGCAGACGTGCCAGGATGACGTCACGGCGCATGCGGAAGTAGCGCCGTATGGTTGTGTTGCAACCATATGGTTCCCATAAAAGCACGTTCTGCAAGCGTGGGTGATAGCGCCGTGGTTATGACGCTCGCCTTCGGACCGTGGGTACTTGGGTTCGAATCCTGCCTTGCCAAGAACGTTCATTTTGTTTTATTTATTTCTCTCGGGCGACGAGCGCAGACGCGCCAGGATGACGTCACGGCGCATGCGGAAGTAGCGCCGTATGGTTGTGTTGCAACCATATGGTTCCCATAAAGCACGTTCTGCAAGCGTGGGTGATAGCACCGTGGTTATGACGCTCGCCTTCGGACCGTGGGTACTTGGGTTCGAATCCTGCCTTGCCAAGAACGTTCATTTTGTTTTATTTATTTCTCTCGGGCGACGAGCGCAGACGCGCCAGGATGACGTCACGGCGCATGCGGAAGTAGCGCGCAGCTGGCAGCAGCTCGGCGGAGCCGTGTCTGCGTGGTGTCGCCTGGTTGCCATGGCTACGGCACGGCAGTTTCATGCCACACGCACAAATTATGGCTGGCTTAAACTGCGGAAGAAGACGATGACGCTCGAGCCAATGCTGATGATAATTTCGTGGCACACGCACAAATTAGGTCTGGCTTAAACAGCTTCGCTGTTCAAAACTTCAACATGGGCCCCAGCTACTCGGCATACTGCGATGCTCTGTCGCACGCTTTGCAAGGCCCGCTTTCAACATCTTGCACATATGCAAGCCTGCGTACGCCACATAAGGAAGGAGGCCAGAGCGGATCCGATCCCAGATATTTATTGCTGCCCATAGCATGGTGGTAATCTGAATACGCAGACAAGGCACGATCGTACAGGCAGTGCATTTGTATCCCCACCGCGCTGGTCCATGCTGTAGGAAAGAAAGAATACAAAAACCGCTCTAAATGCTTCAAAAAGGTCTAACTTACAACTGAACATTGGCTTTCATGCCCGTTCCTCGTCAAATACCCGGCAGTCCTCTACTGAGCATCCTATGTGAGTATATGTCTGCGTTTAGTACTCCCTTGAGATTGATGGCTCAGTGGTACAGCTCAAAGCGAGCGTCTTGGGCCAATTATCCTATTTTTCACAGATTTTTCATTATAGTGTCATCCCATGGTAGGCGACACTACCAGCCGCGGGGGCGTAGGGGACGTTAAAAGCTCCGCAGAGTTCGCCTCGTACCGCCGATGAGAAGATATTGTTGCAGGAAGAAAGCAGGCCCACGAGTGTAAAATAAAGTATATTTCCAACTGGCGTTGCAATGGCGTAGCAACTGGCGTATATTATATGGCGTTCAGGCAACGGCCAGAGTCGTCTTTCTCCAGTTTTTTCCCTTCACTGTAACATCACCCTCCCGGTGGGGTTAGCTCCGTCCCGGAGCAGGTTATAGAGCCTCACTTAATGGGGGGCCATAGGGACGTGAACAGCATCGATGGTGACGTTGCAAGGCACTGAAGGCTGAATGACTGGGGCAATCTCATATGTCACGTCGGACAGTTGACGTAAAATCTGGTACAGACCAGAATAACGAGAAAGCAGTTTTTCCGACAAGCCGACGCGACGTGAAGGCGTCCAGAGAAGGACCCTTGTCCTTCTCTGGACCAGGTGAAAAATGGTGGTCTCGACGCCGAAGGTCGTAGCGACGCTTTTGAGAAGCTTGCGAGACTGTGAGGCGATGACGGGCGACCTCTCGGGCCTGCGCGGCTAAGGCAATAGCATCGCGAGCGTAACTAGTGCTGGGCGATTGTACTGCGGAAGGTAGCAACATGTCGAAGGGCAAGGTGGGGTCGCGGCCATACAAAAGGTAAAATGGTGAAAATCCGGCAGCGTCGTGACGCGACGAGTTGTATGCGAAAGTGATGTACGGTAAAGCGACGTCCCAGTCGTGGTGATCGTCGGAAACGTACATGGCCAGCATTTCAGTTAGTGTGCGGTTGAATTGTTCGGTGAGGCTGTTCGTTTGAGGGTGGTATGCGGTAGCAACCTGGTGTTCTGTAGAACAGGAGCGGAGCAGATCCTCGACGACCTTCGATAGAAAGTAGCGACCACAATCCGTGAGTAACTGGCGAGGGGCGCCGTGGTGCAGGATGACGTTGTATAGTAAGAAATTAGCGACATCTGTAGCGCAGCTGGTTGCATCACTCGTGTGATGGCATATCTCGTGGCATGATCCGTTGCTACAGCAATCCATTTGTTTCTTTTAATGGGCCAAGGAGGTCGAGGCCCACACGGAAGAAGGGCTTTGTAGGGATATCAATTGGTTGAAGACAACCAGCAGGCATAGTAGGCGTCTTCCGGCGCTGACACAGGTCGCAAGAAACGACATAATGGTGCACAGAGCAATAAATGTCGGGCCAGAAGAAGCAGCGCCACAGGCGGTCATAAGTACGAGTAAGTCCAGCAGTAGGAGCGTCGTCAAGTTGCTGGAGCACGGCCAGTCGAAGGTGCTTTGGAAGGACTAGGAGGAGCTCCGGGCCATCAGGACGAATGCTACGACGATATAAAGTTCCATCGCGCAAGGTGAACATCCAGAGGGACGGGTCATTGGGCGAGGAGCTCAGGCATTCCATAAGTGTTCGAAGAACAGGATCTTGGCATTACTCGTCGCCAATGTGGAGAAAGCCGGAGAGGGACAGAATACTGATGTCCGAGTCTGCATCGATATCGTCTGGTTGATCCATGGGATTGCGGGACAGGCAGTCAGCGCCTTAATGCAGGCGCCCTGACTTATACATAATAGAAAATGTATATTCTTGTAGACGCAATGCCCAACATGCAAGTTGTCCAGTTGGGTCCTTTAAAGAGGAGAGTCAGCAGAGGGAGTGATGATCGGTTACGACGCAGAAGCTTCGACCGAAAAGGTACGGTCGAAATTTCGCGACCACCCATGCGAGCGTGAGACATTCGCTCTCAGTAATGGAGTAATTTCGCTTGGGCATGGAAAGAAGGCGGCTGGCGTAAGTGATGACAAGTCTTGGCCCTGTTGACGCTGTGCGAGGACAGCGCCGATGCCATAACCACTCGCGTCAGTTCGTACTTCAGTGGGTGGAGAAGGGTCAAAGTGTGACAGAATCGGGAAGTTGTAAGCTGCTCGATCAGAGTAGAGAAGGCTTTCTCCTGCAGTGGTCCCCAAGAGAAAGATACATCTTTCTTCAGAAGGTCAGTTAGAGGGCGAGCGATGTCAGCAAATTTTTTCGCAAATCGCTGGAAATAAGAGCATAAGCCCAGAAAACTATGGACATCGTTTGTTGAACAAGGTACAGGAAAATTTCGGACGGCGCGAACTTTCTGTGGATCAGGTTAGATTCCGGCGGTGTTTACGAGATGGCCGAGCATGGTAATTTCACGGCAACTGAAATGGCACTTAGAGGAGTTTAGCTGAAGGCCAGCCCTGCGAAACACGGAGAGTATGGTCGTGAGGCGCCGCAGATGGTTCTCAAAGTTCGGCGAAAACACAATCACATCATCGAGGTAACAGGGGCATGTAGACCACTTCAAGCCGTGCAGGAGAGAGTCCATCATGCACTCGAATGTAGCTGGCGCACTGCATAATCCAAAGGGCATGACTTTAAATTGGTACAGACCGTCTGGTGTGATGAAGGCGGTTTTCTTTCGGTTCATCTCATCGACGCTTATCTGCCAATAGCCGGACCGGAGGTCAATTGATGAAAAGTATTGGGATCCGTGAAGGCAGTGAAGAGCACCGTCAATGCGAGGCAGGGGATAAACATCCTTCTTTGTTATCTTGTTGAGGTGACGGTAGTCAAGGCATAAGCGCCACGAGTTGTCTTTTTTCTTTCCTAAACAACCGGTAAAGCCCACAGGCTACTGGAAGGTACAATGATGTCCTTGTCCATCATCTTGTTGAGCTCTTTCTCAGAATATGATGGCCCTTTCTGTTGCGGAGACACGATATGGCCGCCTATGAATGGGGCTGGCGTCACCGGTGTTGATGCAATGCGTGACAACAGATGTCTGGCCCAGTGGACGGTCGTCCAAATCAAAGATATCCCGATAAGATGACAGGAGGTGACGAAGAGCTGTTGTTTGCTCAGAAGGAAGGTCAGGGGCGATCATCTTACAAACATCGCCCGCAGACGTCGAGCACGAAGGAGTGGGTGACAACGGTCCGTTGGTACCGAGGAAGGATTCAGAGGCCAAAGAAGAAATCTCAAATTCTTCGAAAGGAGTGATATGCGCTATGGCGATACCGTGTGGTAGCACATGCGTCGAAAATGGAAAATTGAGGATGGGCACGCGAGTGCAGTTTTCGAGGATCCGGATTAAGGTGCTCGGTAGGGCAATATTGCGTGACAAAACCACGTCAGTAAGCGGTGACACGACGTACTCACCATCAGGTACCGGAGGACAGGGCGTCAGGACATTTGTAGCCGCCTGTGGAGACAGCCTTGCAAACTCAGCAGAACATAAGCGGTGTGAAGCACAAGTTGTTGTGTCAGCAGGAAGTGGTAGATCCAACTGTACAACACCTGCGGAGCAGTTAATTTGGGCAGAGTGTTTCGAAAGGAAGTCGAGGCCAAGAATGAGGTCGTGCTGACAGTGCTCAAGGACGATAAATAAAAGAACGGTATAATGGCCCCCAATAGTCACACGTGCTGTGCACGGTACGGCGGATGTCAGAAACTCTTTCGAGCCTTCGGCGGAGAGCAGCGCTCATAACTGAAAGCTGTGCTCCTGTATCAATGAAAGACCTAACAGGAACACCATCAACTTCAATGTCCAGTAGGTTTCTAGGTGTAGGCAGGGTCAACAGAGCATTTGTGGGCCGGGTCGGAGTTGCAGCTTCACCTCCGGGAGCTGCACCGCCTAGTTTCCCGAAGTGAAGCAACCGGTTGCAGATGGGGACGAAGAGCGGTGAACGAGAGGCGAACAGGACCTACAACCTTGCGGAGACGGGGAGCGGCTGGATCTTGGTGGAGCACTGTCGGTGTTGATGTTCCTAGTCGGCGTGTAGGGCGAAAAAGTGCGATTGTCTGGCACTTCGTGGTAGTGACTCGGAGACGACCACCGAGGAGGCGATGACCAGCGGTTGCGACAATGACGGGCGATGTGTCCAATACCGGGACAATTAAAACCAGATGGGTCTACCATCCGCTGTGCGCCAGTCAGCTGGGTTGCGACGGAGTGGCAGAAGGCTTTGCGTCTGGGAGCAAGCAGTCGGAGAAATCTGGTAGGTGTTCGTATGGCGGACCGAGCAGAGAGATGGAATGCCCAAACTTGCTATTTCCTTCCGAACGACTGCTTGTATAAGCGAGAAAGCAGGCACGCTTTCCTGACAGTCGGAAAGAACTGGAGCCTGAGCCATGGCCTCAAGCTCACGACGAACGATCCACGTTATATGTTTCGGTCCTGTCGGCTGAACGAACCGCGGCAGGTCTTCGCATGAAGATGTCGCGGCGGTATTGGGCAATCTCTCGGAAGTTTTAAGCGATGCGGCGGCCCTTCGCTTGTTCGAAGCACCGGCACTCCTTTATAATTACGTCCACAATGGCACAATCCTTACACATCAGGAGATTGAAGGCATCATCTGCAATACCTTTTAGTATGTGAGGAATCTTGTCTGCCTCGGTCATGTGATTAGCCTTGCAAGAAGGCCAGCACATTCTGTATGCACACTACATAGGATTCTGTGGACATCTCAGCATGGCACGCAAGTTCTTTTTTTGCTGCCAACTGATGACCGACAAGTCTGCCAAACAGGTCTCGCATTTTTTTTTGCAGACATCCCAGCTCGTTAGGTCACCTTCATGCGTATCGTACCATTGCTTCGCAGTTCCTCTCAGATAAAATATCAGGTTTGCTAGCATCATTGTTGGATCCCACCTGTTGTTGTCGCATACTCGCTCGTACATCGTAAGCCAGTTCTCAACATCGGCATTGTCCGTGCCACAAAATGTCCCTGGGTCCAGCAGAATGAGTGAGGATGACCGTTGGCATGGACTGCCGAGGTGTTGTTGGTTGTGTCGGTTGATCTGCCATTGTAGCGGCGGGTAGATGACGTCCGCTGCGAAGTTCTGTGATTGTACCCCACACTTTCCACCAAAATGTTGCAGGAAGAAAGCAAGCCCACGAGTGTAAAATAATGTATACTTACAACTGACGTATATGGTGCTCAGGCAACGGCCAGAGTCTTCGTCTTCCTCTAGTTCGTGTCACCTTCTTCTTTCCCTTCACCATAACAATATTATCGACACAGCATGAAACCGCATCTTTGGTTGTGAACTCCCAAATTAAACAAAATTAGTTTTTTTGTTATTAAAATTTTTTTTTCTGGCCTTGTGCATGTAAGAAAAATCTGTCGATGACAGCACTTAATTGCACTAAAGGTCGAATTTCAGTTTAATGAAATTTCGGTATAACAAAGTAATGATGCTAAACATTTCGACAGAATTACCTGTCTGGTTGGGAAAATTGATTAAGACTTAGAGATTGACTCCAACCAAATAAGGAAATTTACTAGCCCGACATTTCGGAACCAATTCGGCTCCTTCTTCGGAGGTGGCGGTGTGCTGCTTTTAAAAGGTCCATCGTAAGAAAGGAGAGGAAGGGGGAGAGAGCGTAAGGTGGGGAGACACTTGACGGGGCACCTGTTCTTGACAGACGAAAGAGGTGGTGGTGGGAGGGGGGGAGGACTTCGGCGTCGCTGGTCGGCTGGGTTGTCCGATGCTGGGAATGCGTTGACTAGAGCGGGGGGGGGGGGGGGGGGGAAGGGGGACGAGATGTTTTGGTGTTGCTGACCTATAGCGGGGGGTCCTTTCTTCCCTTTGTCGCGCCTGCAAGGCCAGGAACATACAAAGAAGGAAGGATGCCCTTCACGCGGTATATATTACCCGCCGTGTTCTGAATGTGCCATGACTCCAGTAGTAGCCTTTTTCGCCAGTTTTCGCCCCCCCGCTCTAGGTCAACAACACCAAAACATCTTGTGTCCCTCCCCCCCCCCCCCCTACTCCCACCTCTTTCTTCTGTCAAGAACAGGTGGTCCGTCAAGTGTCTCCCTACCTTACGGTAGCTCTCTCCCCCTTCCAACGATGGACCTTTTAAAGGCGGCACACCGCCACCTCCGAAGATACCCCCTGAAGAAGGAGCCAGGCTAGTAAATTTCCTTATTTGGTTGGAGTCAATCTCTAAGTCTTAAACAAAGTAATGTTCCAATTTTACTGAGTTTGTGATATTGAGGTCCAACTGCGTAAGGTTCTGTTCACTGCACAGAACCAGCACTACAGAATCGCTGTACAGTAAAAGCTCGTTAATTCGAATTTTGCGGGGACGCCCAATGAGTTCGAATTAAACTGAATTCGAACTAACGAAATTCATTGAAAAAACAGCAGGAATTGAGACCGGGTTGTTGGAAAATCACTCAAAATATTTATTTGCGAAAATAACCCGTGATCACTGTCTGTTTCTCTTCTTTGAATGCGATCGCCATAGCCTTGTTTTCCAACGCGCGAACGTGGCAGAAAGCATCCTCTGCGCCTTCCTCGAAGCTGAAGAACAGACGCGCGACACGCATAGCCTCCATTAGCTCCAAAGCTGAGGGCCGCATGGGTCGCTCTCTTATTTTTTATATACGTTGAAAGAGTGCTTTTCGGGATGCCATGCTTCCTTGCAATTTCAAGCTTGCTTGTTTTGCCACCATCCACTTCACGAAGGATTTCTACCTTCTCCTTGAGCGTTTTGGTGCTCTGTCCTCTTCCGCAAGAAGTCATACTGTATAAGTGCAGATATGCTAGGTCCAGCAGCCGAAGGCAACACCATCACAAAACCCACGACAAGTCACCGAACAACTTAGTAGCTCTGACGTACACGAGGCCTAGCGACTGAATGTGCGGCACACAAAGGACACGGAGACTACACAGACACATCCGGCACGAACCACCACACGATACGAAGAGCGAGCGCAATGACGACAGTGACGCCGCTGCGCTCGCACCATCTATCGTTGAGCCTTAAAAGCTTGCGGCGGCAGTATAAAATACCACCACGCAGCGGCGCACAATTCGAATTATCGATAGAGGAGCCGATGCGCGCGGGAACTAACGAGTTGGTTAAGCCATAGACGCCTATTATATTCTGGCCAGACCATGACCATCAGTTCTAATTAACCCGAAAGTTCGAATTAATGAGATGCAAATTAACGAGCTTTCACTGTAATCAGCATATCCGTCTAAATCCTCCATGTGCACATTCAAATCTCCTACTAACATCAACTCGCCTGACTTCCTTTTGCATTATTAATGCGAAAGCATTATATGGCTCATGAGGAGGAAAATTTGGCACAGCGGCGTTGGCATGACCACGATGGTCCAAAAAGTCAAGTGAGCCCACGCGAGCAAATCGAGGCAGCTGATGATGTCAATTAAGGCAAAGTTAATCAAGGCAGAGTGAATTAGGGCAAAGTTAATGAATGTGAAGTTAAATAAGGCAGGTTTAATTAAGATAGAGTTCATTATGGCACTCGAACCCACAACCATTAGTGGGAGTCGAACTCACGACCATTGGTGTTAAGGCACATGTTTAATTAAGATATAGTTAATTATGGCACTTGAACCGACGACCATTAGTGGGAGTCGAACCCATGACTTTGGATGTTAATTAAGGCACAGTTAAATAAGATAGAATTGATTTAGGCACTTGAACGCACCTTTGGTGGGAGTCACCCTCTACCTTTGATGGTCACAATGCTTTCGTATTCATACACATAGGGATAACTAAGTGCCCCTTGAAAGTGTAAGAGTGGGGTTGAAGATTAATATGCAGAAGACAAGGATAATGTTCAATAGCCTGGCAAGGAAACAAGAATTCAGGATCGCCAGTCAGCCTCTAGAGTCTGTAAAGGAGTATGTTTATCTAGGTCAATTGCCCTGATCCTGAGAAAGAAATTTATAGAAAAATAAAATTGGGCTGGAGTGCATATGGCAGGCATTACCAAATCCTGACTGGGAGATTACCACTGTCGCTGAGAAGAAAAGTGTACAATCATTGGATTCTACCGGTGCTAACATATGGGGCAGAAATTTGGAGGTTAACAAAGAAGCTCGAGAACAAGTTAAGGACTGCACAAAGAGCGATGGAACGAAAAATGTTCGGCCTAACGTTAAGAGACAGGAAGAGAGCGGTGTGGATCAGCGAACAAACGGGGATAGCCGATATTCTAGTTGACATCAAGCAGAAAAAGTGGAGCTTGGCAGGCCATGTAATGCGCAGGATGGATAACCGGTGGACCATTAGAGTTACAGAATGGATACCAAGAGAAGGGAAGTGCAGTCGAGGACGGCAGAAAACTAGGTGGAGTGATGAAGTTAGGAAATTCGCAGGTGCAAGTTGGAATCAGCTAGTGCAAGACAGGGACAATTGGAGATCGCAGGGAGAGGCCTTTGTCCTGCAGTGGACATAAATATAGGCTGCTACTGATGATGATGATGTGAAAACACAATACACAGACAGGGAAAGAGGAAAGCAGCAGGCTGGCAACTGCCACCAAGAGGGGCACAAAGCCTGCCTACTCTTTAGGAAGGAGGGGATAGAAATGAAAGTTGAATGGAGGTAAAGAAGAAATAAACAGCAATATAACAGGCTACAAAGACTAAACGACAAGAAATAGAGTGTGCAAGTAAGAACAGAACATACATGCAGGAACAGAAAAAGAACACGCAGGTCGCACCAATTACAAAAGAATGCAAAAAATACAAAAGCAAAATTATCTAAAAGAATATCATCCCTTGCAAAGTCTCTCAAATGCGAAGCCAAGCCAGTTTTTGCATAGAAAAGGAAGGGTGTGATGAGCCTGGTCCCGTCGAGAGGCACAGCCACTTGGGAACAGACAATGATCAAGGGACGTACACTGCAGCGGAAGTAAAATGATAGTCTCTTAGTAGCATCGTGCGCTGCACAAGGAAAGCAAGGATAAGGTGCTGAAGTGTCTCGCAGGAAGCACACGACAGACTGTCTACTCAGCCAACTCTTAACTTGAGCAATAGAGCTCTAACACAACGAGGCAAGCCTCAACCACGAACGCGGGACAGAAAGCATCCTTTAGTAACACGCTGGTCTGGGTGCCGCTTGAGAAGGTATTGATGAATCAACAGACAAGCGTCGTCAAACCTACGAAAAATTTCCAGAGTCACATTCATAGTGAGCACAAGTGGAAGCAAGTCGATCGGCCTCTTCATTTCTGGCGTATAACACCTAAGTGCGAAGGTATCCATTGGCCAATGAGGGATACTCCATTAGATGCAATTCTGCTGGCAGACTCAATGATGCTGCACACAACTGGGCAATCACCATCACTTGTTTCACTAACAGCACTAACAGTAGCGCAGCAGTCCGTAAGGATGACAACCTTCCATGTGATTAACTCCTGTTGCACGCACTTCAGAGCAACATCAATTGCTATAAGTTCTGCAGTTGCTAATGAGGCTGGGTGTGGTATGCGAAACATCAGTCACAAGAGTGACTAGTGCCAGAGGGCACTAGTCACTCTTGCATGGCGTCCAAGGTCAAAACAGCGGCCTTACAGAAGTTAGACAACTGGACAAGTAACAATAAGTTAAAAATAAATGCCACTAAAACAAAAGCCATAGTTTTTCATTCGAAAGGTCAACAAGTGACTTAGGAGAATAAAATTGTATTTAGAGGCTCACATATAGAAATAGTGAAGTCAGTGGGGTACATTTCTCTAGTTCTTTGCAATGGGATGACCACGTCAATAATATTAAAATAAAATTAAGCCATATCCGGTACCTCATCTCCAACTTGGTGAAGTTATTGATATACAAATCGCTGTTGAGTTCTTAACTATTGCTATTTGGGTTGGGGAACAACTACAGAAATAAACTTAACAAAATTACTGAGAATACAGAAGAAAATACTGAGGCTGATAGACAATGCTATAGTTCTAGCACCTAGCGACCCACTATTTAAAAAATATAAGATAATCAAAATGAATGACCTATACCAATACAGACTACTAGGAGAGTACTGTCTTAGCTGCAAAAGCTCAAACTTTTTGTTTATGGCGATGGCGAATCTTTGCTTAAAGGAAAAGACATATGAAATAAGAAATACAGAAATGTGGAGCGTTCCTTACTTTCGTACTAATTATGGTTTTCAGATGCTTCGATGTACTCTTCCGCAAATTCTAAATAATTAAACTAACAAAGGTATAGATGTGTCTCATTTAAGTGTCGCAGAATTAGCGGCTCTTTTTGTTGTATAAACTATGTAGCAATTTATTTAGGTGCAGAAGATTGCAGCAGGTTTCTTTGTTGTATAAGCTATGTATAAACCACGTTTTCAGTTTTCCCTTATGGCATGATCTTTACGTAAAACAATGTGACAGTTAAAAAAGAAAAGTGCTATGATATTGTGATGTCCTTCAGCTGCTGCCATTGTTCACAAAGGGGGCGGAGGATCTCTCAAGCCGTCATTTGAACGGCTTTTCCCTCCGCCTCCTGTTACACTGTACTGTGACGAAGCAAATAAAGCAATCAATCTCCAAGGCGATGCACACAGGTATTCACATTATGCTCAATGATACTTTTAAAATATTTAAAAAGTGTGGCAGCAAGCTTTACACGAGGATGGGCCTTACACAACTTGGGTGCGAGCAATACAAAATACCGATATGCTCCGCTAAAGCCTTTTAACTGTCTGTCATTTCAGCACCATCCAAATCCACACATGAAAAAAATTAAAGGTCATTCAACTCTCAGGCAATGCAGGATCTAGGAAATGCAAGATGTGAATGCCTTTACCGTGTGTAAAAGACTCAAAAAAGAGCATGTGAAATTGCAAACGAATGAAAGTGACTTCAAGGATGCACCATGGTACTCTACATCTGGGGGTTGTGAATATTTAAAAATTTCAAAAACAATATACTGTCCTATTTGATCTGGTCCTCAAATTGAATAGTCACTATTTCCAAATGCAGATATTTTAGGAGTAGTTTTCAAATACATCACATTGCCAAATATGCACACAAGCCATAAAACTAAAGCAAAAAATGTCACAGTTTCGCCCTAAGGGCGAAGCAATGAATGCGATAGCAACACAGCAATGTCATACGAAGTAAGGTGAGCGGCTTTGGTAGCAATATGAATTGTAGTAAACATGAGCTGATTAAGTAAGCAGGTGTGCTGCGGCGTAAGTAGACCAACATGAAGAGAGGCTCGATGACCACGAGAAGACGCGTGTGAAACGGTGGTGTTGATGAGAAGCGCTTCCCGTGGGCAGCACGTGCGAAGGGACACACCTGTAGCGCTGCACTGCTGTCATGAGTAAGAGGCCGGAGGCGAAATAAAAGAAGACAACGACGATGTGATCGAAGCGTTCCAAACGGCGCGAGCGCGCGAGGCGCGTGATCCGAGCTGTCATCGAGGGAGAAGCAAGGCTGAGCGAGCATTATCGACGTGGCTCTGGGCCAGGAAGGTCGCATCGCCAGCTCCGCTCTGGCGACGGGAGACTTGGGGGTCTGGCCGAGTCCGTGACGTTGGCCGTCCAAGGTGTGGCCGTCGACCTCGGCAGGTTCGAGTGAGGCTCCTGGACCGGCTGCAGCCTCTCACGGCAGGACCGGGCACCCCAGAAAGGACCCCTCTTCCACGGCAGACCGGCACGTTCGATGATCCCCGGAACGCCACGTCGGCACTCGGGAAAGAAGCTGAATGGAAGCGGCGGCCGAGCACGTCGCTAGGCCTAACCCGTCACCTCTCCCGGCCACGTCAGCAACAGCGACCGGGTTACCCAGGCTCCCGAGACGAGCCAGTTGAAGGACCGACTGCAAGGCAGCAACGACTATACGACAGTCGGCGAAGGCGACGACATTAAGAAAGGTCCAACGAGATCCCCGCCGGGAAAATACGTGCAACGGGAACAACGAACTCAGTAAGAGCGTCCCATCAATGCCTCCTTGTCCCATCCTAGTAGCGTCACAACAGTAGGCCAGAGTTGCCAGACTTTCGTAGAGAAAACGCTCAGAACTAACGGAGGCGAAACTTAGAGTATATTTATTGATTCATTAGGTTGTTGTTGTTAACCTTTATTTATTCATTGTTCAGTGTGCATTTGAGTTTGTGGTGGGATTAAAACATGCTTGCTGTGTCGCCATGTGCCTTCCCTCTCCATCTCTCATAACACCCGTACACCCCCGAGATCGGTGACAAAACACATCACAATTGGCGAGCCTGCCAGGATCCGTTCCCGGATTCTATCCTGCCCAGTCACTGATACTCGGCAGTTGCAGAGATGGATTGGGAGGCGATATCGGCCACTATTCGCAAGCAGAAGTTCAGCAAGGAGCAGGGCCTCAAACTAATTGAGGATGAAAGGAAACGCGTAGAGGCCGTTCGATCATCAGAACTTGCTGCAGTTAAGAGAGCCTACGAAGAGAGGAAACAGTTCCTAGAGAAAGAGACCACGATGCTGCAAGAAAGAGCTCAGGAATCAAAAAGAAAAGCGAGTGAGGCCGAGTTAAAGATAGAGAGTAGGCCCACTAGCGTATAGAGCAGCTTGACAGCAGAGGGACGTCAGAAGACGCAGGCAGTTTAGATAGCGCCCGTGACAGCGTAGAGAAGTTCACGACTGAGGAGGAAGTCTTGAGTCAGAAGGACAATGATAAGAGGATGATTGCCATCTCGGTAGAGGTTTGCAGAACTAAAGAGCAGAATGTAGCAGAGGAAAAAGTAGCTTCACCTCGGAACGATATGAGGTTGATAAGTGAAGTTGACTCCAGGGAGCACCAGGCACCAGATAAGATGAGTCATTAATACTCTGAGAGAAACGAGAAAGACGATAGATGCCCTAGTTGTCTAAGAGGTGAAACGCGCAAGGGTAAGAGGATTCACGGGAGATTGAAAGCACGACGGCGTAAGAAAACGCGCGTGCATGTGAAGACGTGGACGTCAAAAGAAAAGATGAAGCTAAAGATAATGCAGAGAGCTTCCAAGCTGCACGAGAAATGTGCTAGAGGAGGAAAGAGAAGGAAGCAGGCTGGACGTAGAGAAGCGTGGG
Source organism: Dermacentor silvarum (assembly GCF_013339745.2). Taxonomy (NCBI): domain Eukaryota; kingdom Metazoa; phylum Arthropoda; class Arachnida; order Ixodida; family Ixodidae; genus Dermacentor; species Dermacentor silvarum. The sequence goes on along the minus strand of NC_051156.1, from coordinate 22,383,082 downwards.
AGTTTTGGAGAAGGAGGAAAAAATAGTGTAGGTACAACTGGTAGGATACAAAGGAATACGATTTAGGAACGACCTAGATCAGTGGTTAGTTTTCACAAATGTATATTTTGGAACAAGTTTATTCATGTAGAAGGTTTAGGGACAATGAACATTATGAACTATTGAAAGCAGTGTATTGTGCGGTGAAAGGTGAAACGTGCGCGTAAATGTTGTGGTGACAAGCGAGCCGCGAGCACAAGTGAAGTGTGCAAGTCTCAGAAGAAGAGTCCAGTAGGAAAATTAAGGACAAGAGAAAGCAGTTTTTTGGAAAAAAACTCTTGAAGGAGGGGGCCATTGTCATGAGTAAGAGGCCGGAGGCGAAATAAAAGAAGACAACGACGATGTGATCGAAGCGTTCCAAACGGCGCGAGCGCACGAGGCGCGTGATCCGAGCTGTCATCGAGGGAGAAGCAAGGCTGAGCGAGCATTATCGACGTGGCTCCGGGCCAGGAAGGTCGCATCGCCAGCTCTGCTCTGGCGACGGGAAACTTGAGGGTCTGGCCGAGTCCGTGACGTTGGCCGTCCAAGGTGTGGCCGTTGACCTCGGCAGGTTCAAGTGAGGCTCCTAGACCGGCTGCAGCCTCTAGGAGCAGGACCGGGCACCCCAGAAAGGACCCCTCTTCCACGGCAGACCGGCACGTTCGATGATCTCCGGAACGCCACGTCGGCATTCGGGAAAGAAGCTGGACGGAAGCGGCGGCCGAGCACGTCGCTAGGCCTAACCCGTCACCTCTCCCGGCCACGTCAGCAACAGCGACCGGGTTACCCAGGCTCCCGAGACGAGCCAGTTGAAGGACCGACTGCAAGGCAGCAACGACTATACGACAGTCGGCGAAGGCGACGACATTAAGAAAGGTCCAACGAGATCCCCGCCGGGAAAATACGTGCAACGGGAACAACGAACTCAGTAAGAGCGTCCCATCTTAGTAGTACAGTGGCTAGAATAGGGGAAGTGTGATTACCGCCCCGCGGCTCCTATGGCAACCGCCATCGCCGCTTGTGATGCATCCGCCGGGGGGCGCTCGCACTCGTTTATACGTCGAGCTGAGCGCCCGATACGCGAGTTTCTCTCGCTTTTTGTTGGAAATTCTTGTGCGAAGTGATGTTTCGTGCGGTGCTGACAAGTGCTCAGGGATGAGCCGCCGTCAAAGTCACTGTTTTGTGCTTGGCTGCGCATGACCGCATGGTTACAAATCGTGCAAAACGAAGAGCGAGCATCTACAAGAGAGAGAGAGAAAAAAAAAGCACTTGAAACTTCGCAGGACGATAATGAGAACCATGAAAGGGAATGTGCATTGTGTTCAGTTACACACCTTCATGTTAAATTTTAAGTACAGTGGCTATAGTAGCTTTAAGTGTGTTAATCGACTTAGTGTGCATGATTTCCTTGCTTTACAAGAATGTTGCTTAAAATATTTTATTCTTGGTTCATCACTCTTGTTTTCTCTCGGTTGTGCACAGTTGTTATTGGTTCTCTTTTGTGTATGCGCTGCGTCGAAACCGGTATTTCTACCTTTGCTTCATGCGCATTACCTTTACATGAGGGCTGCAGTAATTTTGTCTGTATTGTTGATGCCCCATGCTGCTGCTTTGCAATGTAAGAGGCGAGAACCTATTAACTTGAGCGCTTAATTTTTGTCCCTGGTCGCGGGATCGAGTCACGGCCACGGCGGCCACATTTCGATAGGGGCGACATGCGAAAACACAAGTGTACTTAGATTTACGTGCACGCTAAAGAACCCCAGGTGGTCCAGGAGTCCCCCACTACGGCGTGCCTCGTAATCAGATCGTGGTTTTGGCACGTGAAAACCCATAATTTTTAATTTTTGTTCCTGTGTTATCCCCATTGAAACTGGGCAAGCAAAGGAAACAAGAATTCTAATGTTCTCATTATTATTTTAAATGCACCGTCAGCCTTTTTCGGTGTTCTTGTCAAATGTGTTCTGTTTATTTATGTTCCTTTAACCGAACCTGTTTTTTTTTTGTTTTTTTTTATTCTTGTCAAGTATATGGTGTTCTGTTTGTTCGAAACGCATTGAAATTAAAAGTTTGTTATGAGCGACGAGCTCAAAACTAATTATGTTTCCTCGTAACATTTATTGAAGCGACACTTTACAGTACACGGCAACACAGTGATTGATAAAAATTATCAATAATTCCACCATATTTCGCTTATAACATCCAAGTTTCGAAGAAATCGCGCAAACGTGAAAATATTGAGCGAGCCAAGGCAACTTTCTATGTAACATAATCATCGGTGCATTCCAATTAAGGGCAGTTGCATATATTTAAGTGAAATCCAATTGCATCTTTCTTTAACGAACAACCCAGGGACTAAATTCATCTTTGCAAGCAAGGACAGTTGTTTTCGTTCAAGCGTGCGTTTATAGACAGTAATTTGCGCGTAAAATAAGACCGCATTGAAGAAATAAAACTCGAGGCACGTCTGCGCGGCCTCCCAGGTAAACATGCCAAGACGGCCAAGATCTCGCGAGCAAAAAACGTGTTATATGCGAATTTATAGGGCGCATATGTTGCTATTATGTTGCTGCGATCTTTGCGAACACGAGCGGCTGAGCAAGATGTACCATTCGAGGTAAACAAAAGGAAATTCGCATCGCGAATCGGGGCGCTTATCCGGCTAGTCGATCGTCGGGCCTGGCCGGGCGACGTGAATGCAAGCGTGAGCGCCGCCTTGCGGCTGCATCTCAAACGCTCACGCGAGCGGCGGGGCCTTCGTCACACTTCCCTATTCTAGCCACTGTACAGTAGCGTCACAACAGTAGGCCAGAGTTGCCAGACTTTCGTAGAGAAAACGCTCAGAACTAACGGAGGCGAAACTTAAGAGTATATTTATTGATTCATTAGGTTGTTGTTGTTAACCTTTATTTATTCATTGTTCAGTGTGCATTTGAGTTTTTTGGTTTGAGGTTTTTTGAGTTTGTGGTGGGATTAAAACATGCTTGCTGTGTCGCCATGTGCCTTCCCTCTCCATCTCTCATAACACCCGTACACCCCCGAGATCAGTGACAAAACACATCACAACTGCCGATCCGGGCAGCATTGCATGTGTAGCGTGCGTTGGAAAATGTCGCCCGACTAGTACTAACTGAATGAACAAGCGTGGTGTGAGCGCGCACAAAAAAACACGAATAGATCACACTGAATGACTGCAGACAACGACTGTCAAAACGCTGGCAGCAAGCATACGCCGCAGCAGGCGAAGGTACGTGCGGTCTATCGCTTCAACGGAAACTGAGCGGCGAATGCACGGCGCATAAAGGTCAGAGCCGTGTGGAGATAAGAGACGGTGCGGACGAGCGACGCGCGCGGTTGTTGGCAGAGTAGTAGTGCAGCCCCCCCCCCCCCCGCTCCCTCCGGCGCTGGCTTCCTGTTTCCTTGCTTGCGCGTGGGAGATGAGTGCGTTCGCTCTCCGTGATAGCGCGCGTCCCCGCACGCTTCCGCTTGGGCATACGGCGCGCGGCGAAGATTTTATCTAAACGGAACCTCACGGCGACGACGACGGCGACAAGGACGGCAGAAATCCGGTTGAAGTGTCCATATAATTGCTATCGCAATAAAATGAAGCAAATTTCTGCCCTGCCACGGTGGGCACAGAACATAAAAGTTATGCAGCTTTGGTAGCCAGACTTTCCAGTTTAACCACAATCATGTAAATTGAATTTCCTTCATGCAAACAACATTCAGCTATGAGTATTGTTTGACCCTATATGCTGCAACTGTGCATTGTCAAGGGTCCGAATATGTTCTATTGCAACACTGATTCTTACAATAGCAGCACCATCTGCAGCGACAATGTCACTAAAGTATAAATGATTTTGTTGCTCTGCCATCACTGCAGTCAACACGCATTTCCATTCTAGTCTCAACAGAGATGCTAATATGACTACCTTTTAAATCTCCATTCGAGTTTTGAATAAAGGGCACTTCCTAATGTGCGATGTAATGACAACTAGCCAATGTAGCAAATACTGGAATGTCCGCAAAGTAATTCTGGGCTTTTACATGCCACAATATGAAGCATGCTGTTGTGGGGGACGAATTTTTACAACACGAGCGTTTTTGGAATTTTGCCTATACAGTAGAACCTCGCTGATATGGTCCCGCTTACTACGATTTCCTGGCTCCTACGTTCGCAATCGTGAAAAATAAACATAACCCCATAGAGAATGTTAATACATAGAATGTTGATACATTCCAGTTAATATGCTCCCGGAAAATATGATTATTCGGCAGCAACCAGTCAGCATTGCGGCAAACTGCGGTCGAATGATACGTTCTGCAGCGTAAAATTATCATTCAGGTGTGCAAAACGGCCGCTCTCATGTGCTTGTGAAGTGCTAAGTGGCAGACGGCCGCCGCACGGCTTCTCTGCAGTGCTCAATCCCCCCCCCCCCCCTTCTCCGTGACTTCTCTGCATTGCTCGTTCACCACCACGGCTTCTCTGTAGTGCTCAATTTTCCCCCTCCGCGACTTCTCTGCATTGCTCGTTCGCCCCTGCGGCTTCTCTGCAGTGCTCAATCCCCCCCCCCCCTCTCCGTGACTTCTCTGCATTGCTCGTTCACCACCGCGGCTTCTCTGTAGTGCTCAATTTTCCCCCTCCGCGACTTCTCTGCATTGCTCGTTCGCCCCTGCGGCTTCTCTGCAGTGCTCAATCCCCCCCCCCCTCTCCGTGACTTCTCTGCATTGCTCGTTCGCCCCCATGGCTTCTCTGCAGTGCTCAATCCCCCCCCCCGTCCGTGACTTCTCTGCATTGCTCGTTCGCCCCCGCGGCTTCTCTGCAGTGCTCAATCCCCCCCCCGTCCGTGACTTCTCTGCATTGCTCGTTCGCCCCCGCGGCTTCTCTGCAGTGCTCAATCCCCCCTCTCCGTTACTTCTCTGCATTGCTCGTTCGCCCCCGCGGCTTCCAATCCAGCTCCATGGCAAGGCACCGGAATGGAGAACGAGGACCTACTACTTGGATAGGGGAGTGCTCCAGGGCTCCATCCTCGGACCTATGCTTTTCAATCTGGCCATGCAAATTTCGGGTTCTCCGAATGGTACGACAGATTTAGTGTCGTACTCGATTCTAACGCGCACGCGAATTAATTTTTTTGGCTTCGCCGCACTAGAGTGTACTAGATTGGGAGAGTGGGTCCAACGAAGCTGAGGCTTTTTTTATTGAAAAGTTGGTAACGCCACCGTCGCTTTCTCCCGAATGAGCGGCCCTGCGCGCCGGCCGGACGCTTGTCGCGTCGGAGACCCTACCACAGCTGCATGGAGCTTTTACAGGCGGATACTCGGTGGCGGCAACACTGGTGTTATTCCCCACTGATCTTTTCTAAATAAAATGGAAAAACAGTGGCGGAAAGAATGCAAACGACGCAACGACGGTGCATCGAGCAGACGACGGTTAATCAGCCCGTGAGCTCGTCTCAGCCAATGAGCGCTGCCGAAACAGCCAGAGCCAACTGGCCAGAGATTCAGACTAAGGTGATGGCAGCGCCGCCACAATTTCCATGTTTTTTGCTTCACCCTCAGCGCTTGCCAAGGCGTCTGCTGGACCCACTCCCCCAATCTAGTACACTTTAGCCACACTAAATTAGCTGTACTGTAGCGCCACTTCTGGTGGTGGCGGCTGATGCAAGGTTTAGTTAGTGCAAGGCTACACGCTGCTCAGTTGTGCGCAATTCGTGACAGCTGCGGTCGGTAGTGGTAGCATGCAGCCGAACATGGCGTCGAGGAAGCGCAAGCCTTTGTCGATTAAGGACAAGCTGAATGTCCTAGCGGTTATCAACAGGAACCCAAAGAGGAAGCGAATCGACATAGCGAACGAACTTGGACTGCCAGCGTCTACTGTGAATACCGTGGTGTCGAAGCGGAAAGAGATCGAGATGAACACGATGGCGCAACAAAGCAAGCTCGTGGAGCCCGTCATGGGGAGCTGGAGGAGGCGCTATTGAAGTGTTTTAAACAAGCGCGGGCCTCCGGTGTTCACTTCGACGACAGCGTGCTTAAAGAGAAAGCACTCGAAGTTGCCGATGTTTTTTGGATTGACGACTTCGCCGCCTCCAACAGGTGGATAAGTCGCTTTCGAGCTAGGCATGGCATCGCCTAGTGGCAGGTGAATGGGGAGGCAGCAAGCGTGAATCTGGCCGACGTCGATAAGTGGTTATCGCTGCTCCCCACCATAATTAATTCTTTTGATTCACGAAACGTTTACAACGCGGATGTACTGGTCTTTTTTTTTCGAGTTCAGCCTAGCAAGTCGTTAAGCATGAAGGGCGAGTCCTGCCATGGTGGAAAAGTCAGCAAAGACCGAGTAACTGTGTTGCTTTGTTGCAATGAAGACGGCAGCGACATGATGAAGCCGTGGATGAGTGGGAAGGCAAAAAACCCGACATGCCTGCAGAACATCGCTCATCTGCCTTGTGTCTACAAGAACAACACGAAGGCGTGAATGACTTGTGAACCTTTTGAATGCGTTACCTTGACGGACGATTCGGATGCAAGGGGCGCAGTGGCCTGCCCTTTTTGGACAACTGCGCTGCCCCTCCGAAGGACACGTCATTCCTTCGCAACGTTCGTGTGGCGTTTCTACCAGCAAACATGACCAGCCACCTGCAGCCTCTTGACGCTGGTATTATCAAGAACATCAAACATTTGTACCGGAAGTGCATTGTGCGACGCTTTCTTGCTCGCGTGTCACGTGGCCAGGACCCCGGGAAACTATCACTTCTCGATGTGATGCACTACTTCAACACTTCTTGGGAGAGTGTGAAGCGTGAAACAGTTAATAACTGCTTCAAGAAGTGCGGCTTTCAGCGTCAGCCTGCAGCCGAGGATACGGAGCGCAGCGAGAATGACCCCGAGGCGTGCGACTACGACATGGATGAGGAATTCCTGTCCACTGGTGCTGATGTGCCCTTCACCGAGTTCGTCGCGATTGACAACGATGTCCCGACTTGCGAGCCGCAAAGTGTCGCCGAGATCGTAGCGGAGGTGGTGGGGGACGAGGCTCCTGAAGACGGCGGCGAGAACGAAGGCTTGCGCCCACCGGCTACCTTCGCCGAAGCCCTTGCTGGCCTGGAAGCCTTACAAAGTTTCTTTCGCACGAAAGACAACGAAAATGCGGACAAGGGTCTGCAACGTGTGCAAAAGGAGTTGTTCCTGTCCAAGGGTGAGACACAACAGCAGAAAATAACAATGTTTTGCAAGAAATAAATGTTTTCTGCCCTTGCACCTCAATATAGGCTTGTCAGCTTCAATTTTTACTGGATTCGGATTGTACGTTTTTCCGGATGGTACGTTTATTTTTCGCGTATTTTTTGAACACGTATGAACGAGGTTCTACTGTACCTCAATGCGACTGCCATGGCCAGGAATCCGACTGTCATGCTTAGCAGCACAACACCATAGCTGCTAAGCCAATGCAGCGGGCTGTCAACACGCGTTTCATAGTAGTGGTGAAAAAGGTTGTTCAATATTCGAAAAATGTTTGAAAGGTACTCTGTACCTTTCAAACAATTCGATTGACCTTTGACAGCATTCAATATGGTCTCAAAAATAACTTTTCGCACACCCCTATTCAAATCATAAACGGCACCATTGTGTCAAAAGTGGGATACAGGTGGAATGTTGTTTGTGCCGCATGCGCTTAATTTGGTCCCACAGGGATATTTTTGTATTGAGACACTCAAGTTTTCCCACAACCACTCTGTGTCTCATTGCACAAACCTGTCGTGAAGCGTACAAAGACTATATGTGCATAGCATGTGCCATGTTGTCACATTAAGGTGTACACAGCATTCCAGTCCAATGAACCTTTGTGAAAGCTATTGTGATATTTTGCATGACCTGCCTCCATGACTTAGCCCATTTCCTTGCAGTGGTAGTGAGCATTTGATACACAGGTTACGAGTGAGCAATAGTTTCAATTCTTTGTGCAATGCCTTGGAAAGAGAAATTGTGAGTGTATCTGCATCTGTAAGTAAACATGAACAAAGCAGCTCACCGTTGGCAGGGCGACAAATTTCTTGTGTCCTGCAGGTCCACAGTAGTGTTGGCATACTGTTGGTAGAACTGCCTGCATGCAGAGTTCACCAAAGCAGTGAGACAAGGCTCCCACAGATAATGAAAGCGCATGCATGAATACCAAACGGCCACTAGTTCCTGTGCACACCACATCCAGTATGTCAATTAAGGTGAGTTAACTGGCCTAAACTTTGCTCTTCCCGCAGTGAAGTTTGTCCCGCTGTCACAAGTTTTTTTATTGCAAATATCAGACTGCAATTAATGCAATACATTTTCCGGATTATTAAAGATAAAATGAAATTGCTTAAGATATCAGGAATAGTGAGTTTTACTACTCCAATGTTATCTATAGTCGGATACAACTTTAGAAGACAGCGGTATTTGCCCCTCAAAGGCGGATGCACACGAGCCGGCACCAATAGGCGCGCACTTCAGGTGACGTCATGAGCCGGACGGACGGCCGGTGTCCCCGCCGACGGAGAACATGCCCAACATGGCCGCCCTCGCTTTGAACTGGGCCCAGTCGCGTCAGCTCTGTGCGTCTCCCTTCATCAGAGTGAATTCGAATTGTTTGTGGTGGTCTGTCATGCCGGAAATATTATTGTGAGCTTACGATGCACAATTTGTGCCGCGTGCGTTTGTTCTGAGCCGTGAGCCGGCGAAGAAAGATTGCAGCGAACATCGGTGGCGCTGCGCTGTGCTTCGTGTGGAAACAGGATCCCGCGGCGACATACCGCTGCAAACAAACATCGTACGTGTTTGTTCCGTGGTGTTTTGTTTTGCTCCTAAGTGAAGTTACGACGAGGGGAGTTCGAGGAGGAAGTCTGGTACCTACTGTGAGCGGCGGGTGTGTTTGTGTACTGTGCCCCTGCGTTTCTCGTCGGACGTGGTGAAGTGATGGAGCAAAACCATTATCAGGATAAATGAGAAAAGCGTGCGCGGATGAAACCAACCTGCGAGTTTCTCAACAGAAAAGCTTTGTGAAAGCAACCTCCAACGCAAAGATTCGTTGCTGCCAGCTCAGCGTGCAAATGACCGATCGTTGGCAGCAGTGTGATAAGATAGCCGAGCGTCTAGCAGCGTCGTTCGAGTGTTGTGTAGCACCGTCGATTGATTGCTTTCTACCAATGCTAACAATCAGTGACTAACACGCGCTGCTTGAGCGAATGTCATTGGATTGTTAACGATCAGGCGTTTGGAAGCAGTCTTTGTTTCCTTAATGTCAGCCTGAATGCTAATATAAAGTAATGACTGATACACTGGTGCCGTTGCAAGGGAGCTTGGAATGAATTCGCGTCGCTGTGTGGCTTAGAACTCTTCGCTCACTGCACGCGCCAGCTGTAGAAAGCCTGCTGTGACACAATCATGCATAAGCTGTGTTGTCAGCGCTCGACTTGCTTTCCCACAACACAGCTTTGCGCTTTGTCGTGATATGTCGCTACTAAAAAATTCCTATGACAGTGAAGGCAACAGAGCCAATATGTACATTAAAAAAAAGTACGACAAAGTAGGCACAGCTGCTTGTGAACTGACTCCTAATAGTTCTACTCGCGTCTGCGTTAAATGTGTGTGTGTGTTTTCTTGTGTGTTTGTGTATATTTGTTATTTTGCCCCTTTTTTGTATTTTAGATCTTAGTTTCCGCGCTCGCGTTTGTGTTCATGTGTGTGAATATGTGAGTTCTTCCGTGCATGTATGTATTTATTCCTATTTCTATCCTTTTATTTTTGCATTTGTTCTTGTAAGCATGCTGCAGCCACGACTTTCGACAATTCCATTAACTCGTCTCATTCAAAGCACCAAGTCCTGTGAATAGCAGGGCTGGTCTCTTCGATGTCATTAAAGCTATTCTCTCTTGTCTACCTTGCTTTGTTTTCTCCTACTATTCTGACCTTGCTTCTTGTGCTGTTGCTGCAACGTGATTAACCAACTTGCACCAAAGAAAGTTTTATCAGCTGTGACAACAGAAACATTGACAGATACAAAATGTTAAAAGCATCACATGGCTTGCTCAGTTACTTCGTCTCTTACCCCTGTTAATGTGTTTATGCATCAGTGCATACGGTAGCTTGCCAAAAGTGCACATGAAAAGGTGCCATATTGTGAAACAGCACCTTGCTATGTTGTTGCATTCAGTCTCAATAAACAGATGGTTTTGCTGCCCGTCACATGTGGTACACACATATAACATTTTGCAGTGGGGTATCATTTCCTGTCTTGACGCTTTCATCATTACAAATGCAGTTTTCTAGTGAATGGAGTCCAGCAAAGCAGTGCTGTGAGAGCTTTTGCAACTTTCACCATTTATTACTTCCCCAATATCACTGTCTGAATCTGTCCCTGACTTTGCCTACGGCTTGTAATGAACAAAGTGACTCACTAAAACACGTTCAACTTTACTGAGCATTTTTCCGGTACGTAAATATGACAAAAAAAAATGCTAGCAAAGTTAATCACGTTAATAATTGTGCTTGCATTCACATTACTTGCTCAAGCCAGATTAATAAATTGAAAATTGGCTATGACAACACTTCAATTTTCAGTGCAGACTGCTAACGGAGCCATAAAGCGTGCTCCGACTACTGCTATTTCACTATGGGGAGCGTCAAACTCGACGGTGGCTGCCTGAATGAGCATTTTGGGCCTCACTAAGCTAATGATGTCAATTTGTTCTCTTAATTGCATTACTTGTGTGAGCCAGATAGCAATATAAACAATGCAACCACATGAATGTGCTTTGGCATTCAAGCTGCTGACTGTGGCTGTCAGTTTCGTGTTGCTTGCTGCTATTTCACCACCACTCGCTATGACATGACTGTGATTTCCAGTGCAGACTGCTAACAGAACCATAAAGAGTGCTCTGACTGCTGCTATTTCACTATGGGGCGCGTCAAACTCGACGGTGGCTGCCTGAATGAGCATTTTGAGCCCGCCAATGATAATCAGGGTTAACAATAGTGTTTCAATTCAGATATGCCAGTATTTAAATGTGTTTCTATGCCACTTCTTAAATCGAGCACAATGTGTGCAGGACGTTGCTTATCAGAATTGAGCTTCTATTATAAGGAATATGCCATAAATGGAACTGCTTATTTATTTGAGAGGTCACGGAATGGAAGGTTGGCTGTTGCGAACCCACCGGCAAAATTTTGGTAGCCCTAATAAGGGCTGTTCTTTTGTTAATAAAAAGCCTTTATGCTTCTTCGAGTGGCTCAATGCCAGACAGCTCGTAGTCGGAGTCGCTTTCTTCAGTGTCATCTTCACCCAGCTGGATGATGATGGGTTGAATGTGCTCACTCCCAGGCGTGTCAAGTCTGAACTTTGCCTCCAAGTCCATCACATGCTGAACGCTCTTCCTCCAGTCTTCCGCCGTTACCTCCTTGATTTTCTCGCTCAAGATGACGTCGACTGTGGACAGCTTGAAGTCTCTGTTGTCCGCAGCGATGCCATTTTTGACCTTGGCCCACACAAGCTGAATGGGATTAAATTCGCAGTGGTACGGCGGGAGCCTGAGTACAATGCAACCGGCCCTTACAGCTGTGTTGTCTATGATGTAGCTCAGAAAGCGTGACTTTACAGATACCACCAGCTCAAGCAGCTGCTTTATCATCCTTTCACCGTAGGTGATGTTCTTGCTTGTGAGCCACTCCTGTATCTTTTCCTTCTTCCAGGCCGTCATCGGCAATTTCTCTTCTCGCCGGCTATGGTAAGGTGCATTGTCTAAAACAATGACGCTACCAGCTGGCAACTTCTGCAGAATGTCATTGAACCAGCCCTCAAAGCGATTGCCGTCCATTTCTTCGTGGTAGTCGCCTGTCTTTTGGCCTCTGAATACATCCAAGCAGCCGTCAACGAAACCATCCTTGCTGCCGATGTGCGTCACGATCAGGCGCTGACCTTTCCCAGAAGGTTGTTTTAGACCCGTCGTCAGGCCATGTCTCGTCCAGGTAGAAGATATTTCAGCCTTCCGCCCGGTAGCGCTCCACATCACGGAGGTAGCGATTCCGCCAATCGGTGATGTCATCCCGGTCGATAAGCAGCGAGTTGCGGCTTCTCTTTTCGTGCTTGAAGCCGATCTCGGCAAGCAGGCAACGCACAGTACACTGCCTTAGTGATGGGAGTTCCATACGCTCCGAGAACTCGGTAGTTATCTTCTCGACTGTCGGTATCTCGTTGCGGCGAAAGAAATCGTGCACACATAACCTCAGCGTGCACAACGTGAAGCTGTCAAACTTCGCGCTGCGTCTCCTCTTCTCCGCATTGCGTGGGTGCTTTCGCGAGGGCGTCGTCAGTTTGCCACCCGAAAAATGCGAAGCTTTAACTTCCTCCCTCACCCTGAACACAGTCCTTTCGCTGACACGGAGCATGTCGGCGACAAACTTGCTCGTGTCCTCCACGCTGCGTTCAGGCTGCCTGTTACGCCAAAACGTGTAGCAGTGGAAGATCATGTTGCGTGAATTGCTGTTCAGGATGTGGCCGCTCTTGTTCTTGCCGAGGCTCCTTGGTGGTGTGGTCATCGAGGCGACACGAGGCTCGTTCGGCAACAAAGGATCGCGTTCCGATGCCACCTCGCTGGGCTCCATGGCAGGAAACTAGCACGGAATGCCGCGCACGAACTCACGAGATCGCAGGTTGGCAACCGCGAAAAAAAAAAGAAAGAAAGATATTAATTAAAAATAAGCCCAACACATTAAAAAAATAAGGTTGTGCAAACACACAAAAAGTATATATGAATCTTATGCTACTAAGTCAGCGACTGCTACTCCCGGTGCCGTCGATCTTGCTCCATAGCAGACGACGCACAGCGTTGTAGAAGGCACGGAGTTATTTTTCTCTTGCGATCCGGCATGTGCGGTAGCATTTCCATCATGATAGTTTTACCAAACTACTCGTCAAGATACACAAATCTTATTTATACCGACAAATACGCGTTTTAGAAGCAGTCACAATTTTTTGAGCGGGACTATTTCTTTAGTCGCGGAGGAATTGGCTGCTGCGCTTCGTTCAACTGGGCAGGGCCTCCTCCTGTCTTCTGAAGTTGTACCCGACTATAGACTTAGCAATAGGTGGCGTCGAAATCCACTACCCAGTGGTGGCGCCCTCTGAAAAAAAAAAAGACGGCAAGTTTGCACTCGATTGTGCAAAGCTTAGGCACAGCGAAAGTGTCAATCCTCAAGTTTTACTGGCTGCTACTGCTAGGTATTAACTTGGTGCTGCTACGTCTTAACTTGGTTTAACTTAACTACGCATGTAGGGAACGTGTTCTCGAGCGATGATTTTCTGAGGTACCTTCCTTTTTGCAACATTTCGTGTGACTGGCGCTGGACACGTCGGCGCCTACGAGCGACAGCGTTCCTGGCATGCCACATACACAGGCAGGCAGGCAGGAGCCGTGTCTGTGTCGGGCGAAGCGAGCACGCACCTGCGCCGGCGGTTACTAGGCAACGCGAGGTGCCGTCACCGCTACTGCTTCAGCGCATGCGCGGCTAGGCAACGCGGACGGCATTGGCAGCACCTCTGCGCGTTGCCTCGTTGGTGCTGGTACGATTTCTTTCGCTATCTTGCTCTCATTTTCTCTTTCCCGAGCATTGCGCATGCTGCGTGCATGCTCTAATTCCCTCTCCTTAACATCCCATGTCAAGGCAACATGTGTATGGCACGGAGAGGAGGTGAGGCACACGCCGCTCCGCAAGGTGGTTGCTAGGCAACGCAGTTACGTCATAGCTTGGCTAGGGTTTGCGACAGCAGGCGCCACTTTTTACGGTTAGCTAGAACAGCTTCACTTTTAAAATAGATGCAGATCTTAAAAGCTATGCTTTTGCTGGTTGCAGGCGGTGGAAACAATTTCAAAAGTCAGAACTACATTATAGACATCATGCTCTGACACCACCTATACACATACTCAAAAGTATCCCGATTTTTTTACGCGTGGGTAGTTATGTGATGAATTATGAAGTTATGAAAGAAAGACAGAACTGCTCTAAATGTTTGTATAACTAGCATGAAACCATGAAGAACAGCAAAAAAAATCATGAGCCATTCCACTCTGTGAAGGTGGATGACCAGCGAAGCTGTTTAGCACATGACACAGAGGTGATACAGAATTTTGAACAAAGGCATGGACACAATGTCTTGAACGGTGGTCATCATGACGATAGGTACGCACACGTATTCTCATATCACCTCTGTTATTATTATATTGATTCCATCATATTCGTGCACAGTGCGGACTCCTGAGGAGCAGTGACAGCAGGAACGGAGACGAGAATGCAATCGTCGCCAACGGGCGGCAAACACCTTCGATCAAGATCGTGCACAAAACGCCAAGCGCATGCGGGACGCCGCTTTTCTAGGTGCGTTGCTCCTCAGGAGTCCGGACTATACGCGGCCTCCCCATTAACACGACAGAAGAGAAATGAAATTCAAAATGGAGAACGCCAACTTGTCTTTTTGGTTTGTCATTACATTCGAGTGGACGATGGGATCGCTGCCCCGAGGAGCCAAAGGAAACAAGACACGCATGTCATTTCGATGGCACCGCCACCACGGGAGGCTGGAAGGAAAGAAAACTAGGTACACAAGCGCTTGGAATGCAACAAAGAGAGGGCGGTTCAACCGTAGTCATGGCCGACGCGGGTCTGTCCTTTCTTAGCGTCTCTTACCATTCCAGTTTTTTATGAACATGTGAATAAAACCCTCTGTTCTTACCCTTGTGCCTGGTTCCCAGGTGTGGCAAGGGTAGATCAAGGGCGCGTAACAGCTCCTGGAGCATACTAGTCGAAGTCCACAGCGGGATGTGCCATAGTGTTTGCACCCTTTCTGCACTAACACCAGGATTGGACCACATTTTGGTTGACGCACACGAAAAATACACAGAACCCTGGCCATATACAGCTTCGCTGTAAAAAATCACCACCAATCCACTCCTGTGAAGATGGTTGGTCAGCGAAGCTGTAGATATGTTGCGCATAATGTAGGGCAACTTGTATAACACCAATCCCATGATGTGCGCCCATTACGCACATTGCTCTTCAAATTGATATGTGACACACGCGTTTCAATGCAGTTTACAAAAACCTTTATTTTATTTATATTACTTTGAAACGGCTGCTATAACTGTTTGTGCATCTAGCGTACAAGACAAGGACAGAGTGAAGAACCGACGAAGATAGGCGCTAGTCTTTATTAGCGCCTTCACTTAGCATGACAAAGACAGGCGCTAGCACCTATCTTCGTCAGTTCTTCACTTTGTCCTGGTCTTGTGTGCTAGATGCAGAAATGGAACACCAATATGCCCGAACTTACGTTATTTCATGAAATAACTGCTTTGTGGTCGCTATGATACACACTGACAATATATGAATTAGAAATGTTTTTGGCCAAAGTTAAATCGATGCATGACCCCGTGTGCAGTAGTTGGTTGACTCGGATCATTGAAGTAACCGAGGCCGCACTCGGCCACAATGTGGGTGAAACCACTGCTTTGTTTCCGGTTTTGAGATGTCTACTTTAAAGCCTCCAACAATGACCACTGGCGAGGGATTGGCGGCAACCAGGCCCGTAGCCGGGAGGAAGGGCAGTAGAGGCCTGCCTCCCCCCGAAATGTTTCTTTCGTGCCCATGTCCTACAGCGCTGAGTAATGCTGTTTTAAATTTTATTAATGAAATCTATTGAGACGACTCGTCCGCATAAAAATATTATACTATTAGGAAGATTCATCTTAAAACTAAAAATATATAACTATTAATAAAATAGCATTTAAAAAGTAACATAATTTACATACTGTGGAAAAAAGGTTCCTGGCTACGCGCCTGGCGGCAACGTATGTTGATCAACGCAGAAGTGTGCGCACCTCATCGTCAATCATGTGGCTTGACGGCTGTGCTTCGTACTGAAATGAAAGCTGTCCTGTTCACTTCACACCTTACGGGGGTATGAGCTCGTGGCGCTCTGCAGCCGGAACCTTCTGTCGGCGTGACGGACGCGAAAAAATCCCGGGATCCCAGCCATAGACTAAAATCATGCCAGAACCTGTGTTATTCCAATGCAGGCTGGACGACTGCAGTACCAGATTTCCCTCAAGCAATCCTAGTTTGAAACTAATGTGGAAAATCTTGTGTTCCGAGTGTGAGCCTTTGTGCATTTCTGCAGGAACACAGTTTACAAACTCATATTCACGCCATGAGATATTACAGTGGAGGATATAGGTGCAATACTCAACACAATGCATGACGTACCATTGCTCCATAAGTTTACAGGGCGTGTGTTTTCAGAAAAATGTGAATTTCTGCATGGTTTTGCATGGCGTCAATAGCACTGCTGATTACTGTGTTGGCCACTCATGCTCATATGTGCATTTATGCAGGACCACAGTTTACAAACCGCAAGCAAAGCAAGCAAGCAAACCCTGAGGTGACGGCGAGCGGTTTGACCATTCTCTGGGCGGTGGCTTCAGTGTACAGTGCGTCTGAGCGTGCGAGGTCCAGAGTACTGCCAGCGGTCATCACGAAAGCTTGGTTGGGAATACCATAAGTGGCGACAGCGGCTGGAAATGTGGCGCGAGCAAGAGAAGCAGATTGATCTATCGTCTAGAGTGCGCCATTCAGAAAGATTTCTGTAGCATGGTGGGAAACGAGGAACCGAAGCAGCAGCAATGGCAAATGGGGCGTCGTGGTGTTGAGTGTTCTGACGGGTAGGACACATGGGGTAATGGGTGTGGCTGGCAGTACATGGAGGTAGAACGCCCATATTGGCAACCTCTTGACGCATGACAGATTGAATAAGGGATATGGTTGCAAGATTGTTGTGCACGGATTGTTGTTGTGCGGCAGAGGCCATCGCCTCTATTCTCGGCAGACAATCTTCGCCCGGTTGTCAGAAGCCGAGAGCGGATATGGCGTCACCGGATCATCGCATGAGGAAGTTGCAGCAGTGTTAGGGAGCCGGTCAAAGCACTGAGTAATCTGCCTGCCTTTAGCGTGTTCAAACTGCCGACATTCAGTGATGAGGGATTCAACCGTGGAACAGTTCCTACAAATGAGCAAGGCGAAGGCATCGTCAGCTATGCCTTTAAACACATGCCCGACTTTGTCCACCTCCGGCATGTCTGTCAACTTTGTGGCACAGGGCTAACACGTCCTGAATATACGTGACGCAGGATTCCGTGGCCGACTGAGCTCTCGCTGCAAGTTCTTCTCGTGCTGCCAGCTGTCGTCCAAGTGATCGGCTAAACAAATCGGGTAGCTTCTGCTTGCAGACGACCCAACTTGTCAGTTCTTTGTGCGAGTTAAACCAGATGCGTGCTGTACCCCTTAAGTTCGCAAGCATCATCGTCTCGTCCCGCCTGTTGTGGTTGCTTGCCAGACGGCGCACTGTCTTCTGGCACTGTGACAGGACAAACGTGGCATCTGCTACAGAGATCCAGGACCAAGTTGTAATAAGGGCTACCCCACATGTCCCCCAAAAGATGTTACGAGTAGTATTGAACCGGCAGTAGCTGGTTGGCATTCATCAAGCTACACAGCACAAGAAAACTTAGGCTTCCGCCTAGCTCGAGCGTTCAGTCATGCCCTCATAGTTGTCGTCTTCATCGCTCAACCGTGACAATATTAGTAAAGGAGGCAATACCTTCAATTGAGATATCGATGGGTGCCCATAAATGGATCCACATTTCGGAACTCCTGGATCATCAGAGTAGTCTGCCTTGGTGAAAACAGATGAAAACATATTAAACGCCACAGAACAGGCTTCATCTGAAAGAGGTAGTTGGTTGTCGTCCAGCAAGGAAATGTCATCATTGTGATTAGGTGCTATCGCTTGCCAAACCTTTTGCAGATTAGTCTTCAGGAGAGAGGGTAAGTCATGCGCAAAGTACGTCTTTAGTACTGAGTAAGGCAAGAGTTTACTCGTTTAGAAAGTCTTTGTACTTGCGCTATGCAGACTCGCAAGGACTGCATTTTGCATAAGGTAGCGATGCTTCTTTTTATTTCTTAGTGTTCACAACCTTTTATGTTTTTGTTCACAACATGTTTTCGTTTTGACGTCAGTTGCAGAAACATACGCCACGTATTTGTCGACACGATCAAGCAATCTTTCCTTATAAAGGACCCAATTTTCATTGACAGGGCGATAAGAAAATGATGGCAAAAATGATTGGTTCAAAAGAAATCCTAGTTCGGCATTGCTGGCAAAGCATTGCTGCTTTGGTAAAATCATGGATATTTTACGTTGTAATCCTATAAACAGCAAAGGTACCTGAAGCATTTGTTGGAGCAGTTTATGATCACTGAAAGCATCTGAAAGTGATACCAGACACACACTTTCAGGGACTGTAGATAGTACCAAGTCTAAAACGTTAGTATTGTGGAAGGGTTGGTTGACTACTTAAAAAAGGTCCGGAGTCAAGTTAATGACATTAGTTGCAGCGCTACAAGAGGATGTCAACTGTGGTCAATCAGTTTGGGGGAAATTAAAACCACCCACAGGTAAACATTACTAGCTGGACATATCTGCATGGCAGTAGCAATGCTTTCACATTAATTATCAAAAGAAAGGCACATTTCCAGGGGGCGATAACAGACAGCAATTAAAATTTTTCCACAAGCAGTCTGGCAAGCAGCCCAGGTAACCTCTAAGGAGGACGCAGTGTCAAATGCACAAGATGAAATGATTTTATTTACTGCAAGTAGGACACCACCCTCCCTTTTATCAGTGCAGTCGTGCTGATATGCGTATCTTATATGTATTCATCTATGTTGAAAAAAGTTTCGCCATCAGTGATGTCCTGGTGCAACCACTTTTCCGTCAAAGCAAAAATGCCAGGAATGTTATTTTCTATAAAAGCAAGTCTAAAACGTTAGTATTGTGGAAGGGTTGGTTGACTACTTGAAAAAGGTCCGGAGTCAAGTTAATGACATTAGTTGCAGCGCTACAAGAGGATGTCAACTGTGGTCAATCAATTTGGGGGAAATTAAAACCACCCACAGGTAAACATTACTAGCTGGACATATCTGCATGGCAGTAGCAATGCTTTCACATTAATTATCAAAAGAAAGGCACATTTCCAGGGGGCGATAACAGACAGCAATTAAAATTTTTCCACAAGCAGTCTGGCAAGCAGCCCAGGTAACCTCTAAGGAGGACGCAGTGTCAAATGCACAAGATGAAATGATTTTATTTACTGCAAGTAGGACACCACCCTCCCTTTTATCAGTGCAGTCGTGCTGATATGCGTATCTTATATGTATTAATCTATGTTGAAAAAAGTTTCGCCATCAGTGATGTCCTGGTGCAACCACTTTTCCGTCAAAGCAAAAATGCCAGGAATGTTATTTTCTATAAAAGAACAGATTAGATTGCCCTTGTTCAGCATGCTGGCTATGTATACGATAGTACAGTCGAACCCAGGTATATCGAACTTGCCAAAAAACATTTATTAGTTCGATATATGGCATAATTCGATATAGGCCCGCTATAGGATTTGATGACGCAAAGGCACATACCAATAAGAAAAGTACTTTATTAACATGGTGGCTTACTTGCGTGCCCTACTTTGGAACAAAATAGTCCTGGATTTTCTTCTGTTTCAACGACTTCGCTGCCTACGACAGCACGCACGCCTCCACATTGTCCAACGAGTCGGAGCAGCTCAGGCCGCAACCTTCTATATTCACGCAATAGCGCCGGACCAACGCCAGTGCATCCTCCACTTCGGAGGATGTAGGCAACGGGCCATCGTCAATTTCCTTATTGCTGTCGCTGAATGAGGACCACGCTGAATGAGGACTCGAGGAAAAGAGGCAGCAACAGGCACACAAGCATAAAGAAAGAAAAAATGGCGCTCACTTGTACCGCCTCCGCGCCTCGGAGAAAGCACAACGGCCTCTGATTGGCTGTAAGCGCTGCAAGCAGGCCAGGATCATTTTTTTGCAGGGGGGTGTTTGCCCATGTACAGCCGGGCCTGAACCACTTTTTCTAGGGTGGCACCGGCAGTTTTTCCCGCCACCGCGAGGGAAAGCCAACTTGCTGGGGCACTTTTGAGGCACATGAAGTTTGATATATCGGTTGTCGTTGCTATTTTCGTTCGATGTAACAGTAACTTTTGCTATGTATTCTCAATGTAAATTTACCGTGTTTAGAAATTGTTCGATATACAGGATAATTTGATATAAACAGGTTCGATATAGTCGGGCTCGACTGTATACGATAGCCAGCATGCCATGTATACAATAGCGTGAGCGACAGAGCTACGGCAGTAGAAAGGGGCAGTTTAGGAACCCGAGAACCTGCAGCTTACTTCATTCAGTTATCTGCTACTCAGTAATGTGGTGACGGTTACAACATCGTACACATAAGCCATGTTTCCAATGTGCAGTCTGTCAAAAGACAACTATACAACATTGTCTTTGAATGACATATAAAGACAGTACGACACACATATACGGTACACACTTTGTGATCGGCCCACTTCACTATGACACTCGCTCGTGGGGGTCGCCGATGAACGACGGCATGATGACAACTGTATGCCAACAACATAGTGACGACGATGGAATTATGAATAAGGAATGACGTCGATGGAACGACAATGGCGATATGGATGATGACAGCTGGATGACATTTCTGTAATTATGTCAATGGTACGACATCAGTTTGACGATGGCCTCACGACAATAGTACTACTCTATGACAACAATGGCAGGACGATTAATGCACAGTGCCAATGGCTCGACGATGACGGTACAATGAGAATTGGATTGGACTACAACGGTAGCTGCCGCATATTCGCAACAAGCCGTTCTTCTTTTGAACGAGTACGAGAGGTGTTGCCCAATCCGAATGCTGCGCAGGCTCGATTATGCCTTGATTTTGCAGTCTATCCAGTTCAGCCTCAACAGCTGACCGCAGCGCGAAGGGAACCAGCTGTGCTTTTAGAAACTTTGGCTTTGCTCCTTCCACAAGTTAAATTTGTACCGCAGGACCAATGTGTCCCGAGATGTCGTCATCGAACACAGACTGATACTTGTCCAGAAGCTTGGAAACGAGTTCGTCGTCTGATACGCCATTGATGCCTGTTGTCTGTATACCCAGATAAGGAAACCAATTTCGTCCGAGGAGGTTACACCTTGCTCCCTTGACAACAACAAGCGGTAACGTAAACGTCTTGTTCCTGTACATTACTTCCATCATTGCACAACCGAGAACTCGAAGGGTCTGACTTGACCATGTGCGTTGGAGAATGTTGTTCGTCTGAAGCCGTGGTCGGTCATGTGTCCACGTCACTTTGAATGTGGCCTCACTGATGAGAGTGCAGGCTGTACCTGACACGACCACGAAATCTAAGGTCTTGCCATGTATGCGTAGCTGAATGATGAGCTGTGTGCTGGACGCGTCCCCAAGTAGTTGAGCTCGTAAAGCACCACATCTGGTGTTGAGGCTGCTGGCGAAATTCCTTGTTGTGGATTTTTTATATTGTTATTCCTCTTAGTTCTTGCTTCTTCCGCTTCTTTATGCATGCTTTTTCAATGTGTCCGCGCTTCTCGCAGTAGTTGCAGGAAGCTGTCTGATACTTGCAAGTGTCCAGACTATGTTGCGCGGACTACGTCAATAGGCAGCATTGTAGGATTCGCAGCCATGTCTGTGCTGGTTCCGAAATTACAATCGGCTGCTAGATTCGTGAGCGCTGTCTCGTAATCGCTGACCGTTTCGTCGTGCAGTTGGTCACGTCGTTAGAAGCGTGCCCTGCTGAAGACTTCAGAAGGTCTTGGATCAAAATGAGCCGCGTTCATCTCGATTATGTCCTCGTAGCTCACTTGGCTTGGCTGCTTGGGTTGAACGAGAGCGCACACATCATGTCTGTTCCCCGCACAATGTGAGCAGGTGAGCACGTTTCTTGGAAGCGTTCAAAATGTCATTAGCTTCGAAAAAGAATTGAAGCCTCCCATAAAGATCTCCATGAGCCGGAACTGCCACTGAATTCGGGAAGCCGACCAAAGTCCGGCGTCGCCATGTTGTTCCTTCGGTGAAGTGCCGGTGAGTCCGGAGTCTTCCTCGTTGCCAATTGTTGCGTCTCTACAGCTGTAGTTGGCTGCCGATTTATTAAACTCAAGAAAACAAATATACTGCCATACAGTAGTCCAGGTGTAGGAGCAAGCACTGACGAGGTGTTCGTTCTGTGAGGCGCGCTCGTGCCAGAGTGCCAGTGCCTTCGAGCGTGCACTTCATCGTTGTTGTCTTCTGGCGACATATCACGAAATCTTTCTGTGTCAATCTTGTCAGGCAGCGACTTTTCAGACCATAATCTTGAATGAACACTCTGAAATGGCCTGCCAAGCCTAGAAACACGAAGTGAGTGCACATCGTACGGCTTTGCTAGTTTTGCGATGCGAGCTACCGATTCTTTCGTACTCTTCGTTGTTCCATCCAAAACTCAGCCAAGAAATGTCACCTTAGTTTTGAAGAACTCACTCTTGTTGAAATTAACTTTAAGCTTAGCATCAGATAACGCTGCCAGAATATGAGCTAAGTGTTCTTCATGCAACTTTTCACATTTAGAGTATATGATAATGTCATCTATGTAGACATTGCAGAAGCATCCAAGGTAGGGATTCAACACTGTGTTCATTATCTTTTTGAACCAACTAGGTGAGTTTTTACACCCTTACACCCTGACACATGTGATTTCTAGGCGTCCAACAACAGCGAGCTACGTACCCTGACTCGCTTCATTATCCGTGAGGAACCCCAAGCTTCATCAACCCCTCCTGAGGTTCATAGGACACCTCCTGGTGGTGGCCTCCACCATATCGTGAGGGAAGAAATAGCTGCCGTGACCTGCCCACAAGTCCCGCATCCCTACGCCAACTTACGCTCAGGTTGCCTCTATAGTGCCACTCTCCCAGCAGCCACCTGCACCGCATGGGTCCCTGAATCCTATCACAAGACCACCACCTCTTCCGTCTTGCAATGCATGGAGCCCACCTCGACCTGTTTGCTACTATTGCGGCATCCATGGGCACATTTCACAGTTTTGCCGACGGCGTCGGCAAAACTGTGACGCCAGCAAGATGAAAGGTGTGGCTATGACAGGTTTGAAAGGGACGAGTTTTCTGGCCCTGTACCACAACGTCGGCGTTCTTACTACGATTATTATCCACGACGTTCCCCATCTCCGCACGAATTCAACGCTGCCGATTCATTGCGTTTCCCGCGCCGTCGCTCTCCTACATCGATGCAGCGCTCCCTCTTCGACCGGCTACTTTGTCCTCCGATCACCTCCGGAAAACTAAACTGTGCAGCTTCAGGAGGGAAAGCTGCATCCTTTGGACAACGTAAAACTCCTCCGGCGCGCCCGTCAAATGTACTTTTGGTGTGTGTTGAAGGTGTACGGATGAAATCCTTGGTTGACACGGGTGCATCGCTTTCCGTTATTAGTACTGACTTGTGTTCTCGATTGCGAAAAGTGAAGACACCATATAATGGCCCTCCCCTTCGTTGTGCTAATGCAGTTCTTGTCAGCCCTCCGGTGTTTGCACTGTGCGTGTTTTCATTGATGGCATCCTTCACCACATTCAGTTTGTCGTGCTATCTTCGTGTACCTACGCAATGATTTTGGGAAGGGACTTCCTGTCCTCCGCTTCAGCTTTCATCTCTTGCCGTGAGCGCACTATTCATATGACGGACACTGAATCTTCGTCCGCTGTCGATGCTCACAGCCTATGTTTCATCACGTCTACCGACTGTTTCATTCCCGCGGGCAATGTGCATATCAAACTGACTTCCACACCGACTTCGACACTATTGTTAATGGTGATGTGTTCCTTGCATCGAGCAGTTGCTGCATTTCTGGTGGGCTTAGCATTACTCCTAGCCTGGTGCGGTTTCAGGATGGTAGAGCGTTCGTCTCTGTTCATAACCCTACTTCTTCGCTAGTTGTGCTCTCCCAGGGCACCACTGTGACTTGCTTTACTGACACCGAACCTCTTTCGCTGGTACCCCTTCACATCGAATCACCACCTTTGTCTACCACAACTGATGATCATGCTGCTGCCGCTGCTTTAACGGCCGCGATCAATCCCGATCTGACTGCTGCACAGAAAGAAGACCTTTTGGTCCTACTGCAGAAACACAGCGCCTTATTGATGTTTACTCCAAGCTTCTGGGGTGCACTTCCGTCGCTGTGCATCGCATCAAAACCGAAGGCAGTTCGATTGTACGCCGCTGCCCGTATCGCGTGTTTTCCGCAGAACGGAAAATAATTGCAGAAAACGTTGATGACATGCTTAAACGAGACATCATTCGGCCATCGTCCAGTTCTTGGTCGTCTCTTGTTGTGTTGGTCCGCAAGAAAGACAGCTCTGTACAATTTTGCGTCGATTATCGAGCACTTAATAAGATCACGCGCAGACATATATCCGATGCCAGGATTCGACGATGCCATTGACTCCCTCCAGGGCGCTGAATATTTCTCAAGTCTAGACCTCTGATTCGGGTACTGGCAAATACCCATGCACGAAGCGGACAAGGACAAGACAGCCTTTGCATCACCAGACGGACTTTACGAGTTCAACGTCATGCCCTTTGGTTTATGTAATGCTCCTGCAACATTTGATTGCATGATTGATACAGTTTTACATGGCCTTAAGTGGCAGACATGTCTGTGTTGTTTAGATGACTTGTTATTTTTTCTACAACTTTTTGTCACCACCTTGAGCCTTTGGACGACGTTTTGAGATGCATTTCCAACGCTGGACTCCAACTCAACACAAAGAAATGCCATTTTGCCCAAAAGATTATCAAAGTGTTGGGCCACCTTATCAGTAAAGATGGTGTTCGACCAGATCCCGACAAGGTTGCTGCCGTGTTTTGCTTCCCTCCCGCCCCAAAAATCAAAAACAATTAAGAAGCTTCTTGGGTCTGGCATCCTACTTCCGCTGATTCATCAGTCATTTTGCTGCCATGGCGTCGCCGCTGCACAAGTTGCTGACGTCGGGCACTGCTTGAACAGATGACTGCGAACTTTCTTTCCAAGCCCTCAAGCAAGCCTTAACAACCGACTATGTCCTCTGTCACTTCGATGAGAACGCACCAACTTGTTTGCACACCGACGCTAGTGGCCATGGGATTGGTGCTGTCCTTCTACAGCGTGATACCACTACACGAGAGAGAGTTGTTGCTTATGCCAGTCGCGCATTAACGGCTACTCGATAACATTAAAGAACTACTCGATAACAGAGCAGGAATACCTTGCAGTAGTTTGGGCCATACAATAGTTTCGACCGACCACCATGCTTTATGCTGGTTGTCGTCAATGAAAAATTTGTCTGGACGCCTTGGCCGCTGGGTGGTCCGATTACAAGAGTATGATTTTGACGTTGTCTACAAGTCTGGGAAAAAGCATCAAGATGCCGACGCTCTGTCTTGCTGCCCCCTGCCACTATTATCTTCGAGCGCATCTTTCCATTGCTCGCCACTTGATGATGAGACAAAGTCTCCACTTACATTATTACCTCTAGTGGTTACTGGCATGTTATCTTCCAATCGCGTCCCTCAATTCGCCTAGTGTCAGCATTCTGATCCCTACTGCAACAGCATTATCCAACGCCCGTGCGGAACTACTTCTGCACCAAATGCCAGATTACGTCAACAACTGCAACTATTTAAGCTCGACAACGATGTGCTGCACCGCTACATTTACAACTGCGACAGACACCACTGGGTACCTGTTCTTCCACGGTCGCTGCACCCACAAGTCCTTGAAGCCTTTCACGACGACCCATCTGCTGGCCATTTGGGTTTCCACAAAACATACCACCGCATTAAGAGCCGTTTCTTTTGGCCAGACATGTCTAAGTTTGTGGTCAAGTACGTCGCTTCTTGCGTCCAGTGTCAATGGTGGAAACGATCGACTTCGCCTCCTGCTGGCCTTTTACCGCCCGTCCCATGTCCCGAGACACCTTTTGCCATCGTTGGGATAGACCTAGTCGGCCCTCTGTCCACAACGCAGGCAGGTCATCCATAGATAGTGACAGCCGTTGACCATCTCACAAGTTACACAGAGACCGCTCCTCTACGCTCTAGTTCAGCCTCAGACGTTGCCGACTTCTTTCTGGGTACCATTGTGCTGGGTCATGGCGCACCTCGTGTACTGTTGAGTGATCGCGGCAAGACTTTCATGTCAACAATGATCGAAGAAGTACTTTGAGCTTGTGGCACAGTTCATAAGACGACATCCGCATACCACCCTCAAATGGCTTAACAGAGCGATTTCATCGCAAACTAACAGATATGATATGAATGTATATCGGGCCAAACCACGACAACTGGGACAACCTTTTACCTTTTGTGACGTTTGCTCACAACACCGCTATCCAACGAACTACGGGTTACTCACCTTTCTACGTAGTTTACGGCCGTTTGCCGACATTCACCAGCGACGCCGCTTTCAATGCCCCAACTAACACCACGGCCAGTATACCCAAACAGTTCTTCGCGAGACTTGACGAATGTCGTCAACATGCTCGCTTCAACACAGAAGTCAGCTAGACCGCAAGCAACGTTACGACATCTCTCGTCTAGGCGTCTCCTTTTGTCCTGGAGAGGAAGTGTTCCTTTGGACGCCCATCCGTACACCCGGTTTGTGTGAGAAGTTTGAATCACGCTTCTTTGGACCCTACATTATTAATGAACATCCCCTGTGAACTATTGCGTTACTCCCGTGGAGGTTTCTTCAGACCATCAATATCATGGTTCGGAATTCGTTCACATTTCGTGTCTCAAACGATTCGTCCGGCGTTTCCCTCCTGGCTAAGTCGTGGCCTAGCTGGCCATTTGCGCGTGCGGGGAAATTAGTGTGAGCATTATTCATACGCTTCATATTCTCATCTGTACATACTCATCATCACCGTTTTGGGGCCTGGTGGTGGGGCTCTCGCTTGAGAGAATAAAGAGTCTGACTGCCTAAACCTTGTCTCACAACTGCAATATTTTCATTTCAGTTCTGCTCGTCTTTCATTTCAAAGTGAGAAAAGAAAGAACAGAAGGTAAAATATCACAGGGTGAGTATTAGCAGTGTGGCAAAACTGTATGTGCATTCGGCGTCAAATGAAATGCGAACAGCGGTACACATGCTACAGTTTGCGCCGTAATTTTTTCTCGCTTTCTAACAAAAGAGAACCAGAACAGAAACGAGAATATTGGAGTGTCATTGCGCACTGCGGTCAAACCGGATGTGCATAGCTGTCAATGGTACTGAGTGGACAATGTGCACTACACCTTCAGTTATGCTTTGGCCATGTGCTACGCTGTTTGCGTTTCATTTGACACCTAGAATATTGGTCTTTGGAGAGTCATAAAATGTGTTATGTGAGAGAGAAAATACTGAACAGCTTTAAGAACCTTCCATGGTGAACACGCTGACCTATAGAAAAGAGAACAGCCTCATTTAATGCTCACATGCGGGCCACATCCTCCGGATAAAAGATGCGACGCACATCGCCCCCGGCCGTCCTGTAGAAGCTGGGCTCCTCGATCGGTGGGAAGGCACGGTACACATCAAGCCAGAGTGGTTGCTCCGAAGGCTGCATGCCACCAGCCTTCAACAGGCCCTCCACCCTGCAGCGCAAGCACTCGCTGTTGCGACTCAAAGGGACATCTTTCTCAGCACTTGACAAAGCAATGTCTCCACTGAAATACTTTTGCCATGATAACTTTAAATTAAAACATAAGCACTGTATTTAAAGGGCCCCACAAACAAGCGTAGCGTATACATGAGACGCTGATGATGCAAAGCATTGCAGTGCCACGCTCTGCGATAACAGCTCAACCAGATGCCGCACTCCTTCACTCTTGAGGCAGCCCGCTCCCAGCCAGAGAGCCACAGTCACATGCACAAATGGCGCTATCCCAGTGCGTGTTTCGTCACACACTATGACTAATAAACCAATGACTGGAAGGCCGCAACAAAGGAGGCTATGCCACAGTATGTCCGTGTGGTAAAAGGCAGGTAACGAACACTGCTAGAGTGTATCCATTGGCAGTGGCACTGACCACCTGGCAGCATGGTAACTGGACAGCTCTATCTCCTTCAATGATTAACTGATTTGAAACGCTTCTTAGACGGCATTATACAGCTTCCAGCGTAGTATAACCAAAATTTGTAATGGGGCCTTTATGGTGCACTGCAGCAGTATTGACAGTATCACTGGCTGCTCATCCAAGTTGTAGATGAAAATGTACACTCACATGCAGGTATTTATTTTTCTTTTCTGCCCCAAGCATGTATGACTGAGCAAAACTGTACAATAGAAGAAACAAGACTCCTAGAAAATGTTATCTGTACAGCCATGATTCAGGCCCATTCAAGACAAACCATACCTTCCACAACCAGGCATCTCAGAAACATACATACTAAGTACTGCCAGATTTCCCTATAGGTGTAAGAAAATCAACAAAGCCAGACTCTCACTGCTTCTTCTTTCTGGGGTTCTACGTGCCAAAACCAGTTCTGATTATGAGGTACGCTGTAGTGGAGGGCTCCGGATTAATTTTGACCACCTGGAGTTCTTTACTGTGCACTACAACACAAGCACACGGGCGTTTTTGCATTTCGCCTCCATCGAAATGCAGCCACCGCGGCCAGGATTCAATCCCGCGATCTTGTGCTCAGCAGCGAAACACCTTAGCTGACTGAAGAATCTCACTGCAGCGAGCATCGAAGCTCCAATTGAAAACTTGCTACTCTACTTTTTCTAATCTGGGGCTAACCAATGTAGGGCAGAGTTCTTCGTGTTGGTGTTTCATGTCTTTAGTGTGACAAAAATTGACAACTAGCAGTCCCATCTCCTCTCCTTGTCTTTGGATCTATTATGACAGACTGCGTAGTAGTACAATTCACGCAGCCAAAAAAGATAAACCAAATATTTAGCAATCATCTACAAAGTCCATAATTAACCCACAACTTTTACTTCCGATCATGTCCTCCATTCCTTCAAAACTCCCTGGAACAATCCCAAGACACATGACAAAATTCAATATAACGGCTGTATATGGCTTTTGGGCACTTGCATAAGTAATTACGAGGGACGTTCCGAAAGTAAGTTTCGTCATTTTTTTAAAAGAGAACATGGTACACCAGGTGAAACAAACAATTGCCATAAGAATCCATGCCCACTGACGGAAGGAGCATCAGCGCAGGAGGAATAATGCATGCGCAGAGCACTGAAGAAGCGAGAGAAGCAGCAGACCGGTGTGCCCAAGGTTACTTTCATGATGGCAGGCAGACATGTGCTGACAACATGGTGGCCAATGGAAGTGTGTGCTGTTATCGGCTATGAATGGGCACGTGGGACTAGTGCGTACGTCATCCATGAAGGCCTACAGATCGTGTATGATGAAGAGGTCTCGTGAAATGGTTGGTCGCTGGGGTTGCATGTTCAGTGAAGGAAGGCAGAGTGTGGAGGATGAAGGTCAAAGTGGGCGTCCCCATAGGCGGAAAGTTTTCATTTTTCTGGGGGGGGGGGGGGGGGGTCTGGGGCCTGAACAGCTTTCCGAACGCCACCCATATATACATATTACCTTTGTAGTGATGAAGAAGAACAGGGAGCAAGCAGTAGTGGGGCGCTCTCATAGATGTAGGGCGTGGGCGCAGTTCACGAGCTTTTGGCACCGAGACCGTTGCTCTCTGGCGACTGTACTGGTTTTTCGCCTGTCGCTTGCCGTCAGTAAATCTCCTTATCAAAGTGGTGGAGGCGCTGGGTACCCTCTTCAAACCTGGAACTCCGAAGCCGGACGTTGCCCACCACTGCTCCGACAATGCCTGACGACGCCACCCAGCAAGACGCGGCCCAAGCTCCATCGGTCATCGTGTCAAGCGCGCTGTGTCAGCGCGATCCCGCTTTCTTTAGCGGCACCGATGACCATGACGTAGAAGATTGGCTAACGTCGTTTGAAAGGGTGAGCGCGCACAACAAGTGGGACGATGCTACAAAACTACGCAGCGTCCTGTTCTATCAAACACACGTCGCAAACCTCTGGTTTCGTAACCATGAGTCAGACTTCGCCAATTGGACGGCTTTCAAGACGAGCTTCACGGAAGTGTTCGGTCGCCCCGCAGTGCGCAAGCTTCGCGCTGAACAGCGTCTACGCGGACGTGCGCAGCAGCAGGGCGAAAACTTCACGAGCTATATTGAAGACGTCATTGACTTGTGCAAGCGCGTGAATCCTTCTATGGTTGAGCAACACAGGATAAAGCACATCATGAAAGGCATAGACGACGATGCCTTTCAGATGTTGCTGGCCAAGGACTCACGCACCGTGTCTGAACTCGTGACCTTGTGCCAGAGCTTCGACGAACTACGTAAGCAGCGCGTCCTAGCTCGGCGGCAGATGTCAACAGACGATTCCCTCGCTGTGTTGACCATCGCCGGCGACCACACGGCGCTCCTGTCACAGATTAAGGAGCTTGTGCATGAGGAAGTTGCTCGACAGCTTTCATTTTTTCCGACCACGCAAGTGCCTACGCCTAGGCTGACTCCAACCATCCGACAGGTGATACAGGAGCAGGTCACCGAGGCTTTGCCGTCTGCCTTTCAGCCGACTGGTGTCACCGCGCCGCTATCATTTGTGGTGCCGTCTGCTGCTCCTCCGGCTCCTGTTGCCGCACCTCTGACGTATGCGGATGCCGTCATGAAGCCACGTCCTCAACCAGTACTGACGCCTCAACCACCAATTCGACCACCAGCGACGGCGCTTTTCGGGGCGCAGCCACAGTACGCAAATCCTTGGCGCACTGCAGACAACCGCCCGATCTGCTATGCTTGCGGAATTCCGGGTCATTTTGCGCGATTCTGTCGCCGACGCTTCGCGGCGACCACGAGTACGCCGAGATATCCAGACTACTCCTTCCGACCTCCCTATCGCACGCAGCCAGAACGAGAGCCTGAAACATGCGCCCGTGATCACCAGGCCACTTCCGATGCCCAACATTTTGCTGCTTGTCGGTCCCCCTCACCGCGCCGCCGTTCTCTTTCGCCTATGCGTCACCGGTCCAATACTGGTGAGGCGGAAAACTGACTACCGCAGCTTCTGAGGCACGAGCTGCGCCGTCGTCAACCTGTCTAAGTCCTCGCTTGTCCCCCGCCAATGTTATTGAAGCGTTTGTTGACGGTGTACAAACTCTTGCGCTTGTGGACACCGGCGCCGCTATTTCTGTAATGAGCCATACGTTTTGCCGTTCTATCCGTAAAGTGACGACGCCACCTTCAGGATTTTCTCTCTGTACTGCGAGCGCACAATATATTCAACCCGTTGCAGCATGTACGGCCAGGGTGCTCATACAAGACGTGATCTACAGCGTTGAGTTCCTTGTGCTGGCCTCGTGTTCCCATGACCTGATCCTCGGGTGGGATTTTTCGTCCCGTAACCACGCTGTTATCGACTGCGCTCGTGCTCAAGTAGAGCTCGCTGTGTTTCCTGAGACGCCTTCCACCCATGTGGCCGGTCCTGGGGATAGAAAGCTTGTCGTCACCGCCGATATTGACCTGCCACCTCAGAGTGCCGTCATTGTTCCCGTTTCCTGTGCCGCCCTTTCCGACGCCACCGTTCTGTTCACGCCATCTGACTTGTTTCGTCGCCGCCACAGTACGTCACTGCCTTTTGCCATCCTCGCGCTTCATCAGGACAATACCGGACTACTTGTTTGCAACCCCAACTCAGGCCCTCTGACTTTGTACCGAAATGAAACGCTTGGCCACGTTCAGGCTGTCGATGCTGCTGTTATCGTACCCCTTGACCCCTCTGTGCCTGAGGCTCAGCATCCACTGAACGCCCTGACCCCTCACCTTGCGTCCGACGCCGTGTGCTCGGAATCTTTTCACCGTTCCATCGACAGCGACCTCGATCCGGCTGCGCGGACGCAGCTTCTTGCCCTTCTACACGAGTTCCGCACTTCGTTTGACTTACCGCAAGCGTCACTAGGCCGAACTAATGCGGTTGTTCACACGATTGACACTGGGCCTCACGCTCCTTTGCGACAGCGCCCCTACTGTGTGTCACCTGCGGAAAGTCGTGTCATTACGGAGCAGGTTGGCGACATGCTTCAGCGCAGAGTCATTACCCCTTCTTGCAGCCCCTGGTCCTCTCCTGTTGTGCTGGTCAAAAAGAAAGATGGCTCTATTAGATTCTGTGTGGACTACCGACGCCTCAACAAGATTACTCGCAAAGACGTCTATCCTCTTCCTCGAATAGACGACGCCCTCGATTGCCTTCAAGGTGCCGAATTTTTTTCTTCCCTCGACTTGCGATCGGGATATTGGCAGGTCCCTATGGCGGAGTGTGATCGTCCCAAGACGGCGTTCGTCACACCGGATGGCCTGTATGAATTTACCGTGATGCCTTTCGGACTTTGTAATGCCCCCGCAACATTCGAATGGATGATGGACGGCATTTTACGCGGTCTGAAATGGAAGATAAGTCTGTGCTATCTGGATGACGTCGTCGTGTTCTCTCCCGATTTCGCTACACATCTCTCTCGTTTATGCACAATTCTTGGCTGCCTTACAAACGCACGCCTTCAACTCAACCTGAAGAAATGTCACTTTGGGGCTCGCCGGCTAACCATCCTCGGCCACGTCGTCTCCAAAGATGGCATTCTTCCTGACCCGGAAAAACTACGTGCTGTTGCCGAGTTTCCGAAGCCTTCTACCCTCAAAGAACTTCGAAGCTTTGTCGGCTTGGCCTCCTATTTTCGTCGCTTCGTCCGAAATTTCGCCTCCATCATCGCACCGCTTACGAAGCTCCTCGCCGGCCCCAGCGACCTTTCCCACTGGACACCGGCCTGCGAAGACGCATTTGCGACACTGCGCCGCCTACTTACTTCGCCCCCCGTGCTACGCGTTCTTTGTGCCAGGAAAATGTAACAACACCTCTGTACAATGATGTGTTCCAATAAACACATCGGCGCTTTTTTGTGTCACTGCCTTGTGTTGGAAAGCAGCGTTTCAGCGAGGGCTGCCGCATGTTCCAGGAGCGGGCAACACCCTCCCTGACCGGCTGCTTTTTGTAGCTGTTGGCAGGCCGCGACACAAGTTGTCTATACTTGCGCCATCGCGATAGCAGCTCGTAACCTCATAAGCGAAGGCAAAAACCAGGCAGTGCTGCACTGAACAAAGTGGACTCCAAAATGCGGTAAGCACGAAATTTTTTGTCGAACACGTTAAGCAGAACATGCAGGACCCTGTATGTCTAAATTATTTGAAACTGGGTTTTTACGCAGTCGAAAATTTCACTACAGTTGGCCTTTAAGCGACGGTGATGGTGAAATTACATTGTGACGATGAGGAACGAAGACAACAGTATGACAAGAGTCAAATGACAAAGTTAGGATGACGACAATGGAACCACCACAACAGCACCACGACGACGGTATCACAACGAAAGCATGACGACAATGCAATGACGATGGCATGATAACGGTATCAGAACAATGAGGCGACAAGTATATGATGACGACAGCATAACAACTTGTGTCACGAAGTCTACGACGATAGCATGACAATGACGGAGTGACTGTGATAGAACAACGACGGTATGAGAATAAATGCCCGACTGTATGACGTGACGATGCCAGCATGATGAAAGTGGGATGTCAAAAGCTAGAATGTGTACGATGCAACGACCATGACGGCCTCACAACCCAAGCTAATAGACAACTTGGGCCAATGGGT
This sequence comes from Dermacentor silvarum, assembly GCF_013339745.2. Classification (NCBI taxonomy): domain Eukaryota; kingdom Metazoa; phylum Arthropoda; class Arachnida; order Ixodida; family Ixodidae; genus Dermacentor; species Dermacentor silvarum. The sequence goes on along the minus strand of NC_051156.1, from coordinate 22,349,290 downwards.
CGACGCAAGAGGCTAGATAGATAAATAGATACATAGGCTCAAAGTAGACAAGGAATGCTAGTCGCATTAAAAATCAAGCAATAGTCCGTGTACCGGAACACCTGTGACATCATTCCATTAGGAAGATGTCATTCAACAAGGGTGCCATTATAGAACCTATGCACACACCAGAATTTTGCACAAACACTTGCTCTTTACAGCCAGCAAGTGTTGAACCTAAACAGAATGACAGTAGTTCCAGCAATGCTTCAACTCATATTCCACACCTTTTTACTCCATGCAGATCAACTAGCGCAGGAAATTGAGGCATTTCACATAGACGACACCAAGGACACGTGCGTGAGCCAGGTTTCTGCGAGTTTGCACTATTTGTGAGATATACTTCTTGAGGCCTGACATGTGCAATCACAGATAAATTTAGGTCTCGTAATCTTGCCTTGTCTGCATACTGACAAGCTGTCACATGACATGTGCATGTATTTAGGTATTGATATATATGTTAATTTCAAATAAAAAACTTGTTGTTAGTAGGTGCTCATCCTGTGTTTTTCCCCCGCTCTTGTCCGTTGGCACTTCCCGCAATTATGATCACCAACTCTGCCAGTGTGCCATTTTGATGAAACTCGGAGCCAGATTCATTTATCACAGGGCACCAAGCAAATATTTGTATAAGTTTACTGTATTGAATATCTGCAAAGCCACACACAATTAAATTTTTGTTGCATGCCACCTCTAAAACGCCCTTCCAATTTAGTCACTGCCACATTTGCTTCTTTCAGGACACTGGCAAAACGTGTATAATGCACTTGAGTGCTTCTAGCTGCAGTAACAGTTTCATTGCTGCTAAGTTTTTCAGCTGGGAATCTACCTAGGTACCACAACCAGACCTGGACATTCACTCTGCTAATAGACAGGGGGCTAGCAAATGAGTGCACCAAGCTAAATTAATTGACAGTGTGAAGCCAGTAGAGTTAATGTTGTTCTAAATAATGCTTGACTACTTAGAGATTCATTGCACAATACAGCACATAGTAAAAGGTCCCATATTTTGTCTGAAGCCTCGCAGCAGTCGAGGGTCGAATAATAATAATGGATATACCAGATTTGACGAAAACATTCACAGCACGAAGCAACCACCCCGACTACGCCGAGCACGGTGAAATCCCACTAAGCAACGAGAAGATCTGGCACTTGAGGGGCAGGTTCCTCCTGCAGAACTTTCTGCACTACCCTCGTTACAACGTTTAAGAGCCACCATCTAGAACAAAATGGTGCCTCTCTCTCATCTTATTAGAAGCAATAAAATGAATTTGTGCTCCCATCTTTCAATCACCTTTAAATTTTCACTTTCGGGCATCTGCCAGCACCTGCGACATCTTCACCTTCCAAAGATGGTAGAATGCTCCTACAAGTCTATGTGCGATGACATCTTTGTACAAGTGCAACCATAAAACGACAGAAAAGCGCCGTGTGGTTGCTGTCAGGTGCTCAAGTACCTGACAGCAGTACCTGACACTACACTAAGCACACGGCCAACGATCCTTTCAAAATAGCGGAACTCGAGCAGTCGCGTCTTGCGGCTCTGAAGAGACGCACCTCGTGAAGATCGAGCCCAACTTGTAGATGCGACTGCCAGCCATGCCCCGCCACTGAAGACTTGCACAAGCACCGCAGCGGCTACGTTGGAAACGCAACCAATAATCAAAACGTTGACCGGCTACTCCTTGTTCACACGGCTCGGTACACGCATGGCACCTCTCCTTACTACGGTGGCTAGATGGGTAGGCATAGGGGAAGGTGCATGAGTAGTGTGCCGACCGGCGCGTCTGGAGCGTAGTTCACCGCTTCTCCACATCATGACGCAAAATTGGCGCTGCGGTCAGTAGAAAGGTTCCGCAGCGCGCATCGTCTGCTACAGGGGGCTGGCGACGAGAAAAATAAAATAAAAAATAAAATAAAAAATAAAGCCCGTGTTTGAATAGTTGTACATCATCTGTTCGTGTAAGTTTCAAATGTGAAGAGCTCCGCGTCTCTCGTACTGTTTGCAAGTTCCTAAGCTATGTGGAATGTTCTAGGTCGGAAAAATGACCGGTGAGATTAGCGGCGGCATTGCTCCACCAAAGAAGACCACCAAGGAGACTTACTGCTTCGCTTCGAACTGCAAGTCGGGCTCTAAATTTGTGAGAAAGACAGCGTAAATGTTCGCCCCGGGCTGCTTAGTAGCTTGCTGAGTACCGGCGACGTTAATGAGCAAGCGGAGAAGCGGTGAACTACGCTCCTCGACATTGGAAATTTGCAAGCCGCACATAAAGTGCTGAGCGCCTGCGACATCGAGCACCGTTGCGCTGCTACAAGGAAAAGAAAAGTGGCTCTAGGCTTATATTCTATATAGCAGGCTATGCAGCAAAGAAGTTCCTGCAAAATTAAGAACCAAGTGCTCCGATTGTTCAGGGACATTACTGAATTCAGCAGAATGAGTAGGTCAGGGCTGTTTCTCCCTTCTGAAGCACTAAAAAAACTGGTAGCATTGCTCGAAGACGCCTTCAAGCTGTGCTTAAGTTTTAATGAGTTATGAAGGAACAGTATTGCCGACTTTGCATCCTTTCTGCAGCTGAATCCTCCGAATTTGATCGGCTGTGAGCGGCACAAGAAATAGCTCACAAACGATGTTGTGAAGTTCCATTCAATTACACGCCTTTACTTTCTTGTCAAGGGCAAGAACATGGCGCGCGAAAGCAACAGGGAGAATTAAGAGGAATCACCTGAAGCGGAGGCGTACGTGTGCTGTGAATAATGTTATATGATGGTGGTGGACCAACGTTGCGACCTTGCTGGCGTCAAGTTATGAGAGCGTTTCTTGTATTTTAAATATAGTCATGCATCTAGCCCAAATCGTATTGCTTTATTTTATTACAACCAAACAGTGAACCATATGCACTCACCAACACAATTCGTATCGCAGCAACTTAATTATACCGTAACTGATGCAGCAATAAACACAATAGCTGGATTTCTCGAAATTGAAACATTAGAACTCACTAAATATCACGTAAACACGTTTCCATATACCGTAGAAAACCACTGCACTATTTTTTATGCATGGAAAAAATGCATCTACGTATTTAAAGCAATGGGCTAGCTGGAGCGTCGCTAAATGTGACCAATAGCAAGCTAGAAAATTGACTTCAGCATATCGTGTCGTCTGACTAGACGACAGTAAGAAATTCCCAATTCTGGCTTTGCCTACACTGCTCAAAACGGTGTTGTATAACGCGTACTTCTAAAGCTAGAGCAGAGGCAGCGATACCGGGCTCTCACACTCTCAAGTTCAACAAATTGCCACAGAGGGCGAAAAAATCGACCATGCGGGTCGATTTTGCTATTGCATATTGCAATAGAACAGAGGGCAGCAGAAAAGGGGGTGGAATTGGTGCATTTATTCATAAAAGTATGAACTGGCAAAGGGTTAAACAGGAATGCAAGGAGCATTTATGGCTAAAAGGGAAAGTTGCAGGAGAGCAGACACTCCTTGGCTTTGTATACCTGTGGACAGGAGCAAATGCCAAAGAGGAAAACAAAAAAATGCTGGAATGCATATCAAGTGACATTAATGAGCTAGGAGAAGGGTGCGAGATTATTATACTAGGAGATATGAACGCACACATAGAAGACATGGACGGGTACACAGACTCAACAGGCAACATGATGCTGGATATGTGTGAAATGCATGACTTAGTTGTATGCAACAGTACCGAGAAGTGTGAAGGGCACATAACATGGGAGGTAGGGAGCCTGCAGTCGACGATAGATTATGCACTTATGTCACATAGGATGCACGATAGGCTAAATGTAATGAGCATAGATGAATATGGCTCCAGAAGTCTAGGTAGTGATCACAAACGTATTAAGGTGAGTTTTAGAAGGGAAATGAAAGTAGGTAGGAGGCAAGATGAACAACCAGGTGGGATATTTTACTCGGAAAAGCAGCTTGAAATAGCAACCCAGCAAATTGAGGAAGTAATTTCAGAGGATACAAAAACAGAATGGACATATGCAAATTAACAGGACTATTTGAGCTAGAGCTTACTAAGGTACGAGTCAGGACAAAAGGGAACAGAAGACGTAAACCCAAGAGCTGGTGGGATGAGGAGGTTAAGAAGGCCATAGAGAAACGCCAGGAAGCATCCAGGGAACACAGATATTCAAAGCAGAGGGGTGAACCAGAAGCTGATGTAGGCAGAAAATGGAACAACTTCTTAAACTGTAGAAGGGAAGCATCCAATTTGATCAATGAGAAGATCAGAAGAAAGGGGAGCCAATGGTTGTCAGAAGTAAACAAAAAGGATAGAAAAGCAGCGAAGAAATTTTGGAAACATCTCAACTCCTTGAGTAATAAGACTAGCCTAGAGCAGAGGTTTATAGTTACAGCTCAAGGTGTTCGACTAGAGGGAGATGAGGCAATGGAACATATAAGAACAATGATGACAGAAAAATTTAAAGAACGAAACATAGCATGTGCTCAATCAGGTGAGGATAGACTAGTCAGTGCAGTGGCTCCACTGGCACAAAGCGAGTGGGAAAGGGCAGAGAAGAGGGTTCCTAGTAGCACGTCGACAGGTCCTGATGGCATCCCAATTATGTTGATAAAGACATTGGGCCCAAAATCTAAGAAAGCATTAAGAGAGGCAGTGAGCAAAATGATAATGGACGGTAAAGCCCCCGACGGGTGGAGACTGAGCAGGATGAGCATGATATATAAGGGAAAGGGGGACAAAGCCGACATAAACAACTACCGTCCCATAACAGTGACGTCAGTGGTTTACAGGGTGGTGATGCAGATTATAAAGGACAGACTGCAGGCATGGGTGGAGAGCGAGGAGGTGCTGGGGGAACTACAAAATGGGTTCCGGAAACAAAGAAGGTTAGAAGATAATCTGTTCTCATTGACACAGTGTATTGAAATAGCAGAAAAGGAACACAGGCCCCTATGGCTTGCCTTTCTGGATATCAAGGGAGCCTATGACAATGTAATCCAAAAGGATTTGTGGGACATACTGGGCACTCTAGAGGTGGAAGATGGAGTAAGAAATCTTTTAAAAGATATCTATAAAAGTAACAGGGTGCTTATAAAATGGGAAAACAAGATATCTGGGCCTATAGAGATACAGCAGGGGCTTAGGCAGGGGTGCCCTCTGTCACCTCTGTTGTTCATGCTGTATTTACAAGGATTAGAGAAAAAATTAGAGAGGAGCGGACTTGGCTTCAACCTTTCCTATTCAAGCAGGGAGAATGGATTAAACAGTCATTACCAGGACTGATGTATGCAGATGACATTGTACTTATGGCTGACAGCAAGGAAGACTTGCAGAGATTAATGGACATCTGTGGTAAAGAGGGAGATAGCTTAGGTTTGAAGTTTAGTAAAGAAAAATCGGCAGTCATGACTTTTAATGATAATCAGGGCAGCGAGCATAGGATACAGGAGGTTACGCTGGAGGTGGTGGATAAGTACAAATATCTTGGAGTGTGGATAAACAATGGGGCTGAGTACCGTAACGGAACATGAAAAATATGTGACGGCTAAAGGTAGCAGAAATGCAGCGGTGATGAAAAATAGGGCACTGTGGAATTACAATAGGTACGAAGTGGTGAGAGGGATTTGGAAAGGGGTGATGGTCCCTAGTTTGACTTTTGGCAATGCGGTCCTGTGCATGAGATCAGAGGTTCGAGCAAGGTTGGAAGTTAAGCAGCGAGGGGTAGGTAGACTGGCTCTGGGAGCACACGGAAATACACCAAATCAGGGGGTACAGGGTGACATGGGATGGACGTCATTCGAGTGCAGGGAAGCCAGCAGCAAGATAGAATTTGAGGAGCGATTGAGAGAGATGGCAGAAAAGCGGTGGGCAAGGAGAGTTTTCAGTTATTTGTACATGAGGAATGTTGATACAAAATGGAGGAAGCTGACCAGAAAACTGTCAATCAAATATTTGGACTGCAGGAGGGGTGCAAACCAGGAAACAGCGGTTAAGAAAAAGGTTAAGGAAACAGAGAGGGGTCTGTGGAAAACAGGGATGCAGACGAAATCAGCACTGGGCACATACCGAACTTTCAAGCAAGAAATTGCCAAAGAAAATATCTACGATAATTCTAGGGGAAGCTCTTTGTTGTTTGAAGCCAGGACGGGAGTATTGGCGGACTAAGATGTACCGAGTCAAGTACCAAGGTATAGACACGTTGTGCTGTGCGTGTGGAGAAGAAGAGGAAACGGCTGAACACCTCATACTTTTCTGTAAGGGGCTTAACCCTACAGTGCAAGGCAACGGGGCTGATTTTTTCAAAGCATTGGGGTTTAGGGACAGTGAAGGCAAAATAGACTTTAAGAGGGTAGAAATAACCAAACAGAGGTTATCTGATTGGTGGATAAAATTAAGGCAGGGGTGAAATTTCACCCACCACAAAGTACAAATTATCTTAATAGTCATGGCTAGGTGGCGTATGTCACCGCCCGATTTAAAGGGTTCAGCCTCATCCATCCATCCATCCATCCATCGTGTGGGACATACATCCTGGTGTAAGAAATCTTTTAAAAGATATCTATAAAAGTAACAGGGTGCTTATAAAATGGGAAAACAAGGTATCTGGGCCTATAGAGATACAGCAGGGGCTTAGGCAGGGGTGCCCTCTGTCACCTCTGTTGTTCATGCTGTATTTACAAGGATTAGAGAAAAAATTAGAGAGGAGCGGACTTGGCTTCAACCTTTCCTATTCCAAGCAGGGAGAATGGATTAAACAGTCATTACCAGGACTGATGTATGCAGATGACATTGTACTTATGGCTGACAGCAAGGAAGACTTGCAGAGATTAATGGACATCTGTGGTAAAGAGGGAGATAGCTTAGGTTTGAAGTTTAGTAAAGAAAAATCGGCAGTCATGACTTTTAATGATAATCAGGGCAGCGAGCATAGGATACAGGAGGTTACGCTGGAGGTGGTGGATAAGTACAAATATCTTGGAGTGTGGATAAACAATGGGGCTGAGTACCTAGCGGAACATGAAAAATATGTGACGGCTAAAGGTAGCAGAAATGCAGCTGTGATGAAAAATAGGGCACTGTGGAATTACAATAGGTACGAAGTGGTGAGAGGGATTTGGAAAGGGGTGATGGTCCCTAGTTTGACTTTCGGCAATGCGGTCCTGTGCATGAGATCAGAGGTTCGAGCAAGGTTGGAAGTTAAGCAGCGAGGGGTAGGTAGACTGGCTCTGGGAGCACACGGAAATACACCAAATCAGGGGGTACAGGGTGACATGGGATGGACGTCATTCGAGGGCAGGGAAGCCAGCAGCAAGATAGAATTTGAGGAGCGATTGAGAGAGATGGCAGAAAAGCGGTGGGCAAGGAGAGTTTTCAGTTATTTGTACATGAGGAATGTTGATACAAAATGGAGGAAGCTGACCAGAAAACTGTCAATCAAATATTTGGACTGCAGGAGGGGTGCAAACCAGGAAACAGCAGTTAAGAAAAAGGTTAAGGAAACAGAGAGGGGTCTGTGGAAAACAGGGATGCAGACGAAATCAGCACTGGGCACATACCGAACTTTCAAGCAAGAAATTGCCAAAGAAAATATCTACGATAATTCTAGGGGAAGCTCTTTGTTGTTTGAAGCCAGGACGGGAGTATTGCGGACTAAGATGTACCGAGTCAAGTACCAAGGTATAGACACGTTGTGCTGTGCGTGTGGAGAAGAAGAGGAAACGGCTGAACACCTCATACTTTTCTGTAAGGGGCTTAACCCTACAGTGCAAGGCAACGGGGCTGATTTTTTCAAAGCATTGGGGTTTAGGGACAGTGAAGGCAAAATAGACTTTAAGAGGGTAGAAATAACCAAACAGAGGTTATCTGATTGGTGGATAAAATTAAGGCAGGGGTGAAATTTCACCCACCACAAAGTACAAATTATCTTAATAGTCATGGCTAGGTGGCGTATGTCACCGCCCGATTTAAAGGGTTCAGCCTCATCCATCCATCCATCCATCCATCGGGCACTGTGGAATTACAATAGGTACGAAGTGGTGAGAGGGATTTGGAAAGGGGTGATGGTCCCTAGTTTGACTTTCGGCAATGCGGTCCTGTGCATGAGATCAGAGGTTCGAGCAAGGTTGGAAGTTAAGCAGCGAGGGGTAGGTAGACTGGCTCTGGGAGCACACGGAAATACACCAAATCAGGGGGTACAGGGTGACATGGGATGGACGTCATTCGAGGGCAGGGAAGCCAGCAGCAAGATAGAAATTGAGGAGCGATTGAGAGAAATGGCAGAAAAGCGGTGGGCAAGGAGAGTTTTCAGTTATTTGTACATGAGGAATGTTGATACAAAATGGAGGAAGCTGACCAGAAAACTGTCAATCAAATATTTGGACTGCAGGAGGGGTGCAAACCAGGAAACAGCGGTTAAGAAAAAGGTTAAGGAAACAGAGAGGGGTCTGTGGAAAGCAGGGATGCAGACGAAATCAGCACTGGGCACATACCGAACTTTCAAGCAAGAAATTGCCAAAGAAAATATCTACGATAATTCTAGGGGAAGCTCTTTGTTGTTTGAAGCCAGGACGGGAGTATTGCGGACTAAGATGTACCGAGTCAAGTACCAAGGTATAGACACGTTGTGCTGTGCGTGTAGAGAAGAAGAGGAAACGGCTGAACACCTCATACTTAGCCCCAACCACAGGCATGCGTCGGCACGCTTCCGCGCGCGCCGACAAGCGAACGCGCCGCTTCGCGTCGGCTGGAGGAAAAGGACGCGCAACCACAGGCACGGCCGGGCTCGACTGGCGCGCGCGCTCGCTTCTTAACGGCCTTCGCATCGGGGCTAGTTCATGCCTATCGCCGCTGCTTGGAGGGGGGCGCTGCGACCCCACCCTCTTGCTCAGCTGCTCCCAGCTATCTAGTTCACTATATCCCAGCCATAGAGTTTCATATTACTATATGGTTTTTTATTTAGAAACTCTATGATCCCAGCTGATCTGTGCAGGCGCGCAACGCTGGAAGATTGGGTCGGGCGCGCTTCTTACCTCACCGTGCATTCAAGAACAAGTCGCCTAATTGTAGAGGACTCGTAAATGGTTCATCTAGGCTTCTTATAAATGGATGCAGTGTAACTGTATTAATACATCAAGCTTCTTTAAATTCACTGGGGATGCATGCGCCGGGAGAACAGCTCTCCGCCATCAAATGCATTTTGAGGAAAGAAAATAAATATTTATTGCTCGTATGGCACTTACAATGGTTGCCATACTTTCAGGCGAAAACTCTTGCGGGCACAGTAGCTCACAAATGTGTCTTATTCACAATTACAATCTGAAGGGTTTCCTTGGCGGCTTGTGTACATATAGGCCGAAGGCTTGTTGTTTTCTTCAGTCAGTTGGTTTGACTGATTTACAAAGAGTATTCTCAGAAACTTCTCGGTAATTAGATTTGCGGATCGTATCGCATGACTGTCGTCAACACCTTCAGGGCAGCTCAAGATGAGAGCGCGTTGTAAATAGGGCTGCACTGCTCTTTCGAGTACTTGTAGTTCATTCCTGCGTGGCAGGTGTTCGGAGGCTTTATCGAAAAAAAAAAACACGCTATTATTTATTTATTTTTATTTTATAAATACTGCAATCACCATGCGGTGATTTTAGCAGGGTGGTACAAGCATAACGAATACATTGTTATGTACAGAAAATGCACACGGTAATAAAGAAAAATGTTATTTGAATAAATACAAAGCGTACAGGTTGGGCACACGCAACGTTACTCTAAAGAAGTAAAACACTGTCACTGCAAACATGGCACAAACAAAATAATGTCACTGTAAACATTATAAAGAAGAAGTTAATGTTGGCGCAGAGACGACTTCATTTTTTTAGCTAGTTCCAGTCCACTACTGTGCGCGTAAAAAAAGAATACTTAAAAGAGTTGCTGTGTGAGGAAAAAGGAGTTATAGTGAAATTATGTATTTGCCGAGTAGCGCATCCGGAGGAGAAGGCTATGATCTTTGTTATGTCCATCTTATAATTCCCCTTTATTAGTTGATGCTATCTTGTCCAAATATCTTGTCCAAAAGCGCTAGAAACTCGGGCTTGAAACTTTATTGCTTGAGAACTGGTGAAAAGAAACACCGGGTGTTTTCCCGGAACGCGACTTGCAATACGGAAGACAGCAATACACCATCACACAGCAGTTATATACCGATCTGCAATGAACGGCGCCAAGTCTTGGCTGTGGCCGCGCGTACTAAGGGCTGTACGACCGTCTTCAGGATGGATGGATGGGTGGATGGATGGATGAAGAACTTTATTAGTGTCCTTCTGGGCGCGGAGCCCACAAATTACTTCATACTGAACGACACTGACAGAGCACCGAATAAAATGCGCGGGAAAACGATCGTGCGAGCACGAAGGCAAGCGCATGTACGCGGAGCAGGGTCAGGGTCGCAGCGCCCCTACCGCCGACGGGTGGCGAAACGTGCTGAGAAACTCTCCCATTGTTTCCCCGACGGGTGAGAAGAAGCGAGCGCGCGCGCCAGTCGAGCCCGGCCGTGCCACAGGATACTAGCTCTGACGCGTGCCGGCGCTCGCTTCTCGGCTGCGGTGCACTGTTGCTTGACCATTTTGTCTTCAACCGTCCAAGTGCGGCCTAAAACAGCCTTCTGTAAACTGAGCTTGAAACAATAAGTCAGTGATCTGTATGCTATTTTAGATATAAAAAAAACACGTTTGATTAATGAATGTACGCCGGCCGCAACGGTTTCCTTGAACATAACTGCACAAGCTATCGACATCAGCGATTGCGTTCGCGTTGTCGTCTGCAAGATCACTTTGCAAACACCTGCACGAGCATGGCATGTCACATCGATAGCTCTTGTACGATCTTTTTTTTTTTTTTTAGTTCGTTGCACAGCCAACTATGTAAGAATTACCTAAGAACTACGTAGGAACTACGTAAAGTATCAGTGAAAAATCTGTGTTATAAATATAATTATGCTTGTTGGTGCATGAATGAAACGCGTAAGTGGGTTCTGAGAAAATTAGCAAAAAAATAAATAAATAAATAATTGAAACACTTGTGGCGCTCACAAAGAGACATTTCAAACAGCCAAAATTTACCAGTTTCGTAGCTTGTCCCCTGATTCTTGTTTGTCTAATCTTTCCCATGGAACCTTTAATTTTTCTAGGTTGTTTTGAAGCATCAACACCGCATCGGGAGGCCTTGCAGCACTTATTCGCACTCTTGAAGCACTTATTCAAATGTATGGGCAGCTCATTTGCATAATATGAAAAAATATATATGTAAACAGGTTATTTTTAAAATTTATACACTTCAAGTCCCCACAAAAAAAAAAAAAAAAACGGAAAGAAATACCAGTTTGTTTATTGTTTTCAGCCTACAATGATGTTTCCAATGAGAGACATTCAATTTGTTATGTGAGGCATGTAACAATTGCTGTGCCATATATTGCACAATACTGGACATGGCAGCCAACCATTATTAAACCCCAGAAGAAATTAATGGCACAATGCATATGATCAAGCAAACAGCGTTTTATTACACTTAATGGATGCTTTAAAAAACTGTCACACTATAATATTGCACAAAAGCTACTGAACTAAACTAATATACTAATACATATTTAAAGATCAATTTCATATTACAGTAACAATAACCAATCAATCAAATGTTTATTATAGGGCCCTGAAACAGCTAGAGGGCCTCAGACTGGTGCACTTAAAAAGCAATATGCGAGACAAAATGTACAGAGAACACAAATGTGGAAGACAAAACAATGCGAGATAGAGAAACATATAAGGGAAAAGAAAACAAGGAAGCGTAAACTGCAGTTAATCATACAACATGATTATCTACATATATACAATACATAGGAAATGAACTCTGAAATATGTCAATGCAGGCACAATTCTTATTATGTTTTTTGGAGTCGAGCCATATATAGGACAGTCTTTATTGGAACAAGGCCAGGCAGAGAATGCGGAATGTTACCTGGTATACTGTTGCAGCACGACAAATTGCGCAGCTTTGGGAAAGTATAATGCCATGGACCACCTTATACAGGAACGAAAAGGCATGATTTAATAAGTCTTGGATGAGTGACTAACAACTTCATTAATCGAAGGGGTGAGATGTAAGGGAGTCTAGAGGTGTGAGTTGAGGTACATTTGAGAGTGCTGGACTATGGTTGCCAGAATGGCAAAAGTGGTGTTGGAAGACAGATATCAATTTATTCTGGATGCATGCAGTGATGTCAGAATTAGATTTGCATGTTGTACCTCAATCTACAGAGACATACTCTAGTAGTGGAAGGCACACAGCAGCATACGATTTCAGAAACAGAACAGGTGAGTGGTCATCATGCAATATACGGCATACAATTCCAAGAGAGTGAAGGGCACTTTGTGCATATTTAATGTGTGAACAGAAGCTTAGTGTTTTGTCGAAGTACACACCAAGATCTTTGATTTCATCGACACTGGACAGTGGAGCATCCCGAAGGGCGTATGAAAATTGTACATGGTATGTTTTGCACGTGTAACTTAATGCCATAGTTTTGGAAGCATTTAAGAGTACATACCATTATTGTTTCTGCACCAGCTTGAGAGTGAGAAAATGTCTTTTTGGAGGTCAATTCAGTCGTGAACACTGTTGACAGTCTTAAATATCCTTAAGTCGTCTGCATACAAAGCCATGCTGTCCATGTTCTTAGCACTAACAGAAAGCAGGGAATGCAATACTGATTCAAACACTTTTGACTCAATGCAGCAGATAGATATAGGCTGGTAGTTAGTAACTGCACTCGCAGCACCCGATTTGTGCACGGGCAATATCCATGCTACCTACCCAAGTGCTAAAAAATGTGCTAGACTTCAGGGAACTATGGAAGATGCTTGCGACAACAGGGACGCTTCTATATGTCTTAAGCAATGTCGGAGGAATACCATCAACACCACAAGAAAGGGAAGGTTTGAGGCACTTCATACATTAGAAAACAAGGTCTTGACTGATAGCATAAACACTGTGCCAGGCTGAGAAGGAAGGTTACTTGAAGCATCCTTTACACAATAGACACAACAGAAATGTTCTGCAAAGGCATCACCAGTGTTCAAGACATCACCATTTTCATCAAGAAGACACCTCTTTGGTGCTCTCTTTAGAAGAATGACAGCGCACGAAGCTCCAAAAATATTTTGAATTATGTGTCATGCTGGCTTCAACACCATCAATGTGGTTGTAGGGATCATTATAACTATAATAATAACAACAACAATAATAATAATAATAATAACCTTAGCAGTACCATGGCACTCTAGACAGCTCGCAAGGCTTTTTTAAAAAAGTAAGGCTCATGTCTGCACGCTAGAGCGTGATAGTCAGCCATCTAGAGCAGGAATTTGCTCTAGATGACGCGCTCGCTCGCTCGCTCGCTCACACACACAAACAAACAAACAAACAAACAAACAAACAAACAAACAAACAAACACGCTTGCTCACTTGCAGAACACATCACACGCACATACAAGCCAATAACTGGGAAGTCGACGGTGCACAATGCACAGGAGTGCCGTTTCACTATGGTCGCAAGGAATGGGAGTCCTAATGGAGAGAAAGCTCTGTATAAGAATGGAGTTGCGGCGTTGGACTGTACAGGTGTGATGGGGCTCAGGCTGTCCTGATGGCTTGTTCAGACGGACAGAACAAGAAATATAAGTGTTTCCAGAGAGCCACACAGCGCCCTGCAGAATAGACGGACAAGTGCAATTTTGTGCTGGTATTGCAGGGTGCGCCACTTAAGGGCTTTGAGGTGATCCTTGTAGGCTGGCATGAGCTTGCGACGATCGAAAAGATGGGAGTAGAGGGTGTACATTGCCCGGCGCTGAACAAGCTCAAGTTTGTCAGCGAGATGAGTTTGGTAAGGGGACTAAACTGATGAGCAGTACTCAAGCTGTGGTGGTACGAGAGAAGTGTAGAGTGCTCTGAAAACCTCAGGTCCCCAGGGAAGGGAGAGACAGGTCACAAATCCCAGAATGCGACGAGCCTAGTGACTTGTGCGGAAAAGTCGAGAGAAGGGCTGAATATTACACCCAGGGTGGGAAGGGTCCGAACGGTCTTCATGGGGGTGCCACTGAGGAAGTAGGTTGGGTGCACAGAGGTTGTGGTGTGGCTGATATGCATGGCAGCACTTATTTCAGTGCTAACACAGTTTGTTATTGTAGGCCCAGTCGTCCACCCTTTACAAAATGTATTTATTTCAAGCGCATATGCTGCACTGCGTATTGGCATAATGTTGCAGTGCAAGTGTTAACTAGTGAATTAAACACATTCTGCGAAGATGCATTAGGAACTTGGTTTTGAGTTAATCTTTTTCCCGACTACAGTTTATAGTATCACAGCGAGATGCATTTTAGTGCAAGCTGAAGAGATTTGGGCAGCTTAAGCATACAGACTGCGAAATGCACTGATGACACCTTTACCCCTTCCCTACAATGCATGCACTCACACCACCTGCTCTTTTCATAAACAAAACAAAGATATATCAAAAGCCAATTGCAGTTTCACTGACTCAGTACGTGCTGCTTGTCAAGCAGGCATCGAAGCAATCCTGGTATACGCAGCAGCATGCATAAGGTCCTCCTTATGACGCAGGTCCTCCTATGCATTGCACACGGTGCACATAGTGCAAACAGATTTTTTTTTTTTCCAAGTGCTCAACTACAAGAACACATGACAGTGTTGTATCACGTTTCCTACAGTGTGTCAGCGTTCTTGAGCGCTGCACGAGCGATTTATCGCCAACTAGCCCATAAGACACCTGCACTTGAAAGAAGTGAGTGAAGGAGTACTGTGAACTTGTAGTGAACTAGATTTCACACGCCGAATCGAAGAGTGCACTTTCAACTAAACGAATGGCATGGCTGAAGATGTACGGGTATTTCCCATTGCTCGGCTACTAGTGTCTTTCGCTTTCGCAAGTTATCTTTGCCGCTGGAAACAGCGCAGAGCTCGCCCGTTAAACCAGAGTCCCGAGACCACATAATTCACACACGAAACACGCCGCGGTTCACCACCTGAAGTTCCACACGGTTCATTTACACCACACCACACACAGCACGAAGTCAGGAGAGCCATATTTCAAATCACAGCAGCGCAAAACGTAACTGAAATTTCATTTCCTTCGGCAGAGTTTCTCAGCTGGGCTCGTTCACCGCCGGTCGAACTCGACGGACGGGCTAGGCCTACGCGTAATGTAAACAACATCGGCGGTAGACGAGTGCTGATTATCCAGACTTCGCACTTCGAAAGCAAGTTCCCATTCGTTTCGAGCACAAGAAAATATACATACAACAAGCACAGGCGTTGCCGCAATCGTCTGCAATCGTGATTAGGTTGGATGTTTTAGCAGACGATCGCACTGAGATCGGCGGAATCCAGCGGGCCGGCAGGTTGGGTTCGGCGGCGTCGTTCGAACGCGGCACAAGTTCTCGTCGCACTTCCAGCACCCACGGTCGTGGGTCCTGTCGGCCTAGTATCACAACACTGTCTTTCAGAAACACTGTCGCGCGCGTCGTGCGTCCGAAGCACTCGGACGATCGTTGGTGTCGGCGCCTTCGCATCGGCGGCCATCATCAGGCGTAGCAGCCAGAGGCTTCGCGGACTCTGATTGGTGGACGCCGGCGACGGTTTGCAGGCTCTGATTGGTGGACGCCGGCGTCGCGTCGGCTCGCGCCGCTGGTTTTCTAGCATCGGCAGCTGGCAAAATCTCCGCGCGCCGGCACGCGTCTCTCCGTTCGCGACTGACGCTTTTGACGCATTTGCGCGTGCCGGCGCGTGGCGAAGCGTGCCTGTGGTTGGGGCTTAACCCTACAGTGCAAGGCAACGGGGCTGATTTTTTCAAAGCATTGGGGTTTAGCGACAGTGAAGGCAAAATAGACTTAAAGCGGGTAGAGATAACCAAACAGAGGTTATCTGATTGGTGGATAAAATTAAGGCAGGGGTGAAATTTCACCCACCACAAAGTACAAATTATGTTGATAGCCATGGCTAGGTGGCGTATGCCACCGCCCGATTTAAAGGGTTCAGCCTCATCCATCCATCCATCCGGGCGCGGCTGATAAACCGAGCCTAGTGCGTTTTCAAAAAAATTGCCCCGGTGAGTTCCGTCGTCTCCCGCTAGAGGCGCCGTAGTAAGCGCAATTTCAACCAACAAACTTACTCCCACGCTTATCGAAGTGTTATTTTATGACAAAAAGTACATATTTATTATTCCTAATTATACATACTACTTTTGAGTAGTAACACTATTGTTTTTTTGTCATTATAGACGCAAAATAACCTTCATCATCATCGACCTCCCAAGTGACCTCCGTGCCTGAATTTAAAATTTTTACCGGTATTTTCGGGACACGGCAAGTACGGATTCATTGGTCGGTATATACACTTATGCTGGTTGCTTATTTGTGCTAAAACCACTTTATTACGCTTCGACACCTCGCGTTGTTTAACTTTGGGTGAAGTGACGTGTTTGCGAGCTGAGATGTAAGCCCGAAAGCTAGGTTTTGGTCTTGAACCATGCGGAACAAGTATGCATCGAAACGGGAGCCGGATTCTGCTGTGATTGAGAATGGCAATACCAGTGAGTCGTTTAACATTGCTGCTTGAATCGTTATTTAATATTCGTCTCGTTAATTCACAGGTGGAGACAAGTTAACGAACTAAATCCTGCATTACATATGGGTAGTCGAGACCCTACGTTGCCGTTTCTGAAATAAACCTGTAGTTGCGAGACCGTCGTTATACACACAATCACGAAAGAAAGAGAGCGATGTCAGAACGCGCAGCACGTTTTTCATCTCGTTGTAGCCGTGGGCAAGTGAGTAGCCTTGGTATGGTATGGTATGCCTTATCTTATGGCGCATACCCACTGCGGGGGATTGGCCAAGGTTTGGATGGGATTAGGCAATCTTTTTTAATACTAAAATCGGTAAAGCTAAATGGAGAAAATGAACAAAAATAAAATATTTAAGAATTCAAGAAAATCTATTTGAAGCATTTATAAATTCCTCCACGGCTGAGCAAATATCCCTGTGGCACTTTCCAAGAGAGGAGGCTCCTAAAGAAAGGATGTTTAGAATAGAAAAGCTTAAACCAAGCTGTGTAAATTTTGATTCTAGAATATTTTTCCTTAAAGAAGAAAAACGTCGGCAGAATATGAAAAAATGATCTATTGTTTCATCTTCTCCACAGAATGGGCACAGAGGGGAGGGCACCAGACCAGCCCTGTGACGATAGAAGTTTAATATTGGTACCCGACAACGTAATCGGATAAAGACGACTTCAGTTTTTCTGGTATGAAAGGAATTTTTGGGCCAAGGGAATAGGATGTGTCGATATTCTGAGAAATTAGCTACAGCTGGGTTCAAGAAGTCTTGAATAATTGAATATCTCCTGAATCTAGTAGTCGTTAGGTAAGCTATTGAAGGAAGTAATCGTAATACAGGGCCACTGAGGGCCGCTCTCGCGAGACTGTCAGCCATTTCGTTCATGACTAATCCTTTATGTCCAGGCACCCAAAGCAATCTAATTAAATTTATGTGGGCAGGCACTAGAAAATGAAATGTACGTAAAAGGTTAGTGACACTATTTGCTGTGAGCGAGGAACATAAAGATAAAGAATCTGTTATTATTACTACCGCCGATATTGATGAATTTAGTTTGCGTAGGGCTAGAACTACAGCTAGAAATTCAGCCAGAAATACGGAAAAGAAGTCCGGAATCCTGATTGCGAATGACCAATCTAGAGCAGGAGAGAAAATGCCAATTCCAGATTTTTCTTCACACTGTGAGGCGTCACACTGTGAGTAGCCTTATCAATATGTTTTTTTTTTCTTCGAGTCCACCGGCAACTTCTTTCGTCCACAAAACCGACTAACCCTTTGGTAAACTAAAGTGAAAGTACTGAATTTAATGTATTAAACAATTGCACGCATAATAACCCATATTTCGTACTTGTTGGTTCCAAGTGTTCTTGCTGTTAAGTTTGGTTTACCTTAGAGCACTTATTTTTGCAGTAGTGGAGCGGTGCATCGCGGTCGTGCAGAAAAAGAATGCATCAGTTGTAATACATGAAATTCATGTCTTTCATGCGTTTGCTTGTGGAACCAGCAGTGTGATCTCTTCTAGTGTACAAATGAGCGCAAAATGTTCTCATTTGTGATTCTAATAATACTTAAGGTGTTCAAACGCAATGTAGTTAGGCAGACATCAATTTTATGGACAGTAGCAATATTTGGTTAATTAACACGCTGCTTAAGCTCCCTAGAACAAACGGTGTACAGGGTCGTCCACTCTTAGTACGAAC
Organism: Dermacentor silvarum; assembly: GCF_013339745.2. Classification (NCBI taxonomy): domain Eukaryota; kingdom Metazoa; phylum Arthropoda; class Arachnida; order Ixodida; family Ixodidae; genus Dermacentor; species Dermacentor silvarum. The sequence goes on along the minus strand of NC_051156.1, from coordinate 22,330,885 downwards.
ACGGCGCCGCGTGGCCGCGCTCCGCGGAGCGCCAGCGTACATGGCGCGGCCGCGTGCGTCTAAATGTCGTACAAAAATCCCTCACGTGACTTGATCCTAGGCACCTAGGGACACGATCATTTAGGGACTTTTGAGAAGGCGCGATGGTGGCGCCAAGGGACGACAGCATGCGACGGGGTGTTCGTTCTCGGCGTGATCGCCCGCGCCGACCGCGCGTTGTTCAACATTTGCGTGTGTGATTGTGCTTGCGTTGCTTGTGAATTGGTTGTAGGTTCTGTGTTACTTGGCGGAAAGCCGTGAGTAGTGCTTGTGTGGCAGTGCGGCTTTGGCCTCGGTGAGCTCTGGCAATACAGAAGCTGCGTTGTGTGATCCGTGTTCCTTGACAATGCGGAGGTGGTGACGATTGAAATGTCGAAGTGGCGTCGCCGTGTCCGCCTTTGCATAACGGACGTCGAGGGATGTGCTGCTCTCTACAAGTCACAAAAATGTGACTGCGTCGACCGCCCACGGTTCAGCGCTGAATGTGTGGTTTGAGTATGTGCTTGAAACGAGTGGCGCAGCTGTGGTGCCCCAATTTCGCACAATTGAGACGCGTGCTTTTGTGCAAAAAGAGCAACAAATCGTATCTTAACCCGCTGAGACGATGCTACAATGTCAACAATGCCGTGCATGTTTATTATGATGGTAGTCTCTACAGCAAGCAAGCGTGCAGTGCAGCTATGCTGTGAATATAGCCTCAACTCGAATGTGGCGTTTGCAGAACCCTTATGTTTGTTTCTGCTTTCAAACAAGCTGTATGTTGTTAGGATTGTCACTCACTGCTCACATGAGACATGGGAGTCCATCGTGTGGGTTGGGGCTTAGCACGAATGTGTGGTGAGGGGGTGTGGAGTTGGTGGCTGTGTCAGGTGCCTCACTGAATTTTGCCATTGGAATAAGCTCAATGTAGGACACACCCTATACCTGATGGCTCACTTTCACGGATATTGCCTTTTTTTCCTTGAAATTTCCAGCCTCAGGACGCGCCTCACATTATATTCGGGTTCGTGACACATATAATCACAATAAATTTTTCTTTAGGAAAGACCAAAAGCCGCCTGTTGCATCATATTTGTGGTCGTGTTACTTAATGCAAATCCAGTACTTTCAGTGCCCATAGACTGACTGAGGGGTGCAGGACTTTGGCAGTGGTAGCAGCACCAAAGCAGCTGCCCAAATGGTATACCCTATAGTGTTAGATTTCTTGTGCACATGGGTGTACTGTGAAAACACGTGAAAGGAATTCCACAGTTGCTGCAGCATCACGTCTGGATCTGTGGAGGTTGTTTGATCACATGTCTGAACTTCTGTTGTCACTGAGCGGTTCTTTGATCATTAGCTTAGCTGTCTGTTTTCTACATATTATATTACAGCAATGGCGTCAGAGTAGCTGCAAAAATGGGATTTTGCTGTACAATCGCAGGTTGGTTGCTTTTCTGACTGTTACATTGCTCTATTTGCTGCAACTGCCGCCAAATGTTGCTTTACAATGTCTGGTGAATGCCTTAAACATGAACCACATTTGGATGATGCTTGTGAAAGTATAACATACTCCTTGTATGTAAAGAAAACTATCACACCGGTAGGTGTGGTGGAGTCACTGATGAAATAGAAGTTGAAAAATGAAAGTTCTCACAAAATTTGGAAGTGTTCATGGCGCTTGCCATCAAAAATGTGTAACAATCCAAGCAAACATAAAGATAACCTACCCATCCTGAAGAATATGAAAGTGATGCGTCAAGTTGTCAACTTAAAGCTTGATATACTGGTGCCGATCAAGGAAAGAGTTGAGATTATATAGAAGGATTCGGTGCAATTCATGTTTAATCAGCTTCGCAATCTTGTCAAAATGACCAAATAAAATTGTGACTTTTAAGAGATTGCCATGATAACGTGATGAGGTTGCTGGCATTATTTGGTGCTTGGGAAACAAAGCATCACATGTATGTGGTGATTGAGCTTCTAAAAAAATTAGGTCTGCCACTTATCTAATGAATTGAACACATAAACCACTGAAAGAAGTTGAGTGTGCAAAGGCAAATGGCTACAGCTATATTTGCACAGTAATAGAAAAGTTGTAATCGGGCTGATGGTGCACAGGTGATGGATGTATATTGCATGTTCGAGGGCTTAATTTTTCATGTACTCATTTTTGTTTTCCTGTTTTGTTTCCATGTGCCTTAGTGAGTGGAATGCCTGACTGCAGACTCCAGTCATTATGTACAATTAATGAAAAGTAAAGTAAATTTTTCTATGGAACTCTTTTTTTGTAACTTCAGTTGCAAATGACGCAGTTGTCCCTACTCTGCACTGAATGGTGAAGGGGGGGGGGGGGGTGAGCGCATGCAGGCACCCTATTTACTGGAGCTTTGGGGCGCCCTCACCATGGCTGCTCACATGCCCATTTTTCTGGCTGTAACAACCTAGAGTCAGTGCACAGGTGTTTTTAACGTTCCAGGATTAAGTAAACTTGACGTCACTATGCACAAAATTTAGATAACGACAGCCCAAGATGGCAACTGCCATGAACTGAATATAAAATTGCCCATAAGCATGCATTGTGCAATTGAATGCGTGTGAATTCTGTAATGCCACTTTCATGAAATTGACTGTCATGGTTTGGTTGAAACTGAAAACATGTTCGATCCTCAGTTGTAGCAGACTCACTTCACTATAACATATTTGATAATGCAGGTGCAGATTGTGAAGGAATTGAAGCGGATGTTACTCTTGGTGAGAATCAGTCATGCTCATTAGAAATTATAGCTAAGGCTATATATACATTACTTCAGGTGAGATCGACTAATGTTGAGATAGAAGCTCAGCTGTGGCACATAGGTACAGGCGAATAAATTTAGAAAGAAAAATTCTGGCACAACCCATTTCATGATGATGCCGATGCTAATACGATAGCATTGAAGTAATGTAGAGACATTGTATTGCCACCACAGCGATCAGTCATGTATGAGCCGGGCTCCTCTCTCACGAGTCCCTCTGGACATGCTACGCCTGTTAGCAGGGTTGCCGCTAAGTCGGTGCTTGACATTCGATTCGAATCTGCCCAGCACCTAAGAAAATGTTTTTTGTCATTGGTGAGCGGCCCGGCCCATGCCTCGTGACCTATTTTTGTTTCAAACTGGGTGTCCTCAGCACACCAGCCCCAGTGCTCTACCCATTTTACCATGGATTACCCAGTGACCCAAGTTTACAGAAAAGTGGATAAAGACCCGGACAGACAGGAAGATAGGATATTCCACACTTTTCAGGGTCTAAGAATGATAATTCTAGGCAATATACACAACTGGCCTGTTATGGATACGTTGCCGGCATTGCAGGAGAACAATTTAGAGCTTCTATTGGTAAAACCACAACAATATACACAATTTTGATTTCACAAGAAACAGTAGTGCCATCTGGTTTATGTATTCATCTACATCACAGGCTCAAGAAGGAGTATTGCGTGGAGGGGGGAGGGCATCGCATAACAAAGGAGCGAAAAAGTAATACAACGTTAGAAATATAAACAGCGACACAAGATCAACGCAGTAAATTGAAAAGAACAGAAATTGTAAAATTCTACCATTAGAAAGCTGGGTTATACAGTGAATAGTACGACTGCATAATTACATAAAAAAGTTACATACACAAGAAATAGAAACACTTGAACACTACCCAAACATACTGATTTTTTGCCTGAAGGTTACAGTATTGTTAATGTCAGCAATGTTATCGAGAAGACCATTCCAATGCCTAATGGCACGTGGCAAAGCAGACAAGTCAAAGGCATTAATTCGACCAAAAATGTGCTGGACGCTAAGGCGATTGTGCAAGCACCTAGATGTGTGGGATGGACAAACAAGAGGCAAGGTAGACGACTGCTCACTATGAATGATTTTATGTAGCAGACAAAGCGACACTACATTCTGGCATGATTCCAAGGATGGTAGTGACAATGACAACATAATGTTAGATACACTCAAATATTGGTTGCAATCCCTGGCGATTAAACGTGCAGCACAGTTTTGGCTATACTCAAGAATGCGGATTAGATATGCCTGGTGAGGTGACCAAATTGAACCTGCCAATTCTAGTTGGGGCAAGAATAATGTTTGATATGCAAGCTTTCTTGTGAAGGAAGGAGCAGCATGAAGGTTGCATTTTTGAAGATTGATGATCAAAGCACTTGTGTATATGGAGGTTAATCGATAGTACAGGCGCTCTCAGAATAATTCGGAACGCCGGACACGCAGCAGCGCGCCGGCGGAGTATGCGCGCAGAAAAGTAGTACCATGGTCTGCGCGTGCGCGGTCTCCCTAGCAAGCAAACGTTGCTCCGTATTGCACCTAGATTCGCGTTGTGTTGCTACAAAACGGTGCCCTATGTGTCCCTTAGCGTTTTGATAAGGGGCGCTGGGTGGGTGGTTTCTGTGACAAGCCGCGTGTGCGGATGCACGCGCGTTGGAGCAGAAGCCGTCGTGCGTGCGTGTTCGTGTGCTTGGATGACTTTTTTCTTTTGCTACTTTGCTTCCTATTTATCATATGATCAGATTATTTCCGGTAGGCGACTGTGACTAACGCTCGCAAAGGACGGTGGTTTCATCTGACGAAACCGTGAGCATATCGGTGGCCAGATTGATAAAGAGATACAATATATTTGAACCATGCCAGTGACACGAAGTTCACCTTTTTCCTATCGAGGCAGCATGCCGAAAAGAGTACCGATCGATGCGCGGAGAAGAATAACTGAGCTCTGGTTACAAGAGAAATCTCAGCGCGAGATATGCCACCTCACAAGGAAGTCTTTAAGCGCGGTCAACCGCATTATCCAGGCATACAGGGATGAAGACGGCCGACTATCAGATGCACCACGATCCGGAAGACACAGATGCACGTCGGAAGAATGCGACCTTCTCATTGTTGCTGCAGCAGTCGCCGATCCTTTTCAGAGCGCCGGCCAGATTAAGGCAGCACTGAACCTGCAAGCCAGTGAGGAGACAATCAGAAGGCGCATGCGAGAAGCTGGTCTTCGTGGATTTGTCGCGGCGCAAAAGCCACACCTGACAGATCGACAAAAAGCCCAACGCCTCCAATTTGCCAGGGCATATGAGCACTGGACTAGAGAAGAATGGACGCAAGTGATATTCTCGGATGAATCGACATTTACGTCGCGGTGGGATCAAGAGCACCGCGTATGGAGACCATACAACTGCAGGTATTTTATTTTCTTTTTGATCTTTGCCACACCAAATCTTCCGGCGCGCCAAAAGGGTTTCATCTAGAAAGACCAATATTTATTTTTTCTCATCGTGTAGGTACGAACCCGGGTATGTTTCTGAGACCTACAGTAGCGGCCGCTGTGCTGTCAACGTGTGGGGAGCAATCAGCAAAGAGGGCCTCGGTCCGCTAGTCCGGCTGTCCCCATCGTTCACAGCTGACGCCTACTGTGAAATTCTGGACTACCACCTGGTGCCATACGCTCTGGACGGGCCATTTAAAGATGGCTGCTACTTCTTCCAGCATGACCGGAGCCCGGTGCACACCGCCAGAGCTGTGCAAAATCTGCTTCAAGAGCGTGCCGTTTGTATCCTTGACTGGCCTCCGAAAGGTGCAGACTTGAATCCGATAGAGAATGTGTGGGGCGCAATGAAGGAAAGTTTGTCCCACATGAATCTGGGAAGTGCCAGTGCTGACGAGCTCTGGCTCGCTAACCCGAGCGTGGAAGCGCCTTAGTGAGAAGAAGGACTTCGTAGAAGCGCTCTACGAGTCTATGCCACGCCGGCTACAAGCTGCAGTTCGCGTGGACGGCGCATTCACGCGATATTAAAGCTGATAATAACAATCGATTCTTTCGATTCTTTTGTTTTTTATGGGAAAATAAACCCAATGTTCTTCCTGATATTTAATTCTCTTTATTTTACATTCCACTCGCACAGCCTCTCTTTCTTAGCGTTGTAGTCTACCGCCGAGCAAAAGAAAATAGCTGTCTGCGCCAACAAATAAAGACATGGGATCAAAATGTAAAAATACTCGCTACCAAACAGCCATATTCCGTAATGGATTGGTGCACAAATATGCGCAGCCGTCCTAATGTGATGCGCAAATCAAAGATTGTGGTGTCGTGTAGAGCTAAAGATAGCATCTTTTCGATGGAGGCGAAAATGCCCGAGGGCCGTGTGCTTAGATTTAGGTGCACGTCAATGAGCCCAGGTGGTCGAAATTTCCGTAGCCCTTCACTACGACATCTCTCAATTTCGTGGTTTTGGGGCGTTAATCCCGAACAATTACGATTATAGTACTCATGCAGTCACTTCGTCTGCATGAAATTGGACTTGACGAACATGGCGCGTTATTTAATTTCGTGAACTGTTTTATTACCGTGATCACCGACACACCTGTAAGGGAGCGGTCGTGTAATAGTCCAAATTGAACTCTTATTACCGAGCTAGTAGTACCATGGATTGAAAAATAACTAAGTAGGAACTAATGCTTCGTAGAACAGACAGACATGGTTGAAAAGAAGGCAGGGATGACCTTGTGCCCTTGCCGCTTCAACCTCAAGTAGTATCCCAGAATGAATGCAGATAATGACGAGAACACGCCGCAAGGAATCGAATTGAGGTGCGCAGTACGATACAGGGCCTGGTCCGTCCAGCCCATCTTGTCATAATGCTAAAGGGCACCTAGCGCTACCCATTTAGTGCAAGACAACGCCAATCGAGATGCACTAGGGAGCGAAACTAGCTCGCTAGGGAGGCCGCGCATGCGCACACCTTGCGTGCATTTATCCGCCGGTGCGCTCCGCCGGCGAGCGGCTGCGTGCTCGTTGTTCCGAATTATTCTGGGAGCGCCTGTACATACAACACTGCGACAGTGCAGTCGAGACATTGCAGTAGTGAAAAAATTTCAGAGCACTTATCAAACAAGGACATGTTTGCAAACAGCAACACAACACACATGGAGATGAGATGCAGTGCAACAATGCCCTTGTAACCTACAATGTGTGGTTACTCAATATTTAGAAGCAACGGCACTACCACTAGAGCAACTAGAAGTGTTGTGCACGGGTGACGAGTTGACCGTAGTAGCAGCAGAAGGCACAGGCTGTGAACTTGCGGGGCGATCAGCTGTTGCGACAACAATGAACTGTAGACTGCCTAGGTCGAAGGGAACACGGTACGTTGGCCTGTTGGCTCTTCACTGATGTTGCGTAAGGACCTATAATTTGTGCAGAAAGCATGTGGCCATCCATGGCTCAATCACAGTTGTATGGTTGTGGGTGCCGATATTGCTCTTAAATTTTCCAAAAATGCGGGCATGACCAACTTAGTCATCTGCAGTTTCACTTTTCTGTCACCACCAAAGAACACTGCCAATGGTGCAGTTTTTTGGTAGGCTTAACATCTTTTAAAAGCACCTTAAAAGAACATTACCAAGAATTTCTCATCAAATTGACAAAACACAAATAACAAACCAGCTTAGCTAGCCTCCCCATTTTGCAAACAGAATAGCAGCTCACTTTGAAGAAAATGGGCCCATATTGTCATCATGCTTACTGAGGGCATGCAAAGCGTGGAATGCCAGGTTGGGAGCAGTACTGGGGCACTCCTGACAATCTTCTCATGGTAGACATTGTCTTATAACGCATGTATATATGCTACATGTTTTTAATGTGAGAAAAACTGCAAAGCACATGTTTTTAATGTGAGAAAAACTGCAAAGCTGGAGGGCAGCATATCGCAGCACCTTTGCCATCGGCGTCTGTCAAGCAAGGACTGGTTACGTAAATATTATTGCGTCGACGCTACCGAATAGGGCGGGCACAGAGGCGCCGCTCCAGGGCGCCGGTTCGCGAACTGGCCGTTGCCAAGACGCCGACGTGAATTGGATATTTCGAGTGTCTGCACAGCACGGATTTCACGGCGTTCTGCCACCACAGCTGCACCACTCGTTTCAAGCACAGAGCACAAACTGAGGCCTCATGGCGTTCTGCCACCACAGCTGCGCCATTCGTTTCAAGCACAGTACTTGAACCACACATTCAGCGCTGAACCGTGGGCGGTCGACGCAGTCACATTTTGATGACTTGTAGAGAGGAGCACATCCCTCGACGTCCGTTATGCAAAGGCGGACGCGGTTCGCTGAACTGCGCTGCCGAGGCGCTACGCCACTTCGACATTTCAATTGTCACCACCTCCGCATTGTCAAGGAACACGGATCACACAACGCAGGTTCTGTATTGCCAGAGCTCACCGAGGCCAAAGCCGCACTGCCACACAAGCACTACTCACGGCTTTCCGCCAAGTAACACAAAACATACAACCAATTCACAAGCAACGCAAGCACAATCACACACGCAATGTTGAACAACGCGCGGTCGGCGCGGGCCAGAGAACGATCACGCCGAGAACGAACACCCCGTCGCATGCTGTCGTCCCTTGGCGCCACCATCGCGCCTTCTCAAAAGTCCCTAAATGATCGTGTCCCTAGGTGCCTAGGATCAAGTCACGTGAGGGATTTTTGTACGACATTTAGACGCACGCGGCGCGGCCGCGCATCGAAGCTAAACGGCGCAAGCGCACAGGGGCTTGGAGGCGAGGCTTCGTGTCGTCTGCTAAAGCGCGCGAGCGTGCCGTGTTTGTGCCGCCTGTTGTCTGCTAAAGCAGAGCGCACTCGCGCACTTTAGCAGACGACACGAAGCACCGCATCCAAGCCCCTGTGCGCCTGCGCCGCTTAGCTTCGATGCGCGGCCGCGCCATGTGCGCTGGCGCTCCGCGGAGCGCGGCCACGCGGCGCCGTGTTCGTACTAAGAGTGGACGACCCTGTACATTTACATGTGTTGTGCAGTCAGAAACCATGACAATATATATACAGGGTGTTTTTTTTTAGCTGCACCAAATTTTTAAAATTAGAAAAATATAAATCTTGGTCACGTTATGTTTGCCATTCGAGTGTACGGATTGGCGGCCTCTAGATACAGAACAATTTCCGCACTTACGAGTGTAATTAGCGAAGTTACGATAATTAACTGCCAGTGGGCAGGCCAGCAGCAGTATCGGCAACATGTTCAGCAACCACTTCTGCTTTGCTCTACAGGTTTTTGCGGGCCTTCTGAGCGGACCGTTTCCACTGCATGGCTGCGACTCAGCGGCTACGTACGTGGACCAGACCTACGAGCCTATGCATCGCGGGAATCATCGATGGCCCTGCGACTGCGCATCAACGACAATCGACGTGAATTTGTTCAATGAGCTTACTGCAGAAAGTCTGACACGTGCCAGATGCTCGGTGATTAAGGTGCCCTACGTTCCAAAAGTAACAACGTATTGGTCTTACGTGACAACTGTGACTTCACATCACGTGGCTCGCCGAGCTCCTTTAAAAGACCGAGCAACACCGCCTTTCGTCAGTGGGCAGGCCAGCAGCAGTATCGGCAACATGTTCAGCAACCACTTCTGCTTTGCTCTACAGGTTTTTGCGGGCCTTCTGAGCGGACCGTTTCCACTGCATGGCTGCGACTCAGCGGCTACGTACGTGGACCAGACCTACGAGCCTATGCATCGCGGCAATCATCGATGGCCCTGCGACTGCGCATCAACGACAATCGACGTGAATTTGTTCAATGAGCTTACTGCAGAAAGTCTGACACGTGCCAGATGCTCGGTGATTAAGGTGCCCTACGTTCCAAAAGTAACAACGTATTGGTCTTACGTGACAACTGTGACTTCACATCACGTGGCTCGCCGAGCTCCTTTAAAAGACCGAGCAACACCGCCTTTCGTCAGTGGGCAGGCCAGCAGCAGTATCGGCAACATGTTCAGCAACCACTTCTGCTTTGCTCTACAGGTTAGTAAAAACGTTCCTATGTACTGTTACCGTAGCGATGACCGATTTTTGTTGCTGCTGCCCTGCCCACAGTGTATCAAATGTATTTTGACAAACATTGCATTACTGCCTACTAGCCTACTTCTTTCGGGCGACATTGAGACAAACCCAGGACCTTCGGAGAAGGAGCTGCTATCAGAGCTACTAGACGGCCAAAAGAAGGTCCAAGGAACTATTGAAGGAATCGTCGTTACACAGAATGAAATCAAAGAGCAAATATCGACACTAAGCAATAGAATAGATTATATTGAACAACAGTTATCCAGTTTTGGCTCACTGCCGAAACAAGTGAGTGAAATAAAAAAAAAACAATTACAGAGTTTGACAGTCAATTATCATTTCTCACGAATAAGGTGGATGAATTAGAAAACCGGAGCCGTCGCAATAACCTCATTGTCTATGGTTTAGAAGAGTCGGAAAAGGAGACGTTTGAAGAACTCGAGAAGAAGGTAAAGAACGACTTAATAACAAAGAAGATAGGTATAACGCCTACAGGTATTCAAAGACTTCATAGGCTTGGCCGTAAATCCAATGGGAAATCTAGGCCGGTTATTATAAAATTTCTTGACTATCGGGAAAAGACGTCCATTTTACATGCATCGTACAAACTAAAAGGCTCGTCGTTGTCTTTATCCGAAGACTTTTCAAAGCGCGTTCGTGAGGTGCGTAAACTTTTGTGGGACAGTGCAGCGGAAGAAAAAGCAAACGGCGCTAAAGTAAAGCTCGTCTTCGATAAAATTAGCATAGATGGTGTTCTGTATGCCTGGGATGCAGAGAAAAGAGAGCGTACCAGATTGACGAAAAGGAAAAATAAGTGACAGAAACAACATGAAACTACGTCCTTGATAGTCCTGAACGTTAACTGCAGAAGTGTAATTAATAAGGCAACCGAGCTTGAGGGGCTTCTTCTTTCTAACAATTGTGACATTGCTGTACTCACTGAAACTTGGTTACATGATGAAATTTTTGACAGCGAATTCGTGCCTGCTGGGTACAATGCACTACGGAAAGATCGCATTGGTAGAGGTGGTGGCGTCTGTATTATCTACAAAAAATCATTACGAGTTTTCAGGATGCCTGATGTGTCAAATGTCGAGTGCATTTTTAGTAAAGCTTATTGTGGTCGAATCAGGTACATCATAGGCGTGATGTACAGGCCCCCTTCCTCTTCCCTGTCAGTTTTCGATGATTTAAAAGTTTACATGAACACGTATATTAAACCTGGCGATCGGATAATTCTTGCTGGCGATTTCAACCTGCCTAATATCGACTGGTCCGCAATGTCCCTCGTAAACCATAACGACAAAACAGGCGATGCTATGTTGGATATAACATTTGCATTTGATTTATCTCAAGTTGTTGGCGAGTACACTAGGACACACGAGAGTTCTAAATCTATACTAGACCTTTTCTTCGTGAGCGGATCTATTAGTAATAAATCAGAATGCGAAATTGTCACGGGAATCTCCGATCACCAGGCCGTACTCCTTACCTTATATGATACTGCTATCGACAAAAATAGTAAACATTCTTCTTTTCCTAACTTCTCACGTGCAGATGACACATCGATAATCGATGTCTTATCCTTTCATTTCGATAGTTTTTCAATGTCAACAGCAAATGTAGACGATTTGTGGATATCATTCAAGGATCTCGTATTGATGTGCATTGACCGTTTTGTGCCATCCATTATTAAAAAGGTAAAACGCGAGAATCCATGGATTTCTCGTACTTCAATACAAATGCGCAGAAAATTAAAACGATTGAAAAAGAAAAAGCAAGCAGTTAGCAGCCCTAGGTGTCTGCAAGAAAAAATTTCTGTTCTTGGCGTGCAATTAAAAAGTCAAATAGCACTCGATAAAGAAAAATATTTTGGCAACTTGTTGCCTAACTTTATTTCAACTTCACCAGAGAAATTCTGGCGCACAATCTCTCCGGTATCCAGAGATTGTCATGCGTTTGAAGTCAATGGCACTCTAACCCATAACGAAAAAGAAATAGCATCTGCTTTTAACGAATACTTCAAATCTGTTTTCACTAATGATAATGGCATACTGCCAGCTTTCGAAACATGTTTACCTCCGATGCCTGATCTTGTCATCAGCGAGCAAGGTATCATTAAAATGCTTTTGAATCTAGATACCAAGAAGTCCCCCGGACCCGATAAAATTCCAAATGCATTCCTAACTAGGTATGCAGAGTGGGTAGCCAAGTACTTGTGTATATTATTTTCAAGATCTCTAAACGAAGGACAGGTTCCGAACGACTGGAGGACGGCCAGAGTACAACCAGTTCATAAAAACGGTAAGAAACAGTGCATCAATAATTACAGGCCAATCTCTCTAACATCGACAGCTTGCAAAATTATGGAGCACATAATACATACCCACATCTCTGATTTTCTTGTAAAGTATGATTTTATTACAAATCTTCAGCACGGATTCCGGAAAGGTTATTCTACTTGCACTCAATTAGTCCAAACTGTACATGACTTTGCTAGCTCTATTAATAACGGAAACCAAACAGATGCCATTTTTGTGGATTTCGCAAAAGCATTTGATAAAGTTTCTCACAAAAAGCTGCTTTCCAAAGTTAATAGCATAATAAAAAATGACAAGATTACTAATTGGATTTCAACATACTTGAATAACCGTCAACAATATGTCACTTTTCGTAATCATTCATCTCAGTCTCTTTCTGTTGACTCTGGAGTCCCTCAGGGTTCTGTGCTTGGGCCACTTCTCTTCATCATTTATATAAATGACATCGTAAAAGACATTCCAGTTCATATTAAATTATACGCGGATGACTGCGTGCTCTACTCCGAAATTAAAACTACATCCGATCAAAAAACACTGAACGAGGCCTTCCAAAAGATTATTGAATGGTGTGATGCCTGGCAGATGCCAATAAATTTTCAAAAAACCGTTTACATGAGAATAACTCGCAAGAAAAATCCCCTAATATTCCAATATTCTTTTGCTGATAATATCCTCTCCGAAGTTGCACAATACAAATATCTAGAATTATGGATTACTAACGACCTTGACTGGACTAAGCACATTGATCAGGTGATAAGCAATGCTAACCGTAAACTATTTTTTCTTAGGCGAGCACTAAAACTCTCCACACCCAGAGTCCGGCTTCAAGCTTACAAATCGATTGTCCTTCCAATATTAGATTATGCGGCGATAATTTGGGATCCATTTACTAAAACGAACATTAATAAAATTGAAAACATACAAAAGAAAGCAGTTCGTTTTGTTTACAATAACTATGGACGCACATCAGTAACTGATCTGTTAAATAGGGCTGGTTTGACATCTGTATCCGAAAGAAATCGCGTTTCTCGACTTAAGTTCTTATACCAAATAATCAAAGGCCATTTCAAGATTAATATTGACGGACTAATATCCTTTTCCTCAGGTTACACTACAAGACAACGTCATAATCTTACAATCACCCCTTTTCGTCAGCGTAATAACTGCTTTAAATATTCATTTTTTCCAAGAACAGTCACGGAATGGAATCGGCTTACTAACGATCAAGTACTACAGAAATCTCTGACCTCATTCACCAGCAGCCTCAGTGTCCATTAACATTTATTTTCTGATGTATTCATTCCCTGCTGCCCATATAGTTGCTCATTTCTTATTGTTATTGCCTTTATGCCACTTACATTTTGTTATAATATAATCACTCAATATCTATGTGTTCCTGAATAATTAAGATATGCCATGAACCTTGCTGTACCCCTATGTTGCACTGCCATCGTTGAACTTTTTTTGTTGTCTTCAATGCTGATCCATTTTGTTTGTTTACAAATCATTTGCGGCCTTTGTTGTTTCTGGCTTTGTTTGTTTGTAAATATTTGATCCGTGCTTGTATCTGTACGCCTACCCTGCGAAAATCCCTCCCTGGGATTGCAGTATCAATAAATAATAACTTTCTAATTATCAACAATAGGTGGCTACAGCAAATGAGTACATTGGGGCGCGTCCTTGACAGTACCTATCCCAACGAACAAATTTTGAATAGCGGAGTTCATGTGGGAGCTAAGCGAAGAATTAGTTCCCCTTGGCAGGCTCCTTGAAACCAAAACTGGCCGCGAAAAGAGCGTCTGTGTCGTCGATGTCGCCGCCCCCCAGCCTTTCGTCACGTCTCCGAAGTCAGCGCCGGTCCGGCCACGCGAGCAGCTTGCGTTATTTATCTCTTTGCTGTCTGCAGCGTTGGCGTAGCGCTTCAATGCCGGCGGGCCGCCAAATTTACTTCGTCATTCCGTCGGTCGACTGCGAACGCCGCAAACAGCGAAGAGATAACGCAAGCTGCTCGCGGGGCCGGACCGGCGCTGACTTCGGAGACGTGATGAAAGGCTGGGGGGCGGCGACATCGACGACACAGACGCTCTTTTCACGGCCAGTTTCGGTTTCAAGGAGCCTGCCAGGGGGAACTAATTCTTCGCGTAGCTCCCACATGAACTCCGCTATTCAAAATTTGATCGTTGGGATAGGTAGTGTCGAGGACGGGCCCCAAAGTACACATTTGCTGTAGCCACCTATTGTTGATAATTAGAAAGGAAATTATCGTAACTTCGCTAATTACGCACGTAAGTGCGGAAATTGCTCTGTATCTAGAGGCTGACAATCCGTACACTCGAATGGTAAACATAACGTGACCAAGATTTATATATTTCTAATTTTAAAAATTTGGTGCAGCTAAAAAACACCCTGTATATATATGTATATCACAGCTTTTTGCGTTTAATATTGTGAAAGAGTGTTTTTTCAATTTTTGATGCAGTCAAAATTTCTCTTCCAGACATGAAGTAAAGAGGATGGCACCAGTGTAAAGCAACACACTACACAGACTAAAGAGAAGCTACTGCCTGCTACAACCAGGTCATCGTGCGGACTTTTGCTGCTACTACAAGGTAAACAACACCGGTTTCAGAAATAACTATGCTTGATATACGCTGTATTGGCTTGCTAGTCTTGAGATACATTGTCATTTGTTTGTAGCAGATATGAATGTTTCTTCACATTTACGGTGCAGCATAATGGATTCAAACATAGAAAGCACTACACGAGTTTGGGTAACCTCTGCTGTATCTCATGTGTTACTGTTCCGCCCCATCAGAGTCTGCACAAAGCACATCTTGGCACTCATCACAGGAGCCCTCATATATTGCCACGTGTACTTGTTTATCTTTCACCGGTGACAGCTCTTCACCGGCTCACAAATGTTGACCGTTATCGCACGGCGCAGGACGCGCCTGCATGTATCGGAAGTTTCTCGAACGTTATCGATGCTTCTTTCCGTTGTCTGTATTCACCGACGCTTATGTTATCTGATTGTATGACCGACGCGAATTGTCTAGAACTTTCTGGAAGACACGCGGGCACCAGGGAATAACCTGGAACATTCGATGACTCATGTGTAAAAGCCAACGCGTTTCGCCGCTGATCAGATTCTCGACGATCGCCGACTGTGTTCGCCGCTTTCGTTGTGCTTCGAGCGCAGCTTGCTTTTGTGGGCACAGGTTCGCCCAATAAAGAATAAGTTTTATCATACACAGATTTACGACTGTTTACTTCAGCGTTAAAGCCCCTATATTTATAAAAGTAGCGCCATTCTTAGATCTTGCCGCCACCGCGCTCACCCCGGCGCTTCCTCCTCGCCCTCTCTTAGCCGCCTCCTGTCGCCCCAGCCACCTCCGCTCCCCCATTGGCCAATCCGTGTCACGTGGAAGTTCGCGTCGCGCTTTTGTATATTTTTTCCTTTCCAGCGCGCTCCGACTGCCATTCTCGGGCCTGTGCGACGAAAGTGCTGTACGCACAAACGGATCAAACGTGTTAGGGACAAGAACTTCGTTGTGATGGCATGCTGCTGCGCCTTAAGTTGCCGCAACCGACAAGGCGAGGGCAAAAGGCTTTTTTTGTTTACATATCCGGTGTGCGCAAACGCTTGCTGCACACTTGATATTTGCGCCGTCTCGCATCGTCGCGTTGCTACTTTCAAAACGGCATTATTAAGACCAGTTACTGACTGACGAAGCAAAATCGCGCCTCAAAAACGTCTCCGCAGGGAGCGATCCAAGTTTTCCTCGGATTTCCTCTGGTAGCGCGTTAGCTGTCGTCTGCCACGGCAGGCCCGACGAAGGCGGCGCCACTGTCGATATCGCGCCTCGGTCGCGCTGGTCGCGCCGAGCGCGATAGTGGAACGGAGGAGGAGGGAACTGGATGGCGCTACTTTTTATATTATATATAGGGGTTTTATTCAGCGTCACTACTACGTGACATCTGGTGGAGGTGCTTTTATGTCCTTGTACGGGACTCCCCCTTCCAGCCGTGAGCCAAGCCCAAACCGTCCAGAAGACGTCGACGCCTACCCCGACCAGCGAGCTAGCCGTAGGCTATTGAACCTGCCACCGGAGTACGAACCCCTACCCGACAACACCAAGAGGACCAAAGTCACGACCTCGGCAGCAGCTACCATGACAGCCTCTGCGCCGACATCTGCAATCGTAATGCAACAACCCAGGGAGCCGCCGACTTTCCGCGGTTCGCCATGTGAAGACCCCGAAAGCTGGCTGGAGGCATACGACCGGGTCGCTACGTTCAACAAGTGGGACTGCGACGACAAGCTGCGCCATGTTTACTTCTCGCTTGAAGACGGCGCCAGAACCTGGTTCGAGAATAGGGAGCGTGCACTAACAACCTGGGACCTCTTCCGAGCCGCCTTCCTGGACACCTTCACGAGCGTCGTCCGCAAAGAAAGAGCTGCAGCCTTCCTGGAAAACCGTGTACAGCTCCCGAATGAGAGCATCGGTATGTACACTGAAGAAATGACTCGATTATTCCGGCACGCCGACCCCGCTATGCCAGAAGACAAGAAAGTTCGCTTGCTCATGCGGGGAGTTAAGCAGGAGCTATTCGCCGGAC
The DNA here is from genome assembly GCF_013339745.2 of Dermacentor silvarum. Classification (NCBI taxonomy): domain Eukaryota; kingdom Metazoa; phylum Arthropoda; class Arachnida; order Ixodida; family Ixodidae; genus Dermacentor; species Dermacentor silvarum. Next base: position 22,314,024 of record NC_051156.1, on the reverse strand, counting down.
TGGTGCGGAATCCACCAACGACAGTCCAAGACTTTCTCTCGGAGGCTACGACGATCGAGAAAGCACTGGACATGCGCAACCGGCAATACAATCGCCGTTCGACGCCACAGTACGCCGAAGTCCAAGGACTCTCCCACGACCTACGAGACACCATCAGGGCGATAGTACGCGAAGAGCTGCAGAAGTTGCTACCGTCGTCGCAGCCTCAAGTTGCTTCCATCGCCGATATCGTGCGGGAGGAAATCCAGCAATCGCGAGGACTTCCCGAATCACCGCAACCCCAGCCGGAAGCGATGACCTACGCCGCCGTCGCCCGTCGTGAAGGCCCCCCTCCGCGCTCGCGCCAGGGCCCCGTAACGCCGCAGTCCCGTCGCCCACCGCCGCCGCCGCCAGCACGCCCGCCCGTCGCCCAGCGCAGTTACCAAAGGAAGACGGACATTTGGCTCGCCCCCGACCACCGCCCGCTCTGCTATCACTGCGGGGAAGCCGGCCATGTCTACCGCCGATGCCCATACAGCGAGATGGGCCTACGAGGGTTCGCCGTCAACGCACCACGCCCACAGCTTGGCGAGCGACCACGTGACATCGCCGACTACCTCGCCGGAGCTCAGTGGCAACCACGACGACCCTCACGCTCGCCGTCACCAGGCATCTCGCCCCATCGCCGTCAGTACACTGGTCCTACTCGGGGCCGATCTCAAAGCCCTTACCCGGGAAACTAAAAGCAGCAAACAATGGAGGTGCGGTTGCTGTACGACGCAATGACGAAGATCCTCCGCCGCCACCGACGACGACGATTCGCGAACCATCACGACGAGATATCAGCACGCCGTCTAGCGACAACCTTGACAACACTTCGCCGCCGAAAGAAGACCTTCTGACGCGACGTAGCAGCAGCAGAGCAAGCCGACGCAGCCGTGATCCGACGCCACGAATTAACCGCAACTCCAGACGCCGGTCTACCGATCTAGACGTGCTAATCGATGGTCATAACGTCACCGCTCTCGTCGACACTGGCGCCGATTATTCCATCTTCAGTGGCACGTTCGCCGCCAAGTTGAAGGTGAAGACGGCCTGGCAAGGACCCGATATCCGGACAGCGGGAGGCCACCTAATAACGCCGGCTGGAATCTGCACAGCGCGAGTCACGGTCAACAACCGCACTTACCCGGCGAGCTTCGTAATCCTGCAGCACTGCTTCAAGGATGTCATCCTAGGCATGGACTTTCTTGACCAAACACGGTGCAGTCATCGACTTACGGTCTAATTCGATAACGCTTTCAACGTACAACGCGATGCCACCGGATAGAAACAACAGTTACCATGCCTTGAATGTGCTAGAAGAGCAAGTCACCGTTCCGCCTCGCTCCAGCGTAATGATTTCCGTCGGTGCCGAAGTGCCTGCAGATATGGAGGGCGTCATCGAGGGCGATCATCACTTACTGCTCGATCGTGAAATTTGCGTCGCTAGAGGCATAGCTGAGCTACGTGAAGGGAAAGCAAGAGTGATGCTCACGAACTTCAGCGACGAATGCAAGCACATTAACAAAGGCACAACGGTCGCCTACATCGACGAAATAGTACAAGCCAGCAGTGCTTTTGCCTTCACGGATTCTAGTGCACCTACAACTAAGACTGTAGTACTTGAACCAACTTTCGACGTCAATCAGAACCTTCCCTGGCATAAGAAAGAACAGCTAAAAGCTATGCTCCTGCAATACAAGGACTGCTTCTCGTCGTCGTCAAAAGTTCGACAAACCCCGGTCGCCAAGCACCGCATCACAACCGACGAATATGTCCGCCCACTCCGTCAGAGCCCGTACCGAGTTTCGGCGCGCGAACGCGAGGCCATAAGGCAACAAGTCGACGAAATGCTACGCGACGACATCGTCCAGCCGTCCAAGAGTCCGTGGGCGTCCCCCGTGGTGTTAGTGAAGAAGAAGGATGGAACCGTATACGTTTCTGCGTCGATTATCGTCGCCTCAACAAAATCACGTATACCCTCTCCCACGGATTGACGACGCCTTGGATCGACTCTACAACGCGAAGTATTTTTCGTCGATGGACCTCAAAACCGGCTACTGGCAAATCGAAGTCGACGAGAGAGACCGGGAGAAGACTGCCTTTATAACACCAGACGGACTGTTCGAGTTCAAGGTCATGCCGTTTGGTCTTTGCTCGGCACCTGCGACTTTCCAACGGGTCATGGATACAGTATTGGCAGGCTTGAAGTGGAAGACTTGCCTCGTCTATTTGGACGATGTCGTTGTGTTTGCCTCAAGCTTCGAGGAACACCTCCGGCGCCTTGAAACAGTTCTTCAAGCTATCAAGACCTCCGGACTCACGTTGAAGCCAGAAAAGTGCTGCTTCGCATACGAGGAGCTCTTGTTTTTGGGCCATGTCATCAACAAGTCTGGAGTGTGCCCTGACCCACAGAAAACGGCGGCCATCACTGACTTTCCTCCGCCCGCCGATAAGAAGGCAGTGCGTAGATTTCTTGGCCTGTGCGCCTATTACAGGCGCTTCGTCAAGGATTTTTCACCGATCGCCGAGCCACTGACGTACCTCACGAAGGCCGACGCCGAGTTCAAGTGGGACAAGCCGCAAATCGAAGCATTTGAAGAACTGAAGCGACGCCTGCAATCGCCGCCCATTCTTGCGCATTTCGACGAAAACGCCGATACACCGACGCAAGCAGCGTAGGACTCGGCGCCGTGCTTGTGCAGAAGACTGACGGACTAGAAAGGGTTGTAAGTTACGCTAGCCGGTCGCTATCGAAGGCGGAATCAAATTATTCCACAACAGAAAAGGAGTACCTCGCCATCATCTGGGCTACATCAAAGTTTCGCCCCTACCTCTATGGCAGGCCTTTCAAAGTTGTGAGCGACCACCACGCCTTGTGTTGGCTAGCTAACTTGAAGTATCCTTCAGGTCGCCTCGCACGGTGGAGTCGGAGACTTCAAGCATTCGACATCACCGTCGTCTACAAGTCCGGCCGAAAGCACTCTGACGCCGACTGCTTGTCTCGGGCCCCCGTCGAACCGCCGCCACAGGACGACCAGGATGGCGACACTTTCTTGGGACCCATCAGTGCCGACGAATTCGCCGAACAGCGAGCCGACCCGTAACTAAGGAGCCTTGTAGACTACCTGGAAGGCAAGACCGTCACTGTGCCGAAGGTGTTCAGGCGAGGATTAGCGTCGTTTTTCTTGCAAAACGACATTCTCCTAAAGAACATTTCGCCTCTCCGAGCCAACTACCTCCTCGTGATACCCTCAGCATTGCGTCCAGAGGTTCTGCAAGCTCTCCATGACGACCCAACGGCTGGACACCGCGGTTTTTCCCGCACGCTCGCGAGGATACAAGAAAAATACTACTGGCCTCGCCTCTCTGCCGACGTCGCCCATTACGTAAGGACATGCCGAGACTGCCAGCGACGCAAAACACCGCCGACATGGCCAGCCGGACTTCTACAGCCGATCGAACCACCTCGCCGACCATTCCAGCAGATCGGGATGGACTTACTTGGGCCTTTTCCGACGTCGACGTCCGGGAATAAATGGATCGTCGTAGCTACGGACTACCTCACCCGCTACGCCGAAACAAAAGCCTTGCCCAAAGGCAGTGCCGCCGAGGTAGCCCGATTCTTCGTTGAGAACATTCTCCTGCGTCACGGTGCTCCAGAAGTCCTCATCACCGACAGAGGCACGGCCTTTACGGCAGAACTAACTCAAGCCATCCTGCGATGCAGCCAGACAAGCCATCGCCGGACCACCGCCTACCACCCGCAGACGAATGGCCTCACCGAGCGCCTAAATAAGACCATCGCCGACATGCTGGCAATGTACGTCGACGTCGAACACAAGACGTGGGATGCCATCCTTCCGTACGTGACCTTCGCATACAACACGGCCGTGCAAGAAACGACGCACATGGCACCGTTCAACCTGGTCTACGGAAGGAACCCGGCAACGACGCTTGACGCCATGCTACCGGACGTCACCGATGAGGAAAATCTCGACGTTGCCACCTATTTGCAGCGTGCCGAAGAAGGTCAACAGCTCGCCCGCCAGCGCATCAAGAACCAGCAGAGGACCGACAGCACACCTACCCATCTAATCTCCAGCCCCTTCCTACACCAACAGGAAGGGGCTGGAGCAGAACTCACAAGGCTCTTACACCACGAACAAAGAAGCGGATCCAGAAGTATTTGGATGCGATACCAAGTCTACATAGGACTGTATCAAGACTGAAAATCGCCTCAGCCGCATATTCCACCAGCACGCATATTGGCAGTCATCCAGGTACCTCAACAAAAGAAATTCTTCGTGTTCAGATGCGCCTGTAACCTCTGAACAAGCATAGACGATGCTAGCCAAAAGAGTTCCATTAGTTTGCCCTTCCTTAATCAGCTTCCTGGCCTTGTCAAGCTCAATTTGTGACAAGTATAAATTTTTTCCATGAATGCAAGCTTTTTCACTCCCCATTCTTGCTAGATATCATTCTTCCTTATCCAAACATAAAGGTGAACTGATTCTTTGCTCATACTTAAGGCCCTTCATTGGCTATTAGCATAACATCTTTGTAGCAGTATTCTCTACTGTACGTTGCGATGTTAAATTCCTCTCTTGAAATAGCAGATACGGCATCGGCATGTGTCTTGCATTAAGCTTTGCACCGTGTGCTATGTAGCATTTCACTTTTCTTAATGTTATAGGCGTTCACTGCTTGCAGAGCAGAGCGGCTTGCTGAATGCAAGCTTTCTCATTCCCATATTTAATTCTTGGTCTCGTTCAAAACTGCTCTTATTGCTCAATAGCCTGGGTTTTTGTGCAAGCTACACTGAAGTGGTTGATTGCAGAATCTGGTTGCAGAAACTTGGTCGTGGTCGCTGTGTTACATTTTTCGAATTTGGGGGGGCCTGGTAAGTTGCATTGGGAAGCAATCTCTCGAGGTAAGCACCTGCTCCTGCAGTCCGTACAGCGACATAGACTCCCAATTTACACGCACCGTGATTGGTACTCCCCATTCCGTCCTTTCCTGCTGCAGCCGTGTTCAAATTTTGCTTGTGGCCTTCGTTGGCCGTGATTTGGTGTCAACAGAGAGCAGCATACATGTTTACATGGGCCGAAGTGTATGAAATTGATAGCCACATGGGTGGAAAGGCCCACAGAAGTTGCTGCTGAAGGTGATGCCCAAGAAACCGACTTGTCCATATTGAGACAAAGTGGGGCACCAAGTGTGAGCCACATATTAGCGGCCCCCGAAACAAAAGAAACGTGCAGGCTGGAAAGGAGTTAACGCTAAAATGATGGGTAGTCGATGTCGCTGTGATTGGCTGCGGCAGCAGATGCCTGCGTGAGCCGAATGCTTCGCAATGCAAGTTGCTGATCTTCAATGATGACTGTCGGTGCAAACAGGTGGGATATGCTGCCCAATCGGTTTGCGTTTCTTGTTGTCGCTTGTGTGAGCGCCCGCATGTGCCGCCTATCTCATCACTAGCGCCACCTACAGCGCTGCTACGCCGACTCAACACCAAGCTACAGTGTACACTGTAGTACACTGTACTACAGTGTACTACGCGGAGAGTGTCCAAAGCGCCGGAGCCGGCGCTTTGGACACTCTCCCATATTCTAGGTCACTTTACTAGAATATGGGAGAGTGTCCAAAGCGCCGGCTCCGGCGAGGGCCTTTTTCTGTGAACTGCCGCGCCGCGCCGCTGCTGCTCCGGACCCGTGGGCTTTTCGCGCTCGCGAAGCGCGCGGGAAGCGAGGGTCGTCTGCTACGCGCTGTAGTTTTTTGCGTTCATTTTCCACGCAAAGCACTTAAACTCTATTTAACTTCAACAGTGTGGTGCTGCATGGAGCACTCATCTTTGAGCGTTTCTTTGTGCTTGGGCAGCAAGATAATGCAAAAACTAACGTATCAAACTCATCAGCGCGGCCTAGCTCCGGTGCTAGAGTTCGGGAACGGTATTACGGTAACTGTGCGTGCGTAGAAACGCGCTAAATGAGCCCGTGCAAGGAAAGAACGTAAAAAAAGAAACGTTATTCGCATAGGTACGTGGGCAATAGCACCATGCTTGCATGAATAAGAGTAACGAAAAAAGTTAATTACTCGCGTAGTCAAGTGAAATACTTACGTGCGTGCAGTGACCGCTTCGCTCACCACTACGCGCATTTCGCTCATGGTCAGTAGTGGTTTAGAGCCATATGCATATGTATTTATTCATAATTTTTTAGCCTCGACAATACTTTATTATGAGCAGAGCACCATGAGAAGGTGTACACGAACAATTCTTGCTGTACGCTAACTCTTCAATACAAACTTCGCGCACGATGTACCTTAAGGTTCGCCGTGAGCGAAGCTGGTTTCAAATTCAGACATTCGAAAGAAAAGCCATTACAGCCAATAGGTAAATAAACATCGAAAAGGGTGAACAAATATATATTTTTCTAAATTGAAATGACTAGTTACTACTGGCCTAGCTATTTACTCATTTCGTATGCAAAAGTTATTGCAGCAATAGCCTTGTTTTATTAATCCGTGAATCCTCTCTGAAATTACCAACATAACTTCTCATGATATATAATAGTTAACGTGCGATTTTTTACATAAACTAACAAGCATTCATGGCGTGTGATGATGTTTATGCTTGCATTATATTGAGTGGAAAATCGTCTTGAATATTGCAATCTTTGATGCACTACAAATATCGCTATTGATTCTACATATCCCTAAAATTGCTACCTTCAATCAGTAAAACATGAGAAGTTTATGTTCTGGTAATTAGTTGCCTATTTCATTACGTAACTACAAGTATGTAAATATTTATCAGTAAGTATATTTGCTGTGTACGAACCAGCGAGCATACGCAATAAATATTCCTAAAGTTACTTTCATGTTAAAATTCGCTTAGTGTTTGCGCTCTTGCAACACAGGAAGGCGAAAGACGAGTTGCACATCCGTAAAGCGTCATGTTCGTTTTCTGACGTTCGCTCGTAATTATGAAATAAGGTGTACGTACACAATGTTGCACTGTTAGCGTTTCGTTTATTTTGGTTTGTCTAGTTTTTTGCCGCGTAAATTCCTCGCGTACCCATTACCTACACACCGTGGTAGCTTAGTGGTTTTGGTAGGTTGGACTGCTAAGCTCGAGGACGGGGGTTCGATTCCCGGCCACGACGGCTTACATTTCGATGGAGGCGAAATGCATAAAACACCCGTGTACATAGATATAGGTGCACGTTAAAAAACCCCAGGTGGTCGAAATCACCGGAACCCTCCAATAGCCATATTTTGATTTTTGGATGTAAAACCCCAGAAATTATCATTACTATTATTACCCTTTACCTGTGCTCTCAGTTATTCATGATATATGAGCAAGTTCGACACGCTGGAATCGAGATTGGCATTCAAAACGTTTTTATCGTCACACCCACACCATCAGAGGGATTTCTGGCCGAAAAATGCGGGTTTGCACCACACGTGATATTGTCGTTAATCGCGACGTCAATGCAAGTATGTCAACTTACTAATGTCATGACCCATCAGTCATCTTAGTCACACATTTGTGCCTTTCCACGCTATACTTTGGAATATATACCAAGTGAACGAGACGCGAGAGTTACGCGGTTTGTATTTATTTTTGGTACCGCGGCCCCACCGACGGACACATTGCGCTTCCCAAGAGCCTGTTAAGGATTTCGCCTTAATAAAGAAAGAGCAGAGCGCGGAAGGCAGTCTTATAAAACAAACCGAATGCACGAAATAAAAGAAAGGGAACGATAGCGTGTAAAAGCGTTAGCATGAGCTAACCATATCTTCCACATTCTCCAGGTTGTCATCGCGATTTCCAGCTTATTTTCTTCTGCAGCACGTTCACGTTGCTCATTCACGCATAACTAAATGAAGTAAGCGCGCGGAAGGCGTTACTCAAACAACCGCGTAAGCGCGGACCAAGCGAGCTAGAAGGAAATATACAAAATACCCTTATTCACAGCCAGCAAACGCGTTCTCTGTGCGGTGAGTCACTGCGGTATTACGTTGCGGTGACGTGGTACTTAATATATCCTAAATTATTGCGATGTTGGCTAACAGCAACCAAAATATCAGGCTCGTAGCAGACGCCCGCCGCCTTGGCGCGGCTTCCGCAGCGGAGAAAGCCCACGGGTCCGGTACAGCAGCGCCGCGGCGCGGGAGTTGACACAAAAAGGTCCTCGCTCCTCCCATGTATTCGCGCGGCGCTTTGGACACTCTCCCATAATCTAGGTCACTCTACTACGACCGCCGCAACGGACGGTCATGGTACGGTGTCTAGAGTCACGGTTTTTAGCGCTCCACTATGCTCTCTAATAAATAGTTGGTTACCCTGTTATTCTCGGCTCAGCCTTCACGCCTCAGCCATCACGCCCAGCCCTCACATCTGGCGCAGTCGACGCCCGAGCTTTTGTGCAGCCACTCAGCCACGCAAGAAACAAGCCAGCCTTCGCCTTCGCTCCTTGACAGATGTTCCGCCATTCCTGTAAGACAGTTTTAGTTTAGCGTTTTTACGCTCCGCTTAGCTGCTGAGCGGAGCGGAAGCACGAATGCGCATGCGCTCTTCGCTTAGCCGCAAGCGGGCTAGCGGAGCGAGAATCACGGTCCGCTTACAAGCTGCCTAAGCGGAGCGGGGAGCGTTGCTGCCGTCTTTCGCTAGCGAGGGTGGGCGATGCACGCGCCCTCTCTCGCGCGTGCATCGAAGCACTGCATCGAGGCACCAGTCGTGCGAGCGCGAATAACTTGTGTAGTACAGCTCCAACTGGTTCTTTAAGGAAATAAAGTGAACAGCACAGCTAACAAAAACGTCGCCTGCGCATTGGTGTCACAAAAGATTGGATTGGATTCGAAATGCAACCTGGCTGGCTATCACGTGTCGTTCACTAAGTCGACGCTTCATTTTCCAGTCGATAAAATGGACCGGTTACGCATTACAAGCACCCGTCTAGATACTTCATGAACACATAAGTTATATGTATTCGTTTTACTTTGTAAAAGTCACAAAACGTTTTTTTTTAAATTTTGTTTAACTACGCTGAATTTGGCCAGAGGGCGCTGCAACTACGAAAGGTCTAAAGAAAGGTCCGCTCCGCTACTCTACCGCTACGCTACACGCATAACTAAAACGTGAAAATCGCCCGCCGCTCCGCTGTGGCGGGGCAACTCGGAGCGGAGCGTAGAGCACTGCACGGGCCTGATTTTTTGGCCCGAGCCCGGCCCGGGCCCGCTTTACGAGGCCCGAGCCCAGCCCGGGCCCGTAATACAAAGCCCGAGCCCGGCCCGGGCCCGTGGTTCCAAGCCCAGGCCCGACCCGGGCCCGTGTTACTGAGCCCGGGCCCGGCCCGGGCATTAATTACTAAGCTTAGGGCCCGCGTGTGCATGACCAGGCCCGGCCTGTAAGGAAAAAAAAAATCATTTTTTACTTACAGATTGTACCGTATCTGTCAGCCTAACCTTCTCGAAGTTTAATCAGCTGCAGTATATAAGCAATACAAGGCCGAAATCTTTGTTGCTCCCACGGGAACATCAGTAATCCGGCCCATTGCCTGTGCTGCTATTTTTCCGCTTGGGCGCATGCACTTACCTTGATTTCTACGATATGGTTCTATGATGTCATTTAGCATGCAAATATACAGGGTGTTTCATTTTAGCTGAACCAAATTTTTAAATATTGCCTGTGGCAGATAGCACAATTACAATCCTTGATATAAACTACTCGATGAGGCGGCCATTACTTCCACGAGAAATCAAAACGCCTAATTGCAGAATTAACAGAATTACGGTAATTAACTTTTTAATTAATTATATTACGGCACATCTTCCAATATACGAATTATAGCCTCCGAGTTCGCTAGGCGTATCCACTTGAAACGAATTCTCAAGACTAAACCACTTTCGAGATAATAATTTTCAATGTGTCCGACGAAATCAATCAAATCAATTTATTCTCCAGTTTGCATGCTGGACGGTCATTTTGGACGAGAAGCTACATATGTAGCTTGACGTGACCAAAAAGACCAGGCAAGGCAATAGCACAGCAAACAGTGCGCGCACATGCACAATAATTGACATATATTTCCAGCTGTCGCTGGAATTCCTCATATACGAAATAGCTATGAACGGAAAGACAAAGAATATTGCGTCATGGCGAGTTAACAGGATTGGAAAAAGTTTTAACAGAATGCATTTTAAACAACACTACAATAATAATACTAGCTATACAAAACAACGCAACACCAGCTATACAACATAGCATGAGACTGAATTTTACAAGATCAACATTTGCTAAGAAAACGAAACAGGATTTACATTATATACTCAGAACTATACACAAAGGCAGAATAATAATCAGATCAGATACATTACAAGCGACCAAAGTGTCAGCTGAGTTCTTTCTTACTCAAATTACCGCCATTTTTGTATCTGTTCAAAGTGAATGGTAGGTAATGTATTAACGACTGATGCTTGTAGAGGTTCTGAAGTATGGAATTGACCATATCTCTGGATTTCGCCGACGACACTCTAAGGAGGCTAATTGTTTTATGTAGTTCCAAGCTAATTTTCACATGGATGGCTTAATGGATGATCAAAACGCCTAATTGAATATTTAACATAATTACGCGAATTAACTTTTTAATTAATTATTTTACGGCACATCTTTCAATCTACGAATTATAGCCGCTGAGTTCGCAAGGCGTATCCACTTTGAACGAATTCTCAGGACTGAACCAGTTTCGAGATATTAATTTTCAAAGTGTCCGACGAAATGCATGGGCGTTCCAGTTAACTTTTTCAGGAAAACGCTGTTTCATGCATTGAAGCACAAAAGTACCTCGGCTTAGCGCTAAAATAATGCCATAGTATCGACACTGGTAATAGTGCGATCGCAAAAGCGGTAACATGGAAATGGTTTGAGGAGTGGTTCTTTGTATATAATTTATTTTTCCTTACGCGAAAACAATGTTCGTTTTTGCGGAAAAGAAAAAAAAAATTAGCGTAGCTTGCACTGGTGGCGCAATGCTAAAGAGACAGCGGAGATGATGGGCACCTAGCTAGTCCTGGCTTTTGGGCTAGACTAAGCACTACCAAGTCATCCCCAGCATTTCCTAGAATTGATGTATTATTGATTGATTATCGATTAGCTATTGATTGGCTATCGAATTGTCTATTGCAAGATATTGGCCACGTATTTGGGATAGGCTAAGCACTACCAAGTTATCCTAATTTACTGATTATTGATCCATTATCGATTAGCTATTGATTGGCTGTCGATTGGCTATCGTAAGGTATTGGCCACGTATTTGGGCTAGGCTAAGCACTACCAAGTCATCCCCAGTATTTTCGGGAATTTATTGATTATTGATCGAGTTTCGACTAGCTATTGATTGGCTATCAATTGCCTATCGATAGGCCATTAGTCCCCACAATTCTTAGTTAGACTTATCCAGGCTCAGCTTCGCTAGTTCACAGGTGTATGTGCCATTGCGCTTAGACCCTTTCTGCACTGCTGCCAGGATCGGCCCACATTTTTGGGTTCAGCGGACACATTAGGCCCGGCTGAAACAGCTCCGCTGTTAAAAATGAGAACTTCATCTGTTTTACTAGTTTTCTTGATAAGATATAGTCATCTGATCAGATATACAGTCAAGAGAGCGGTGTGGATCTGAGAACAAACGAGGATAACCGATATTCTAGTTGACATTAAGCGGAAAAAATGGAGCTGGGCAGGCCATGTAATGCGTAGGATGGATAACCGATGGACCATTAGAGCTACAGAATGGATACCAAGAGAAGGGAAGCGCAGTCCAGAACGGCAGAAAATTAGGTGGGGTGATGAAGTTAGGAAATTCGCAGGCACAAATTGGAATCAGCTAGCGCAAGACAGGATTAATTGGAGATCGCAGGGAGAGGCCTTCGTTCTGCAGTGGACATAAATATAGGCTGATGATGATGATCACAGTGATCTTGCACGTGTCACTTCAGCTTGGCACAGAATGCATTGAACCATGCAATGCATAACGGTCGCGTGTGCTCGAAGGCCTACTTAGGCCATTCAATAAGCGGGCCCGAGTCTGGCCCGGGCCCGTGGCTTCAAGCCCGAGCCCGGCCCGCGCCCGCGGCCTCAAGCCCGAGCCCGGGCCCGCGGCTTTAAGCCCGGGCCCGGCCCGAGCCCGCCGACAAACGCTTCGGACGGCCCGGCCCGCGGGCCGGGCCGGGCCCGGGCTTTCGGGCCGGCCCGGGCCCGTGCAGTGCTCTAGCGGAGCGGACCGTAAAGACGCTCGACTAAAACACTCTTTTGTCACCGCCAGAACATTTCCCGCCGTCCGCTCGCTTCCATGTGCGCGCCTGCGTGCGCTTGCTGGTGGACTCACTGAGTAAGAGTGTGTTTCGTGTGTAAACGTCAGCGTGTAGCCGGCTCGGCGCAACGCCATGCCGGGAATTGTGTGGCAGAATCTCGACCCGGTGACCATGTCGCGCCTCGGCGTCGACCTTATACGCGAAGAATTGACCCCTCGACAGCTGGACATCACAGGTTCGAAAGAGGAGCTCTTTCAGCGTTCGCAAGCCAACATTCAGCAGCAGCGTGAAGCTACCCCCTCGGTTGAAACGAATGAATCCGCCTCGACCGCTGCGGCGCCTTTGACGCTGGACCTCTACAGAGCCTCGCCATGCTGTTCCAGCAGCTACCTCGCCCTGCAACAACGGTGACGACACTGCCAGACCTGTCATCGTCCGTCCCGCAATTCGCTGGTTTGCACAGCCACAGTGTCAATACATGGCTTGACGACGTACGACGAGTACAGCAGCTCGCCTCGTGGGACGACGCCACCACACGCCTGATCGCAGCTAGCAAGCTGAAAGGCACGGCGCGAGACTGGCATCTCGCGTTCGGCAACCAGTACAGCACCTGGGCCACGTGGAGTGCCGCCCTGAAGGACACATTTTGTACAGAATTGTCCCTCATTGAGTGGCAAGAGCAGGTCATGAGGGTAACCCAGGCCCCATCTGAAAGCTTGCACCAATATGCCTTTGCCAAGTTGAAGATCATTGAGCGTTGCCCCGTTAACCTCTCTGAGGCCCAAAAGATTGACTACCTGCTGCATGGTTTACGGGAACAACACATCCTCGCCGCCATAGCAGCCAACCGGCCGCCCACGGTAGCTGAGTTTATTTCTACTTGCACCAGCCTCGACAAGACTGCGCAACATCTGCACGCCAAAGCAAGCTCGTCACCATTTGCCGGTTCTGTTTTGCCGCCGTCGCAACCCTTTCGTGCCGCTAAGCCCGCAGAGCGCCAGCAGCCTCGCTCCGAACAATCGACACCACAGTCATCCCGAGGGGCCACACCAAAAATGCGCATTTCAGAGCTGCCCGCCGAGCAACAAGAAGCTTCTTATGCAGCTATTTCGGCACAGTATGGCGCTCCAGCTTTTCGTAGCGGTCAAGACCTGTCTCAAGCTGTCTGCTACCAATGTCATGCCTTGGGTCATCTGGCATCCAAGTGCCCTACATGCACCAGCCGCTTATCATCACCAGCGCCTCCAACCATGCCCAAGACATAGCAGCCCTCAGCACTGCACAATGCACCCGTTCCGCTTGACGGCTCACAACAGCAATGCCCCTTCTTCAACGCAACTCTAAGTGGAGTCGGTGAGTGTGAAGAGTTTCCTGACTCTGGGTCCAAGGTGACATTAATCTCTAAAGCTCGTGTGCCTGCAAGCATGATCATCCCATGGACCGAGCCTCCACTCGTGGTGGTAGGAGGAAGCACAGTGCTACCTGTTGGTGCTGCATTTTTGAAGATATCCATCGGCCCAGCCACAGGAGTTGTTGAAGCTGCTGTTTTGGAAGATAATGTACTCCCCCTCATTCTTGGTGAGGATTGGTTCTCGGCAGCGCAGGCACGTCTCATCTTCGAGCCTCCGAAGCCAGCGCAGTTGCAGCATACAGCCACGAATATTACCATTACCGCAAACCAAAAGCTAGTCCCAAGAATGGCAAATGCTGTGATCCCAACAAGGTCCGTCCTTTTTCCTGAAACCAGGCCCAGTTCCAAAGACTGCCTACAACGTGACCCATTGCCGTTGCCGGAGCAGCCACCATGGCAAGCGTTAGCAGCCCAAACGTTGCCCTCAAGTAGCGCTCCTCTAGTGTCAAACTTCCTCGCTTCCGACACGGCGCTCGTGCACATTCATCCTGACATTCCACTGGCTCGCGTTGGCAGCCAGCTCACCCTCACGCAGCGGTCAGTTATAAAAGGTATATTGGCCGAGCACAATGCCGTTTTTGCTCGCCATGATGATGATCTTGGCCACTTCACTGGTATGCAGCACCGCATTGACCTGCTACCTGATGCTTTACCGTACAGTCGGAGCCCATACCGGTACGCTACAGAGGACAGGCAGTTCCTGGAAACTCAGGTGAAGAAGTTGCTCCACCAAGGTATAATACTCCTGGCTTCTGGCCCGTGGGCCTTTCCGGTTGTGGTGGTGACCCGTGGAGAAAAAAAGCGCTTGTGTGTGAACTATAAACCTTTTAATGAACGCACCATCACAGTAGTGCACCCGTTGCCCTTGGTAGATGACATCACTCAGGACATATCAGGTTGCGCATACTTTGCTACCCTGGACCTGAAATGTGCCTACTGGCAAGTGAGTTTACGCCCACAAGACTACGAGAAGACAGCATTCATTACTCATCACGGCACATACATGTGGACGCGCATGCCATTTGGACTGAAAAACGCTCCTTACACTTTCCAGAGAATTATGCAAATAGTGTTCCAAGATCTGCAGCCTAGGCCTGAGAGATGTGGAGTCCGTCCCTATCTTGATGATGTCCTCGTTTATGCTGAGTCATTTTCCACGTTTGCGAGCATCCTGCGGGAGGTGTTGCAATTGCTGCAGGTCAATGGACTGAAGGCTTCATTGGAAAAGTGCTCTTTTGGCCAACCCTCAGTTAGGTTTCTCGGCTTTATTATTTCCAGTCAAGGCCAGCTCCCAGATCCTGATAAAGCTACTGCCATGTGTCGCATCCCAGTTCCGCGAAACCAGAAACAAGTGCTGTCCTGGGTGCAAACAGCAAGCTTATATCGTCGTTTTATTAAGGGCCTTGCGAAAGTGGTCGCCCCTTTGCAGGCTCTTATCAAGGCGCCCACATTTGTTTGGAGCACTGAATGTGAGCAGGCCTTTCAGACTATGCGGGTCGCCCTCACCCAGCCTCCCGTTTTGGCGCACTTCGACCCCATGGCAGCCACAACGCTAACCACAGACGCTTCGCAGGAAGCCATTGGAGCAGTGTTATGGCAAATCCAAGACACCAGAGAATGTGTCATTACCTACTCCAGCCGTGGACTTACGTTGGAGGAACGCAAACTGCACAGCAATGTATGGGAGTGTATCGCCGTTCACTGGGCAATAAACGTGAAGTTCCGCCAATACCTCCTAGGCAGAAAATTCTCTCTGGTCACAGACAACTGGAGTGTTGCCTGCTTAACATCCAACGTGTGGCCATCTCGTCGGTTCACTTCTATGCTCATGGACTTAGTAGAGTTCGATTTCACCGTGCGACATCAGCCAGGACGCCAAAATGTTGTAGCCGACCACTTGTCCCGTTTGACAGGTGCTGTCACACAGTCTTCGCAGTCGCTGGCTACGATTCAGCAAGAAGATTCCGAGTGCGCTGCGATTCTTTCACGCCTAGCCAATGAAGAGGACCCAGCCGAGTTAACCAAGCTAGATGACATCTTATACCGCCGACTGTCATCGGGAACGTATGCAGTCGTAGCTCCGTCCAAACTGCGCCCTGCCATTCTACAAGCATTACACGATGGTGCAGGGCACTTTGACACAAAGCGTACGTTGCTCAAGGTCCAGGATCGTTATTGGTGGCCTGACATGGACCGATCAGTGGAGAGATATGTGTCATCTTGCCAGTGCTGCCAACAGTTCAATCGCCCTACCTCACGCAGTGTAGGTATTCTTGGCAGAATGCCTACCATGGACATTCCATTTTCCAGCATAGCAATTGACCATGTAACCATGCCACCCATCAACTCAAAGCGCTACATTCTCAACGTCGTTGATTTTGCCACCCGCTATATCGTGCCTGCAGCAGTTTCGTCCACGTCTACGGGCGACGTTATCAAGCATTTGCACAATGTGTTCTACACTTACGGCACGCCAGACCACTGCCTCTCGGACCATGGCTCAGCCTTCGAATCCAATGAGTTCAAGCGCTTCATGAGTCTTCATTCCGTGGAGCTCCATTTCACAACTGCCTATCGACCTGAGGGCAATGGCTTAGTCGAGAGAAGCAATGGAACTCTCCTGGCAGCTCTCCGCAAGATCTGTGCAATGGAACCACTGTCATGGCCTACCAAACTTCAAGAGGCAGCATTTGCAGTAAACACGTCCATGAATGCCAGCACGAACTTTACACCATTTCAGCTTCTCTATGGCTACGTCGCCCGTAGGTAGCAGTCGTCGTAATAAAGCTGAATAGGAGGTACAAAATGAAGGTAGTACAAGCCTATGCCCCAACCTCTAGTCACGATGATGAAGAAATAGAACAGTTTTATGAAGATGTTGAACTAGCAATGAGAAAGGTGCAAACTCAGTATACTTTAGTCATGGGCGACTTCAATGCAAAAGTGGGGAAAAAGCAGGTTGGTGAGCAAGCAATTGGCAACTACGGCATCGATTCTAGGAATGCAAGAGGAGAGATGTTAGTAGAATTCGCGGAAAGGAATAGGCTCCGAATAATGAATACCTTCTTCAGGAAGCGCAGCAACAGGAAGTGGACCTGGAAAAGCCCTAATGGAGAAACAAGGAATGAAATAGATTTTATACTCTCTGCCGATCCAAGCATAGTGCAGGATGTAGAAGTGTTAGGTAAGGTTAAGTGCAGTCACCATAGGTTAGTGAGGTCTAGGATTTCTCTCAATTTGAAGAGAGAGAGAGAGTGAAATTAGTCAAGAGGAAACAGGCCAACCTAGAGGCAGTAAGGGTAAAAGCAGACCAATTCAGTCTGGTGCTTGCAAACAAATATGCAGCTTTCGAAAAGGAAGATAAAGACAACATAGAGGTAATGAATGAAACCGTAACTAGGTTGATCTCAGAAGCAGCAATTGAAGTGGGAGGTAGGGCACCAAGGCAACCAGTAGGTAAGCTCTCCCAAGAAACAAAGGACCTAATAAAGAAACGACAGAAGATGAAAATGTCCAACTCAAGAGATCAGATAGAATTCGCTGAACTGTCAAAACTAATCAACAAGAAAAAAGTAAGGGATATTCGTGGGAAAGATTGAGGAAGCCGTGAAATATGGACGCAGCATTAAATCAGTAAGAAGAAAGCTTGGCATAGGACAAGGCAAGATGTATGCACTGAAAGATAAGCATGGTAATATCGTCAGCAATTTCGATGACATAGTAAAAGCAGCGGAAGAATTCTATACTTACCTGTACAGTGCCCAAAACAGCCAAGCTACTTTCATTCAAAATAGTGATGAACCGGATACAGAGGCTCCTTCTATAACTAGCGCTGAAGTTAGAAGGGCCTTGAAAGACATGACCAGGGGAAAAGCTGCTGGAGAAGATGGAATAACAGTACATTTAATCAAAGATGGAGGTGATATCATGCTTGAAAAGCTTGCGGCCCTTTATACGCAATGCCTCACTTCATGTGTACCAGAGAGCTGGAAGAACGCCAACATTATACTAATCCATAAGAAGGGAGACGTTAAAGAACTGAAGAATTATAGCCCCATTAGCTTGCTTTCAGTATTGTATAAAATATTCACCAAGATAATTTCCAATAGAATCAGGGCAACACTTGACTTCAGCCAACCAAGAGAACAGGCTGGCTTCAGGAAGGGATATTCTATGATGGATCATATCCATGTCATAAATCAGGTAATCGAGAAATCTGCGGAGTACAATCAACCTCTCTACATGGCTTTCATAGATTATGAAAAGGCATTTGATTCAGTAGAGATACTAGCAGTCATACAGGCATTGCGTAATCAAGGAGTACAGGAGGCATATGTGAATATCTTAGCAAACATCTACAAGGATTCCACAGCTACCTTGGTTCTTCACAAGAAAAAAGAATAAAATTGGGTTGGAGTGCATACGGCAGGCATTACCAAATCCTGACTGGGAGCCATTGTCGTACCACTGTCGTTGAAAAGAAAAGTGTACAATCATTGCATTCTACCGGTGCTAACATATGGGGCAGAAACTTGGAGGTTAACAAAGAAGCTCGAGAACAAGTTAAGGACCGCACAAAGAGCGATGGAACGAAAAATCTTAGGACTAACGTTAAGAGACAAGAAGAGAGCGGTGTGGATCAGAGAACAAACGGGGATAGGCGATATTCTAGTTGACATTAAGCGGAAGAAATGGAGCTGGGCAGGCCATGTAATGCGTAGGATGGATAACCGGTGGACCATTAGGGTTACAGAATGGATACCAAGAGAAGGGAAGCGCAGTCGAGGTCGGCAGAAAACCAGATGGGATGATGAAGTTAGGAAATTTGCAGGCGCAAATTGGAATACGCTAGCGCAAGACAGGGTTAATTGGAGATCGCAGGGAGAGGCCTTCGTCCTGCAGTGGACATAAAATATAGGCTGATGATAATGATGATGATGACTCCAACAACATCGTCCGTTCCAGCACTCCGCTCTTGCCGAGCGCATCCTCGACACAACAGTGCAGCGCTCCGAAGCAGCCGCCAATTCGGAAGCAGCCCAAGGTGCACGCAAAGAGCGCTACGACCGCAGCCACCGTTCTCACACCTTTACCGTCGGTGATATGGTCTGGGTGAGACAGGCTCCGGTTGCCAATGAGAAAATGGCACCTCGCTTCAATGGTGTTTACCGCCTCATCGAGCAGGTTACACCATCCACATTTAGGGCTTTACGTGTGTCATACTTGACATCTCGTTTGGGTAATCAACCACGAACGGTGCACGTGTCTCAGCTTAAGCCTTATGTGCCACCAGTTTCTCCAGTGATCGAGCAACAGCCCGTCGTCAATGCAGAGACCACGCCTGCCTCAGCAGCAAATGTTGTTGCCTCTACAGAGCAGCAACAGCCTCAACGGCCCCAACGCACTCGATGTCTACCGAGCCACCTCGACGACTTTGTGCTCGAGTGAAGTTGCAGCGTTTCCGCGCATGTGTGTGGGTGTGGTATCGTGCGTGTGACAGTGTGCAGAAGCAATTGACCACGAGACGTGGTCAGTCAGACTGGGGTGGGATATGAGCGCCCGCATGTGCCGCCTATCTCATCACTAGCGCCACCTACAGCGCTGTTACGCCGACTCAACACCAAGCCCAAGCGAGGGAGGGCTCTCTCTCGTTCGCTACGACTAGAGTACAGTGTAATAGAAGAGTTGTAGTGCGCTCACAACGCGGCAGAGCTTGACGCACTTCGTATCGCCGCCGACAGACGGCGCGGTTCGCAGCGTCACCTGAAACTTTCCTACGCGTCGCGGTAAAACAGCTATGGCGTGTTGCTGTTTTCACCGTATAAAAGTACAATGCACGACGTGCAACGCACGAAAGTTCTTTTGGTGCACCTTCGCAGTGTGCAGTGAAATAAATTACTATTGTTGCGGCTGATCTACTGTGAGGGCGAGGCTGGGGCGAGATGCTTGAGGCTGGGCATGAAGGCAGTAACGTCGACGCCGGTCGACGTCTTTATTAATGTTGGCAAGGCATACAGAACAATACAAGGGCTAACGCGCGCCAGCGCGACTCAACACAACAGTCCTACATGGCAGCAGGGCAGACACTCACTCAGCTCAGCTCTCCAAGCTAAAGGCGGGAAAGCAGGGGAGAACGCCAGACAGGTGTTGCCATCTGTCGGGCGACTGGCGAAGTGGACGTGGGAGTCTCGGAGGCACCTCACATCCGGCCCCACTTTTATGATCAAAGTCCTCTTTGATTACAATTGTGAAGTAAGGCTGGGCAAAGGGGAGAAAAGGCTAGACATGGTCAACAGGCAATGTATAGCAATATTAGGCATGAATGGCGAGGCTGGAAAACAGAGGCATATGACAGGCAAATAGTAACAGACGAGGCAAGGCAATAAATGTTTTACATGGATTAAAGTCAAAATTGCGATGACAAACTCTAAAGGCAAAGACAAACTCTAAAGAAATTGCAACAGGCACAAGCACAGCACTTTCAAAAGTCCACTTCATAGTCCTGAAGATGGGTGGGCGGTCTGCGTTGTCTGACTGGGCGCTGAGCGTTCAGCGGCAAAGCAGATGCAGTTTCTGAGCTACGTGACACACTGCTGGTTGATTGCTGTAGGCTGGGCGGTTTGCACTGCTGAGGGCACGAAGGCGAATCTTGTTCAGAGGACGAAGACAAAGTTGACGCTGTGTCTTCCAGGCACTTCACAGGCAGTGGCGGCAGATAACGTTTCAGTTGTGAAACGTGCACTGTTTTTGGCTGAGCAGAGTGCCTGGTGGATGGACTTGAAACCCGGATGGCCCTAAATGTGGCAGGCGTAAGACGTTCTGCTAGGCGGTAGATGTCTCTGAAGCGAGGGGACAGTGTCTCAAGCCCTTGAAGCACAGGTTGTTGGCGACGGACCCACACAAAATCACCAATACTGAATGTATGCGGACGATGCATTCTGTCATAGATGAGCTTCCTGCGATCTTGAGCTTCTTCGCAGTTAGCCATGGCCTCAGTACGATGTGCTTGGACATCCAGAAGACGCTCTGTGAGCGAGGAGTTGCTCACTGGCCGGTAGCGTTCCGCTGGTAGCCTTGGGATGTACCCGAAGAGTAGCTCAAATGGACTGAAGCCAGTGCTTGTATTGAGTGTGGTATTTATAGCGAATGCTGCTTCCTCTAACTTAGTTACCCATGATGGCCGATTTTCTGGGGAGGCCTTGCGGAGGACAGATAATAATGAGCCGTTGCTGCTCACACAACTAGAGAAGAAAAAGAAAAAGTACAGCACTAGCAATGCAAAAAGACAGGCAAGTCGACACGGACTTCGGCTGTACGGCACGGCATCGGACACTAAGTCTATGCAATGTTCCACACCTTGGAAATGGCTGATGTCATCCTCATGACGAGCAAATGTGAGATGATCTGAAAGGGTCGTAGATAGAGCTACTTGCTGCATCTCTGATAAGTCCTTTGCCACAAAAGCGGGAGGACGATCAGGATGAATTGTTATGGCTACTGTACCTTCTGGAGCAACAGTGGCTTGTTCTGGCAGGCTTTTGCACAAAGGCTTCCAAAGGGGCTCCATTCCTGGGAGAGGTGCTTCCTGGTGATCGTCTGAACATGGCACTTCAGTACATTGAGCTAGGAAAGACTGCCGAAGAATTACTGCGCATGAGGCACGTGGATACAGCTTCTGATGCGCCTGTATGACTGTACCAGAGACCAGATGGTGGATTTCGGCTGGGTTTGGAGGCTCGAACACAAGTCTTGTATTGCTGGCACGAAACCAATCTTCACCCAGTATCACTGGCAAGACACCGCGGCTTCCAATAGAGCTGTAATGGGGCCCACTGTAATTTTCAGGCAGACCGTGCCTTCGGGATGCACACTTGATCCACCAACAACGGCTAGGGGCTCGCGTGTCCAGGGCATCAGTGGAAGATTCTTGATTGCAGACTTGGTCACTATAGTTATCTTGGACCCTGTGTCTGGGAAGGCGTCGCAGGGGCCCAAGAGTGCAATGTCAGCTGTAAAGAAGGAACACTCCAGATGGGAGCCATGGACGTCTTCCAAAGGGCTTGTGTGCAATGCAGGGGCTGCTGCATGAAGTGATGTTAAAGCTGTGGCTGGCTGCTGTGTGACAGTCTCTTGCTTTGTTGGGCACTTTGATGCTAGGTGGCTCTTTTCGTGACACTTGAAGCAAACAGCTTCACTCAATGACTGTCCTGGGCGAAACGCAGGGACACCATAACGCTGTGACAGAGCCGAGTACTGAGCTTCCTGTTCAGCAGGCGGTAGATCTGCTATGCGGCGGCTATGCGGAGGACTGGCAGGGCGGGACGGGGGCACACAGGCGCGGATCCAGGGGGGATGTCCGGATGTCCTGACCCCCCCTCAGATTTCCGCATCGGCCCCTCGCTGACAGCGGGAGGGCCCTGTGGCAAAAAAATATGGCCACTAGCATTCTTCTAGAGTATTTTTCGCCAGTACCAGTGATATCAGCCATGTGGAAGTAAAGCTAGCTCGCTCACAAGCTTAGTTGTATTCCGTCGGGGTGTGGTGTTGCGAAGTTGTCGTAGTTATTTTTTCTCACGAACACCTCGACCTCCTTGCGCCGGCGGTGCCTTACTCGTTCCGTCGGTGGCGTCGAATGAACGAGGAGACGTCCCTTTTGCCAAGCACGCCGATGTCCGCGCGAGTGCCTTCGCGCCTGATCAACTTAGTTGCCCCTTGGGGTGTCATCGGTTGCCTCATTGGCTGTCATCGGTTCCGCGACCAACCTGCTTGATGAAAGAGATCACTTGCTGAAGTGTTCATATACAGGGTTTGTCCGAAAAGTAATTTATTTATTTATTTATTTTCGTACTCTCAATCGCCCGAAGGCTTTACAGAGAGGAGGGGCAAGAACAAATGTAAGTATTAATGGCGGTCTTGAAGTTCTTGGAGTCAGAGATGGCGGTGATGGAGGCAGGGAGGTGGTTCCAGTCTTCCGAGGTTCTTGGTATAAGTGCGTCAGAGTAGATTTTTGTGCGACAAAGGGGTACACCAACTTTCTGGGAATGATCAATGCGAGATGACACGTACGATGGCCGATGTAGTAATTCTTCCTTAAGTGTGAGATCGAAGTAAAATATTTTATGGAAGAGGCACAGTCGAGAACACTGTCGGCGCAGAGCGAGGTCTGGTAGGTCAAGAGTTAGTTTCATTGCGGAGACGCTAGAATAACGACTATAGTTAGAAATTATAAACCGGGCGCTGCGATTCTGGATAAGCTCTAAAGAGTTTGTTAATGTTACCTGGCCAGGATCCCAAATTGAGCAGGCATACTCAAGTTTGGGTCTGACCAAGGTCTTGTAAAGTGTAATGTCAGTGATTATATTGTGAAGCGACTATACGTCGCAGCGCGCTAATAAGACCAGTTGGGATTGGTGTAGGGGGAAGTTAGCTTACGCACGCGCGGTCGCTCAGTCGTCTGCGACCATCTGGAGAGTAAGGACAAGGTTTTACAGCGTAAGCTGTTATGGGCTCATTCCAATAGCCGTTTCGGGTCGCGATGATGCCGCCGGCGATAAAACGCGTCGGCTTGCACGCGTGACGGAGTCTCCCAAGCAGGCCGCGTCGGGCGCGTTGCAGTGGGAGCGAATATGACAGCCGTAGTTGCATTGTCCGCCGCTTGGCTGGGCCGAACGGCGCTAGCCATCGGCGATGGAACGCGTCGGCTTGCACGCGCGACGGCGTCCCAAGCGCGTTCCTGACGCATTCACTCAAATTACTAGGTACTACTGTCGAAACGCTCCTCTAGCTTACGCTGTCTGTGCTGCGTGTGCCGCGCAGGCCTGGCATTTTTTCGTCAGCTCATTTTCATTTACCGTGAAAGCCGTAATGCAGCGCTCGTTGGAACAAAGGACCGCCATCGAGTTTTGTGTGAAACTCGGCAAGTCTGCACAGGAAACTGTTCCTATTATAAAGACAGCTTTTGGTGATAATTGTTTGTCACAAGGTCAAGTTTACCGGGGGCACAGGGTCTTTTTAGATGGTTGTGAAGAGGTCAGCGATGAAGCCCGCGCTGTACCTCCATCATCGACCATCACCGACGAAAATGTGACGCGCGCGAGAGATATTTTGTACTCAGACCCTCGTTTGAGTGTCCGTTTAGTGGCACAGACAGTAAACATTCCAAAAAATACCATTCACAAGATTTTGACGAATAATTTTCAGATGCGAAAAGTATGCGCGAAGATCTCGCGCAAATTGTTAATGGACGACCAACAATCGAACCGAGTTGAAACGTGCCAGGAGGTTTGGAACTTTTGCGAATGTGACCCCCACGTTTTGCACAATGTCATCACAGGTGACAAGACTTGGGTGTTTGAATACGACCCCGAAACAAAAAGGCTAAGTGCCAAGTGGCACAGCTCGGCGTCCCCTCGCCCCAAGAAGGCCAGAATTAGCAAGTCAAAGGTCAAAAATTCTCAAGCGACTCAAACAAAGGATTCATCGCACCCGGCCTGATATCGGGGGCAATTGGAAACTTCACCATGAGAATGCACCATGCAGCCTGCACCGCCTTCCTCGTGACCCGCTTCCTGGCCGATTGAAAGATGCCAATGGTTCCTCAGCCGCCCTACAGCCCTGACGTGGCTCTCCCAGGCTTCTTCTTTCTGCGCTTGAAAATTCCCATGAAAGGACAACATTTCGCGACAGTTGGCAAAGTCGAAGAGGCTTGCACCAAGGCTATAAAGGACATTCCTAAGGAGGCCTACTGTCAGTGACGACTTCGATGATTGGATCTCACTAGAAGCAATGTAACGACGCAGGAGGAGCCTATTTTGAAACATTTTATTGTGTTGTACCGATCTGATCAATAGTGTCTTTTTAATTGACATTACTGACATTACTTTTCGGACAAACCCTGTATAAATAATAACAACTAACAGCTAAACTAAGAACTACGCATGGGCAACTTTTTTTAACTGTAGCACTCATTGCGATCACAGTTACATGTTGACAATATCCAGTACGAGCGCAGTATGCTGCAAGTTTTTCATTGAACCTTTGCAGTTTTATTGTCGTACATTAAGCATAGGAGGCTCAAAGCAGCCGGATCCGTTTGTCTGAGTGGGCGTTCTTGCGGAGCGGGGCGAAGCCTCGAGCAGCGGCTGCGAAGTGGCGGCGCGTGACGGCCAACGCCAGCGCGCGGGCCTAGGATGGCGTCGCGTGGTTAGAGAAACGGGAGCAGATGCGCGCCTTGTGTAAAAGGATGGCGTCGCGTGGGAAACAAAACATGAAGACGCTGGCTCGCGCTCTCGGCTACTACGCCGCATCGTTCTTCTTGTAGGTGGCGTCGTGAGTCTTCATACGCGGTGATTCGCATACCGTAAACAACCAGCGTAGTGGTTGCCGCGTTGGAGCTCCAAAGCAAACGAAGGTGTCTCAACCGAACACATAGAATCTCCTTAAAGAAAACAAGGTGTCCCAACAGAACTCCAAAGACGGACCTGTGCTTACACATTTATAACGAACCTGCAACAGATCATCCCAAATTTTATTTTAAGAAACAATACAGGCTAGATATACCAGGTGTTCAAAATTAAGCTTTATGGTTTTCTTAAAATTAGGGACTGGGAGGCACGTGAAGACCACCTGCGCAAATAAGTCATGTGGCCAGGGGGGCACAAAGTGAGACCATAATTATCACTGTCAGCAACCGGACTGACTAAAATTGAATAATTAACTTTTTATTGACTGCAGTAATAAACACGACTGCCTCTAAGTTTTCAATACAAACATACCCAGTTACTGCAGTCGACAAAAAATAATTGTTCAATTTTAGTTAATTGGGCTGCTCACAGCGATAATTATCATCTCACTTTGTGCCCCCCTGGCCACATAACTTATTTGCACAGGTGGTCTTCGTGTGCCCAGTGCCTAATTTTAAGAAAAGCATAAAGCTTAGTTTTGAACACCCGGTATTATCAGGCACAGCCGCCAAGCACATGGCTGTATTGGGTAACGTCCTTTTCCTATAAGCTCGGAGAAACCGATATCTGGTTTCGCTACAGGTCTTCTTCCTCTTTCTGGGTTTTTACGTGCCAAAACCAGTTCTGATTATGAGGCACGCCGTAGTGGAAGGCTCCGGATTAATTTTGACCACCTGGGGTTCTTTAACGTGCGCTACAACGCAAGCACACGGGCGTTTTTGCACTTCGCCTCCATCGAAATGCGGCCGCCGCGAATCCCGCGATCTCGTGCTCAGCAGCGTAACGCTGTCTGAGCCACCACGGTGGGCTACAGGTGTAGCTCTAGCCGTATAAAACGCGGGTTTATCGTGAGCAGAAACGGTGAATTTCGGTAAATAAGAAAGGCTCCTATCATCATCATCATCATTGACAGAAGCTGACCCCCCCTCAGAAAAAACCTGGATCCGCCCCTGGGGGCACATGGCTTTTCTTGAAACTGCTGACCGTTGAAGGTGCTGTTGAAGGCATTAACGACGCAGAAGAGACTTGTCTGGATGGCGTAGTCCCGTTATTTTGACTGCGAAGAGTCTGCTCAGGAAGATCAGCCGGGTTGCTAGCAATCTGCATATGTTGCATTGCCCTGTCAAGCTGGGTGCATATATCAATGAAGCTGGTTATTGACGATGGGCGTTGCGCTGCTATGCTTGTTGCGGTTCCCGCGCACTGAATGCCGTGCAGGAGATATTCCACCTTCTGAGGCTCCGTCAGTGGCGCTGGACATTTCTCGATTACTCGAAGCTTTGCATAGGCATAGTCTCGAAGTGACTGAGAGCTGGACTGTACTTGGGACATAATTTGCTGCTGCCATTGCAGTAGAGTCAGCTCGTCGGCGAATGCGTCCAGGAAAGCTTTACGCCACGTATCCCAAGTCGGGAACTGCGCGCCAAGAGTCAGGTGCCAGTTTTTCGCAGTGCCTCTCAACTTGCTTGCGGCGATGAGGCGGGTTGTTTCTGGCGACCACGAAGTGAGCTGCTGCGTTCGTTGAATGTCCTCAATCCACAAACGCACACTTTGCTTGTGGCAGTTCTCGAACAATGGCAGGGTAGACGATATGTCGGGCATGGTTGTCACTTGCAGCTGTGGCAAGGAAGGGGCCTGGTACTGCGGTGACATTGGCGAAAATGGCACTCCAAATGGCGGCTGGGGGTACCGTGGAGCCGTTACAAAGCTGGGTGTTGTTACAAAAGGCTGCGGTTCCTGTGGCGGCGAAAAAACTTGATGCGCTGGCATGGCTGTGGCGTCGCAAACGAGCGGCGGCGTGGGGTAGGACCACGGTGGCGGTGGGACGTACGAGGCGGGCGCATACACTTGCGACGTTGCACCTGGTATTGCTTGACAAACCGTCGGAGTCAGGGGCGAGGCATGGAACTGCACTCTGGTCGATGAGGTCGACTGGCGCTGAGGCCGGTCTCGGTGCTTTCGGAATCGCTGCACGAGCTTCCTCCAGGCACGCTGTCAACCGTTGAATCAGGTCGTCTCTTGACCCGGTAGCATCGATTCCGCGGCGAATGAGCTCAGTTTGCAGAAACTCAGTGCTGAAGCATGCGACGGTGGCAGCGTCGACTTCGGCCCAATTCAATCCCGGCATGGCGCTTACTTGGCGGGAGCAAGGAGGTAGACAATGGCGGCGACTAGGCGGGCTTGGCGGGAGCACGGCGTGAGCAAACGGCGAGGCGAGATTCTTGGTCGACTGCGCCAAATGTGAGGGCGAGGCTGGGGCGAGATGCTTGATGCTGGGCATGAAGGCAGTAACGTGGACGCCGGTCGACGTCTTTATTAATGTTGGCAAGGCATACAGAACAATACAAGGGCTAACGCGCGCCAGCGCGACTCAACACAACAGTATACATGGCAGCAGGGCAGACACTCACTCAGCCAGTGAGGTTCCGTACTACGCCTAAAAATTCCCTTTCCGAGACAAGAAAAGTCCCTATTTCGGGCATTTTTTCCTGCATATGTCTAAGAAAATCCCCGGATTTTTCCCTGCACTAACGAATTATATATATATATATATATATATATATATATATATATATATATATATATATATATATATGTGTGTGTGTGTGTGTGTGTGTGTGTGTGTGTGTGTGTGTGTGTGACGTTTTACGGCTCTTGCAATTCTTTCAGGCGCCTGCACAACACAAAAGCATGGCCTTCGCGATTGGCTTCTAATACTCCGAGGGATTTATAGGGCCGGACGGCGCGTCACCCGACCTCACATCAGCGATTCGCACGAAACAAATCGCTGATGCAGTGTGCAATTTATCGATAAAATTGCTGCCAGGTGTTTCGCGGTTTTAGCATGCTTCAGAAGATCGCTCTTACCGCACTTGATTGTCACGCCGCAGGCTTTGCACTTCGCCTCGGTAGTGGTGTGCTCTACAAGCCATCCTTAAATTTCGGCAGGCTGAGCCACTCCGAGCGAAACACCTTCACAAACTTTTTTTCGTTTGCTTTGTCTGTTTAGGATTTGATGGTCCGGAGCCATCATCCATGCTGTCATCCGTGCCCATAGTTTATGAAAAAACAACTGACGCAAGGAAACCGTTCAAATAAACTCCCGATTGCCGCTCCTCTTTTGATTATTCTTTGGATTTGATGCTTGTGGCTTGTTGCCCATTCATAACGAAACAATAAAGTCTTCGACTACGATGTCACGTAGCAATCTCGGAGCCCATGTGCTGTGAATACGTTGGGGTAATGTGGGTTCCGAATCAAACACGCAAAGTAAACAAGAAATATAAGTAACAATAACGAATCTCAAAGGCTATGCTTTTGCCTGCTGCATGCGCCGCAAACAATTGCAGAATCCGAAAGCGCATCGTGTCGCTATGTTTTGGACATGATAGAGGAATTTCACCATTCCAGAAATTCCCTGCAATATTGCGAAGATTCCCTTTTTCCCTTTTGTCCAAAATGACGGCTCAAAATTCCCTGGAAAAGGGAAAATTCCCTGCACGGAACATCACTGCACTCAGCTCAGCTCTCCAAGCTAAAGGCGGGAAAGCAGGGGAGAACGCCAGACAGGTGTTGCCATCTGTCGAGAGACTGGCGAAGTGGACGTGGGAGTCTCAGAGGCACCTCACACTACAGAGGGTTGGCGATGTTTTGAGCCGGAGACACGCATGAACTAGCCTTGTTATGCATGCTGTTCTGTTAAAGGCTTGATACGGCCGCTGCAGTAACGGTAGCAAGAGACACTCGAGTTTTTTCTGCAGCTGATCGATAAAATGGTCAGTGTGGTTTCCCCACAACTACCGTGCATCCGCGTTCCCAGCACCACCGCGCCGAATTTAACCACCACTTCGTTTTTTTTCCGCAGGTAAGGCGTGCAGCGCCTTAGACATTTTCACGTTGCTCCATCTATTCACGAAATTGAATATTTAGGTATCAAGCCCGTTTCACATGGTGCGAATTTGCAGTGCGTTTTTCGCAGCTGCGATTGCCGCAGCTGCGTTTTTCGCATACTCGTTAAGCATTCTGATTGGCGATAACATATGAGCAGGGGCGGATCCAGGTTTTTTCTGAGGGGGGGGGGGGGGGGGGTCAGCTTCTGTCAATGATGATGATGATGATGATGATAGTAGCCTTTATCATTTACCGAAATTCATCGTTTCTGCTCACGATAAACCCGCGTTTTATACGGCTAGAGCAACACCTGTAGCCCGCCGTGGTGGCTCAGTCTGCTCAGGCGTCGCGCTGCTGAGCACGAGATCGCGCGATCGAATCCCTGCCGCGGCGGCCGCATTTCGATGGAGGCGAAAGGCGTTGTGTAGTGCACGTTAAAGAACCCCAGGTGGTCAAAATTAATCCGGAGTCTTCCACTACGGCGTGCCTCATAATCAGAACTGGTTTTTGCACGTGAAACCCCAGAAAGAGGAAGAAGACCTGTAGCGAAGCCAGGTATCGGTTTCTCCGAGCTTATAGGAAAAGGCCGTTACCCAATACAGCCATGTGCTTGGCGGCTGTGCCTGATAATACAGGTTGTTCAAAACTAAGCTTTATGGTTTTCTTAAAATTAGGCACTGGGAAGCACGCGAAGACCACCTGTGCAAATAAGTTATGTGGCCAGGGGGGCACAAAGTGAGGTGATAATTACGCTGTGAGCAGCCCAATTAACTAAAATTGAACAATTATTTTTTGTCGACTGCAGTAAGTGAGTATGTTTGTATTGAAAACTTACAGGCAGTCGTGTATCAGTATCAGTCGGAAGAATTATTCTAGCGTGTTCGTGCTCCGAGATATCTGACTGCAAATTTCAATTGTACTGCGCACAGTTATCGACTCGACGCGAGAGCGGTTTATGCTTTGCGTTGCTGCGGAAGGGAGGCATTTTGAACATTTTTAGGGCATTGACATCTTGATGGGTGAAGTGTTGTCATGGCATTTGTGCATGACAACACCAAAGTTAAAGCGGCAGTATGAAATATTCGTTAGCATAGCTAAAAAGGTTTCTGCTGTTGATGGTGCAGTTGTTGCTTTTGATTTCAATAAAACTTACAATACTTGGAAATCAGCAGTCACTTTATTTGCGTAGCCCAAACAAGGACCATGCCCGGTCGTCTAGCCACCCTTACGCACGCGCACTGCCCTCCGGCTTCTCCACTCGCGCCATTATCTCGGCATGGCAGCTGCCGCCATCTTTACAGGCTGCGCAGCCTGTAACGTGTCACGTGTAGGTCACGTGTTACGACAGCGGTTACGGGTTCTTCGATTTTTTTTATTTCACCAGCCGTGAGGGGAAGGGGGGCAGTTATTATTTTTGCCAATGCCTCCGCCGCGTTGTCAGACTAAACGCCGCACCCAACAGCCGCGTCACATCAGGGAAGAGCTTTGCGCTGATCCTCACTCTCTTGCATGCGTAATCATGAGAACGACAATTAAAATTTGGAGTTGTATATCTCGGAGCATAGACATGCTAGAAGAATTCTTCCAAGTGAAACTGTGTAGAAACATGACTGCCTCTAACTTTTGAATACAAACATACACACTTACTGCAGTCAATAAAAAGTTAATTATTCAATTTTAGTTAATTCGGCTGCTGATAGCGATAATTATCTCACTTTGTGTCCCCCTGGCCACACAACTTATTTGCGCAGGTGGTCTACACGTGCCTCCCAGTGCCTAATTTTAAGAAAACCATAAAGCTTAATTTTGAACACCCGGTATATCTAGCCTGTTTTGTTTCTTAAAATAAAATTTGGGATGATATGTCGCAGGTTCGTTATAAATGCGTAAGCACGGGTCCGTCTTTGGAGTTCTGTTGGGACACCTTGATTTCCTTAAGAAGATTCTTTGTGTTCGGCTGAGACACCTTCGTTTGCTTTGGAGGACTAACTTCCTAATTCTCAAACAGCCCTCGACCCGAAGCGCTTCCTCCACTCCGCCTTCTTGAGCACAGCGCCGCCTCTCGAGTGATAAAGACGTGACAATTCTCAAGAATTCCCATGAATGATCATGAAGCTCAGTGACCACTTCTTTGGAGGGATGGCGGTGCTATCTTTCCTCTTGAGTCGAGGTGTTGTGTTGACTAGAGGAACGTTCTTGAATACGGGCGTAACGCTCCGCTCCAACGCGGCAACCACTACGCTGGTTGTTTACGATATCCGAATAACCGCGTATGAAGACTCACGACGCCACCTACAATAAGAACGATGTGGCGTAGTAGCCGAGAGCGCGAGCCAGCGTCTTCATGTTTTGTTTCCCACGCGACGTCATCCTTTTACACAAGGCGCGTATCTGCTCCCGTTTCCCTAACCACGCGACGCCATCCTAGGCCCGTGCGCAGGCGTTGGCCGCTGACGTCACGCTCCCCCACATCCAGCCGCTGCTCGAGGCTTCGCCCCGCTCCGCGAGAACGCCCACTCAGATAAACGGATCCGGCGGCTTTGAGCTTCCTATGCTTAATGTGCGACAATAAAACTGCGAAGTTACAATAAAAAAACTTGTAGCGTACGAACGGTATTGTGCTCGTACTGGATATTGTCAACGTGTACCTGTGATCACAATGAGTGCTACAGTTAAAGAAAAGTTGCCTATGCGTAGTTGTTAGTTTAGCTGTTAGTTGTTATTATTTATATATGAACACTTCAGCGAGAGATCTCTCTCATTAAGCAGGTTGGTCGCAGGACCGATGACAGCAAATGAGGCAACCGATGACATCCCAATGCGGAACTAAGTTGATCAGGCGCGAAGGCGTTCGCGCGGACATCGGCGTGCTTAGCAAAACGGACGTCCCCTCGTTCATTCGACGCCACCGACGGGACGAGTAAGGCACGGCCGGCGCCAGGAGGTCCAAGGTGTTCATGAGAAAAATTAACTACGGCAACTTCGCGACACCACACCCCTACGAAGTACAACTAACTTGTGAGCGAGCTAACTTTACTTCTACATGGCTATTACCACTGGTACTCACGAAAAATAATTTTGAAGAATGCTGGTGGCCATATTTTTTGTGACAGGGCCATCCCCATATCAGCGAGGGGGCGATACAGAAATCTGAGGGGGGGGGGGGGGGTCAGGACATCCGGACATCCCCCCTGGATCCGCGCCTGCATATGAGTGAGCCGCCTCCTATTGGTCGTCTGTTTCCACCGCTACAGTGGCTACCAACGCATCTGCGTTTTTCGCAGAGAAGTTCAGCACGCCGAACATCGAAAAAACACACGCACGAAGCTCTGCTTTGCTCGCCGTTCTTCATCACGTGGAACGCTGAGCAAAGACGCCTTTGGTGCATCTTTCACAGGACTGTAGCCAGTTCTGCACTTGGCTGCAATGCAGTATTTTCGACGGCGGCTAGCCATTCTCACTCACTCAGAGTGCACATTGAGTAAAGCGTCAAGCACAGAGCAAGCACAGAGGATACTGCTGAAAACGCCGGCGGGACTTGCAGTCGAGAGCCGACAACGTCGATATTAAGTGGTTAGTTTTCAGAAAGGAAAGGTTGGCGCTATATTCTGCAGCCCTTGAGGGAGAACGGTCAACGTCGCGATCCAACAGAACGTACTCCATACAAAGCGAGGAAAGTTTTCAGGAGAAACTGGCGGCAGCGCCTCTGGCGGGCGCCGGAGCAGTCGACGCTGAGTGCGCCGCGGCGATGCGGCGCAGGGATACGGCAGTGAGCACACTGCCCCTATTCTAGTACACTGTAGACTAGAGTGACCTAGAATATGGGAGAGTATCCAAAGCGCCGCGCGAATGCATGGGAGGAGCGAGGACCTTTTTGTGTGAACTCCCGCGCCGCGGCGCTGCTGTACCGGACCGAAAAATATGTGACGGCTGAGGGGTAGGTAGACTGGCTCTGGGAGCACACGGAAATACACCAAATCAGCGGGTACAGGGTGATATGGGATGGACGTCATTCGAGGGCAGGGAAGCCAGCAGCAAGATAGAATTTGAGGAGCGATTGAGAGAAATGGCAGAAAAGCGGTGGGCAAGGAGAGTTTTCAGTTATTTGTACATGAGGAATGTTGACACAAAATGGAGGAAGCTGACCAGAAAACTGACAATCAAATATTTGGACTGCAGTAGGGGTGCAAACCAGGAAACAGCGGTTAAGAAAAAGGTTAAGGAAACAGAGAGGGGTCTGTGGAAAACAGGGATGCAGACGAAATCAGCACTGGGAACATACCGAACTTTCAAGCAAGAAATTGCCAAAGAAAATATCTACGATAATTCTAGGGGAAGCTCTTTGTTGTTTGAAGCCAGGACGGGAGTATTGCGGACTAAGATGTACCGAGTCAAGTACCAAGGTATAGACACGTTGTGGTGTGCGTGTGGAGAAGAAGAGGAGACGGCTGAACACCTCATACTTTTCTGTAAAGGGCTTAACCCTACAGTGCAAGGCAACGGGGCTGATTTTTTCAAAGCATTGGGGTTTAGGGACAGTGAAGGCAAAATAGACTTTAAGCGGGTAGAAATAACCAAACAGAGGTTATCTGATTGGTGGATAAAATCAAGGCAGGGGTGAAATTTCACCCACCACAAAGTACAAAATATGTTATAGTCATGGCTAGGTGGCGTATGCCACCGCCCGGTTTAAAGGGTTCAGCCTCATCCATCCATCCACCCATCCACCCATCCACCCACCCATCCATCCATCCATCCATCCATCCATCCACCCACCCACCCACCCACCCACCCACCCGTCCGTCCGTCCGTCCGTCCGTCCGTCCGTCCGCCCGCCGCCCGCCCGCCCGCCCGCCCGCCCGTCCGTCCGTCCGTCCGTCCGCCCGCCCGCCCGCCCGCCCGCCCGCCCGCCCGCCCGCCCGCCCGCCCGCCCGCCCGCCCGCCCGCCCGCCCGCCCGCCCGCCCGCCCGCCCGCCCGCCCGCCCGCCCGCCCGTCCGTCCGTCCGTCCGTCCGTCCGTCCGTTCCGTCCGTCCGTCCATCCATCCATCCATCCATCCATCCATCCATCCGTCCATCCATCGTGGGCTTTCTCCGCTGCGGAAGCCGCGCCAAGGCGGCGGGCGTCTGTTATGAGCCTGTTATTTTGGTTGCTATTAGCCAACATCGCAATAATTTGGGATATATTAAGTACCACGTCACCGCAAGGTAATACCGCAGTGACTCACGGCATCCATCCATCCATCCATCCATCCATCCATCCATCCATCCATCCATCCATCCATCCATCCATCCATCCATCCATCCATCCATCCATCCATCCATCCATCCATCCATCGTGGGCTTTCTCCGCTGCGGAAGCCGCGCCAAGGCGGCGGGCGTCTGTTATGAGCCTGTTATTTTGGTTGCTATTAGCCAACATCGCAATAATTTGGGATATATTAAGTACCACGTCACCGCAAGGTAATACCGCAGTGACTCACGGCACAGAGAACGCGTTTGCCGGCTGTGAATACGGGTATTTTGAGTATTTCCTTCGAGCTCGCTTGGTCCGCGCATACGCGGCTGTTTGAGTAACACATTCCGCGCACTTACTTCATTTAGTTATGCGTGGAATGAGCAACGTGAACGTGCTGCAGAAGAAAATAAGCTGGAGATCGCGAGGATAACCAAGAGAACGTAGCAGATGTGGCTATAGCTCATGCTAACGCTTTTAACTTTTTACCTATCGTTTCCTTTCTTTTATTTCATGCATTCGATTTGCTTTACAAGACGGCATCCCGTGCTCTGTTGTTTCTTTATTGAAGCGAAATCCTTATCTGGGCTCTTGGGAAGCGGAACGTGTCTGTCTGCCGATGCCGCGGTACCAAAAATAAATGCAAACCGCGTAACTCTCGCAGCTCGTTCACTTAATTGGTATATATACCAAAGTATAGTGTGGAAAAGCACAAATGTGTGACTAAGATGACTGATGGGTCATGGCATTAGTAACTTGACATACTTGCACTCACGTCACGATTAACGATAACAATATGACGTGTGGTCATAAGACGACGGCCAGAAATCCCTCTGATACGGTGGGTGTGACGATAAAAACGTGTTGAATGACAATCTCGATCTCAACGTGTCGAACTTACCCATATATCATGAAGAACTGAGA
This sequence comes from Dermacentor silvarum, assembly GCF_013339745.2. Taxonomy (NCBI): domain Eukaryota; kingdom Metazoa; phylum Arthropoda; class Arachnida; order Ixodida; family Ixodidae; genus Dermacentor; species Dermacentor silvarum. The sequence goes on along the minus strand of NC_051156.1, from coordinate 22,278,766 downwards.
GCACATGTAAAGGGTAATAATAGTAATGATAACTTCTGGAGTTTTACACCCAAAAATCACAATATGGCTATGAGAGACGCTGCAGTGGAGGGCTCCGTTAATTTCGACCACCTGGGGTTCTTTAACGTGCACCTAAATCTATGTACACGGGTGTTTTATGCATTTCGCCTCCATCGAAATGTAAGCCGTCATGGCCGGGAATCGAACCCGCGTCCTCGAGCTTAGCAGTCCAACCTAACAAAGCCACTGAGCTATAGCACGGCGTGTATAGGTAAAGGGTAAGTGAGAAATATACGCGGCAAAAAACAAGCCAAACCAAAATAAATGGAACGCTAACTGTGCAACATTGTATACGTAAGCCTCATTTCATAATTACGAACAAACGTTAGAAAACGAATTTGGTGCCACCATTATATTGGTGCTCCCCGTTCCGTCCTTTCCTGCTGCAGCCGTGGGCAAATTGTGCTTGTGGGCTTCCTGAGCCGCAATTTGGCATACGTGCTTACATGGTCGGAAGTGTGTGAAGTTGATAGCCACCTGGGTGGAAAGGCCCGCAAAAGTGGCTGCCGAAGGTGATGCCCACGAAACCGACTTGTGCATATTGAGAGAAAATGGGGCACTGAGTGTCAGTGACATATTAGCGGCCCCGATAGACAAACATAAACGTGCAGCTTGGAAAGGAGGTAATGCTAAAACGCATGGTAGTCCATGTTGCTGTGTTGGGTGCGGCAGCAGATGCCTGCGTCACCCGATTGCTTCGGTATGCAAGTTGCTAATCTTCAACGGTGACTGTCGGTGCAAACTTCTGCTTGCGCTGCTGGTTGTCGTACGTTACCGGACCGCCATGTGCGATGACGAAAGTGAGCAGTTTACGAGCTCGCGTTTATTGTTTATGCGTATCTCAACATGCAAGTTTTATTGCTGCTCTTGTACGAGAAGATGCACTGCTTGTCTATAATTGTATAATATTTATATCTGCGCTGTCCTCACAAATATCGAAAGGTTTCGGTGATTGTGCTTGTCAGAAAAGTAAGCAATACATATGCAGGAATTAAAAAAAGAGTGGTAGTTCACTAAGTCAAAGTTGAAACAATTGATGTGAGGTCAGACCGACAAAGTAAGTATGTCAACATTAAAATACAATGCATTTTGCTGCAAGTAAAATGTACAACAAAGCTTATGTTGTATCACATACCTACAAAAAAGTTAGCACAGTCGTACGTCCTGTTCACTCACTTGTGACTTGTTTGTATGGGCGTCAGTAGAGGCTCTTTGGTCTCCTGGCAATTAGAACGCACAAGCTAAGCGGCAAGGCACTGAGGCACGCCGCAACGCCAGCCGGGCGAGCGCGGCGCGTACTAGCGTGCGCGACCGGTAAAAAACGGCCATATTAGATTTTGCACTAAAAAAAAAAAGATTTCCGCCTCTTGTTTGAGCAGCGGCATCTGTCGGGTACCCCAGTGAGTTCCATGCGCTGCCGCTTCTTATTTTCGTACCACTGTGGAAGGTACAGTTTCCCTTCTCTAAAGTTGGTCTTTATTCTATGGCGATACTATCAAACACACGTACTGCTCGTCTATACAGCGCAGCCGACGTTGCGCGCAGCTCAGCCGTTATACTGTCCGCAGCGCCACTTCTGGTCATGATGCGGAGAAGTGGTGAACTACGCTCGGTCGGCACACCTACCCATCTAGCCACCGTACACGGCTAGGGTCACAGAGGGAAAAAAATCAACCGCGGCGCATTCCAGCATAAGCGCGCTAGTGGAGCTACTGTAATTTTGTCTCATACTTTAATTCGTATTTTTTCTCCTAGGGGCGCTCAACGCTGCTCAATATTAAAGCCCCTGTATAAGAAAAGTACCGCCATCCTTTGACAAACGCCGCTTCTTTCTCTCCTGTATCTCCGATTGGACGATGATAGCGCGCGCTTTTCACTTCTTTATATTTTCTTTTTTTCCGCCGCAGAGCCATGTTCAAAGTCCTCTGCGCAGCCGCAGTCGCCGGCGGCGGCGGCGGCGCGCGCCTGGCCTGAAAGCTTCAACGTGGACTTTCTAGGTGCGTCACCGTCGACTTGACTTTCGCAAGCAAAAAGTAAAGAAAAAAGCAAGCGCTTTAGGAGAGGAGGCGGCGGAGGAAAGAGTAGATGGCGGTACTTTTCTTGTATAGGGATTTTACTCAGTATTTGATATATTATTGTACATATAATAACCGACAAGCATAGGTACGCTGTCATTTTTTAGAAAATAAGCAGTCTATTGTTTTTTATCGGACTTCTGTTATTACAGTCCGTGCTGTGTTACTTGAATAAAGGTTTTGAGGCCTCACTGACATGTGATCAGCAGCAGCCCACTGGTATCGATGGCAGTCCGTTCCGTTTATCATGGAGGTAAAAAATGCTAGGAGGGAGCGTCACGTGATTCCGCTAGCCTCGGCAAGCCAACCTCCTCTGAAGCCACCCCTCCCTCTCTCAGGGGCCCCGTGCGCGGTGCCTTCTGGGGCGGAATAGGCCCACAAGGTTGCCGGAACATTCGTGATTGTTTGGTACGTGGTAACTTTTAGTGGCGCCTGCCGTCACAGTATGCTAGCCACCATAGTCACAGGCTTGGACGCCCGTATGCGGGTGGTGGTTTTCTGCTACTGCGCGCGTCGTTCTTCGCTTCAAATGCGATGCCTTGAAACGTGGAGCAAGACTGGGGCGCCTGACTCATGAAGACAGAAAATTTTCAAGGCGTCACTTGCGCTTACCACCGCGGTTAGTGGAGTTGCCAACACTCGCGGCTCGAAACCCGTCCAGACGCCCGAGTGTGGTCTATTTTCCCTACGTACTCAAGTTTCGTCAAATCAGCCGTTGTGCACCTTAAGCTGTGATGCGTATTATCTTGCTAATTATTCGTCCCGCTGTCTTGCACCTAGAAAGAAACGGGATGTTTTGAGGGATACTTTTTTGTCGCATTTTCGCTTAATAAAAGGCTGGCGTGCGTGTTTTATTTTGAGAGAACTAATTTTTGTCACGTTGTCTTGCACCTAGGAAGAAACGAGATGTTTTGAAGGGCACTTTTTTGTCGCATTTTCGCTTAATAAAAGGCTCTGGTGGGGGTGTTTCATTTTGAGAGAAATAGCATTAGCCTGCATACTAAACGCCGAAGTGATCGCCGTTTATTCAGATTTACGTGTACTATTTTGCAAGATTGTGTGGTGCGACGACACTGTTGAGACGCTCCTCGGGGATTAATTTTCGTTATATAATAAAGCAAATGGATGAAACTTGTGCATTATCTAGAGTTTATTCAGCTTTTTCCGAATGCGAGTATAGCCCCACAGCATAATTATGTCCTAGAATCAGACATTGCCAGGGGGACCCTTCTTCTTCTGCTATTCTGAAACGGCATGAGAACTGAATACATAGCGGCAAGGGAAAAATGGCAGCATTGATTTCCACTTGTGGATTCATTGTGTTGCTGGTGTACTTGTACTATGGAAAGCACATTTTTATGACAACAGTAATTGTTTCATTCTTTATTCAACGTTTATTGCACCTATAGAAGCCAGAAGATTTCACACAAATACAGAAGGAAGCCACATTTATAATTTAAATGAAGTACATTGCAAAGATAATACACAAAAGAAAATTATAAACAGAAAGTAGGAAAACTTATTGTGCCACTGCTCTTCGGTATCAGTATTAGCATACTTGTATGCCACAGGGCATTTGTATAATAATGTTATACAAAGTAAACTATATCACACGTAGTATTGATACCTTTAATCAAACTGGTCAATGGGATCAGCTGTCCTTGAATGTAGCTGCAGTTTTGCTTACAATGCCTTGTATGCAACGCCTTCAATACAGGGCTATAATTGTATAATATTTATATCTGCGCTGTCCTCACAAATATCGAAAGGTTTCGGTGATTGTGCTTGTCAGAAAAGTAAGCAATACATATGCAGGAATTAAAAAAAGAGTGGTAGTTCACTAAGTCAAAGTTGAAACAATTGATGTGAGGTCAGACCGACAAAGTAAGTATGTCAACATTAAAATACAATGCATTTTGCTGCAAGTAAAATGTACAACAAAGCTTATGTTGTATCACATACCTACAAAAAAGTTAGCACAGTCGAAACCGAGCCAACACACCGCAAAATTAGGACGCGACGGCTCTATTACGTTGTGAACCTCCAATGAATGAATATTTCACGGTATTTAAAACACTCATTGAGTGGTATACACCAAATGTTTGTGGTTACAGTGAATCTGGCATCATAAAAGGCTATTGTAAAGCAAGTGAACAGAGTGAGCACATTAAATTATTTAAAAAATAGTAACACCAACGGTATTCCAGGTGGCAGTGGCAAATTTCCACAAAGGTCAGGTAAAAGACATACAGGATAAACATTAAAAAAACATTTTCATCTTCAAGCGTATACCTAGCTCACACATAATCCATTGAGAGCATTCACAGCATGTCCATGTCATCACACAGTTTGCTCTAGTGAATGTAGGCCAGCTAACCTACTGTCACTGTTTAGCTTGGGCTGAACAGAACAATTGTTTAAGCATAATTTGCATGCAGGTGATTCAAGCTACAGCATTCAGCAAGACAAACAGGTACTTGCAGAATTTACAATAAGGTATCACATTTTCCCTGTATAAAAGTTTGACATCTGCATACAACGCTCTTGAACAATATATGCACTTTACAAAGTCACTCAATAAACAAATAAATGCCTTAACATAAAACCTGGTGGGACAGCTGAAGTTGATGAATAAAGGAATTAATTGTGTGGGCCATCATGAACATAATTCACCCACGAGAAAACTTGTGTAGCAATTCTTCCAGTATTGCGAGCCGCAGGCACCCAAGCTCAGACACCCTGCCTGGGTCAGCAGAGTAACCATGATCCTGTAAAATTGCCTCTATGAGTGGTTCACTGGCTGCAGGGCTTCTCTGAGGGGCAGTGAGGTTAATTACACCGATGGAGTATGGTTTTTTCAGAGGAGCGTACAAAGAGAATTTTGATGTGTTCCAATAGAAAGCAATTTCCGCCATCAATGTCCTTGACCTCATTACGAACTATCAGACGCTTCAATGCTGCTGCAAACTGCTTTGCTGTTGGGTTGTCATTGCAGCCCCCAAATGATTTTATTGCAGCAAAAAAAGTAACTCAAGGTGGTCCTGACTGAGCTTAGAAGTCGGAAGATATGCCAATAGGCCATTTTCTGTAACCAAGTGGTTGTATAGACGGTTGTCTAAGCACACCACAAAGCAAATGAAGCTTGTCTTTTGGTTGGTCCCTGTCATTAGTTTACCAGCTGCAGACTCCCTAAGCGAGCAAAAGTAGGCCATAAGTTCTTTGACAAACGCAGTGACAGGAGCCACATTTTCAGGACACAGCGGTCCTTTCTATTCTTCTTGCCTTGGATGTCTTGAAATTAAAATGTCAAATGCGTTGTTGACATGTCTGATAAACTCTTCTGTTGGCAAGGAATTTGAAATCTTGAATTTTTTTGAGCTCTGCAGTCGCCAAGAGCATCTGCTACCGATTGACTAAACGTTTGAGCCAACAATGAGACTTTCATGGGCTGGTTTTTCCAGGTAATATGTGCTTGTCTAAGTTTGTTTGCCAAATGTAGGCCCTCTGTGTACTGGATTTAATGCAGCTCATCAATGTGTTTCAACAATATGAACTGTTTGTTCGTATCACAATAGCCTTTTTATCAAACAGGGTGTGCCGCAGTAGCTTCAACATGTGACGGGGATCCAACATGGCAAAGAAAAGCTTTTTTTGTCACTGGATGTGGAAAAGAAGCATCCAGCTCAGTCAGGTCCATCTTGCAGCCAAGGCTGTGCAGCAATGACAAATTCGCTGCAGCGCCATCGCAGGTTAAACTCACAATGTGTGCACCTTTTTCGTGAGTGAAGCTAGCAGCTTGCAGCACCAAATTGCGCCTCTGCTCACCACCAACGCCATGCACTAGAAAGTAGCCAATCGGCAGCTTCCATCTGCCATTGATTGCAACAAGCATTAAAACAAATGCATCTTTGGCAACTGGAAAGCTGTCATCATTGACATCAATGCCCATGTCAACATATCCATGGAAGCTTTTCCCATCCCACACTGCTTCTCTGATTGGCCATCTCATCCACAACCAGATTGCATAATGTGGAGAGCCGTGCTTTACCTTGATAGCCAATGCAGTCATTGCCTCTTTTGAAAAGTCAGCAGCCCTATCAATGGGTTGATATCATTTACACAGTGTCTTTGGATGCGGGAGGCATGTGCTGAAAACAGCTCGTACATATCTGTATGCTCTAGGGGAATAAAAATGCAAAGTCAGTGCAAATGGCCTGAGCTCTGGCGAGTAAGCGGGTGACATTGCTGGTACCAGACTTATGTGGCAGTTGACGCATGAGCAAGTCTTTTTTTGCCCCACCAAGACTCTGCAATATGGCGACATCCTCATTTCCTAGAATGCGATTGTCAGATAAATCTTCTATGACATCTTCGAGATGAGCAACCTTTTGAAAAAGCCGTCGATGGGATTGCCGTAGAGTCTTCATTTTCTTCTTGGTCGCAGTTTGTAATTGTGTAACGCCATACTTCATGCCTCAGACCTTTTCAGGTGCGTCTTCTGCTGGCTGTGGCTGCAAAATATCATGCGCTGTAACAGGTGCATGAGCGACCAACATGGCACAAAGCACGTACACAGAACAAATTAATTGTTGTGCCATACACTCTTGTGCAAGCTATGAAGAATATAATGCTTAATTTTAGGTCATTACATTGCTCACGACGGTTTCCATTTACACTTTTGTGAACTTAAAAACTGCGGGGGCATAAAACTGCCGTCCACACGAGCTTGCTAGTGCCACTTAATTTTGTTTGTTTATTTATTTGCAAAATACTGCAGGCCCATCTGGGCCCAAGCAGGAAAGGTAGAAGTAGAAAACAACTAACACGGAAGAGGCCAATGTAGCATAGTTCAATGAGAGATGTTTTACAGAAGCCTTTTAGTTTGAGTGGGCAAAATATACTGAGCTCATATATCACGGCTCATTGTGACTGATCGAACATAGAAAGAGCATATAAAATTGTGAAAAACCTGTTGGTCTTCTAGTTTTCGTGTCATTTGAATGGAAAAGAAAAATTGAAATAGGATTATTGGCCTATAATTGGTGTTTAATGCAAACCCTGAGGAAACTCATACCGCTGCGGACGTATATGAATGTTTCAGTATTTAATTAGATGGTTGCCATGAACATAGATGTTAGTGTCCGAGTGCAGTTCACTGAGTGACATTTATTATGCTTGAGCTATTAAACAGTTGCCACGAAAATATATGCCACTTCACTTGCAGCTACCTAAGGAAACAAGTATGTAAAAATTGTAGTGGTCGAGTATTATCCTCACCATAGTATGCCTTGCTGTTCGAGGTGTCGCTGGGTTGTGTGTAGGCAGCGCTGCAGAAGCTTCACCCTTGAGCGTCCTGGAGGGCCTTGGACTGGGAGACTGGACAAAATACACCAAGTGTAATGAGGAGGGACTGCATACTGCAACATAACTTGAAATTTCTGACCGTGCAAACGAAACACCAGATGCACAGTTGAAGCTAAAACCCGGGACTAATAGCGACACCATTGGCTTCATTTAAAATTTAATGACCAGCAAGCAGGACATTGTTAGGGAGATCAGTGGCTGTGGCTATATACTGTATTTTTTATCTACTGTCCCAAAAAATGTTGATAAAGGTTACCAGCACAGTTGGCATGTTATAAATTTTATTACTGTTGTAAATGTTGGAGCCTAGCAAGGGTGTTAATTATGTGTGTAATGAGAGGACATGGCTGAAGTATAATTCAGAGGAGGGTGTTATTATTATTCCAACTTTACTGAAAAAAAGTGGTTTTTCATCTTACATAACACTGCATTGCTGCAGTTTGTTTTATTTTCCTTATCTTGTACTTATCCTAGATTGACTAAAATGAGATTATGATGTAGCATATATGGCTTTCATTCATTAGCACTTGCTTTTGCCAGTGTTAACAATGAAATTTGAAGGCAGTATGCTTGTCACCTGTGTCAAAAAAGGGCTGTAATGTAGCCAATGATAGGTTGAACAGTTCTATCTTTCTCTTCATTATGAGCATTACTAATAGATCTTTTAAATCTGTCGAAAACATCTTACAAAAAGCTGTACGACAGTCTCATGCATTTTTGAAACTTAAATAATTACTTTAAAGTGAAATCCGAAATATATATTAAAGGGAAACACCAGATTTTTGCAAGGCAGATCAGAACATGAATGAACCAAGGCACACATGTGAGAAAATGTCTTAAGCAAGCTCTGTGATCATTACGACAATCAAACATGCCAGGACATGTTGGATTTCGGAAGGCTCATCAGCGATGTCTGAATCAGTCAAGGACGCGCTAGCAGATGTAGCAGTACCTGCTAGCACATCAATCAGACAAGCCCTCAGAGATGTCCATATCTATTGTGGCTTGAAAGAGACCTGCCTGAATATAAGAAAAGCATATTTCACTTCAGGAATGGTGGGGGACATCTACCACAGTCATGAAAAAGGTATGATCAAACTGGAAACACGCATTATGGCTGCATACATCTGTGCATCAACTTACTGGCTCAACTTGATGCTGTTATGCTCCCGTGGATGTAGCTGCTTCACTTTAAGGTTGAATCATTGCTGTGGCATTGTCCTTTGCAAGCGTCTGCAGTTAAAGAATAACCCACCAGATATTTTTAAGGTCCAACAATAACATTTGCTGTGGAATGCATTTACACAACCTTTGCAGAGTCATGCAAAAGACCTCGCATGATCTGTGCATGCTTTCCCTACACACCGCATCCCCTTGTGTAGAAAACTATCTTTGATCTAAGTGTGCTTGTAAAATACACATACAGCTAATTGAATCTCGGGGAAAATGGAGCTGTAGTAAGTTTGCAGTGCATGTTTCACACAAAAATATCAAAGATATAGCTGTAACACATACATAATGTAATGTAATGCCCCCTATGTAATGCCTCCAGTCCTTCAGGGTACTACTAATAAATGAATGAAAATAATGTTCACTCCTGTAATTTAAAGTAAAACTGTGTTATTTCATCTCAACTGTCATTTACCTGTTGTTTAAAATATGTCAACCAACATCATATCTTCTGAAAAAAAAAGAAAATGATATTTAGCCTCAACATGGGGAGTGATTGAACTTTGCAACATGATGTTTGAACTTTGCACTCACAAGCCGAGTTACTACGAGCAGAATATTCTCTACAAAATTATTGTTCTTGGCGACTATTGCAAAACTTGGTATGTTATGTGAAGACTAATCTTTCATGGTTTCTTCAATTAATTAGTTTTATTGCAATTTTGATTGTTTTCAGCCACAAGAAATACATACAAAATTCAGTCAATAATAATTTTTATAGCAGGAAATGCAATTCTTCGACAATAAATAGCTTCACATCGTGGGCTTTTAGGAGTGTAGGCTAGCTGATAAAAGTACTTTAAGGAGAAATAAATGTTTAACACTTAGTGGGAATTATGACAAAGTTGAAAAAAAATGGCTTGAATAGTATTGCACCACTATTTCGTCAGTTATAATTCACACGAGCACGTTGTCACTAACGATGGCGAATATTGCAGTTCCATTTTCATAAATAAAAGAAACATTCATTGTGCTTACCTGTGGAAGGACAGGCCATCGCGCCGATTTTCTGTTCGACTAGGGCATCCTGGCACAAAACACTTCATCACGCAGGTGCGCCTACTGCTGACGGGAGTTCCCGCCGGTCTGCGAAGAGGCCGAAGACTTTGAGCAGATCTCGAGCAATAGTGTCGACTGCGCTACCTTAGCTACGGGCCGGCATGGCCCTAAATATGTTCAGAGTCTCCAGCTCGCCAGTCCATCCTTGGGCACAAGACGGGACGCATTTTTTTTCCCGTAGGGAAACAGTCGCTTCGGAGCCTGTACGCTCGCTTAATCGCGTGCACATTTTGCGGGGGCGAAAGGCATCATTGTTTCCCAGAAGACGTCGTCAAACGCAACGAATCGTCGTCGGAAGGGCGGCTTGGTTGCCTTCACACGTTTGCAGGGCGAAAGGTTCCCTCGTTTCCTTGAAACCACACCGAAACGCAACCAGTCGTCCTTGAGGTGGTCCTCCCGGGTTGTTGGGCGCAATGCCGGTTAACCGACGTCTTCGTTCGCAACAGCCTTGGCGCCTGTCTGATAATTAAGCGGCGAGACTCAACTGCTTCACACACTCGAATTCCTTCACTAACCTCGGCGCACGTTTGCCACGCCGAGTATGTGCGCATATTCCGAAACCCCCGCAGCAGACGAAACCGAAGCCACCGAGGCGAGCCGAGTAAAATCTACCGCTTGCCTATCACGTGAGGGCCTATTTCCCATCATCCCATTCCTCTAAATTTTTTATGACTAGGCTTCAAGATTGTCTCGTGACGCTCCCTCCTAGTTTTTTTCCTTCCTCCATGCCGTTTATCGATTCAAATTGTACGGCGGTTATATTTGCGAACGGGGTGGTCGTTTCCTTTGAGCAGCATCACGCAGGTTCATTTTAATTAGATATCAATAATACCTCAGCCAGTTTATGCGTCCAACATTCGATAGCTGCCACCAAGCGAACGTGTTTAAAGACGGCAAACTTTATCAGCTGCGGCGTTTCACTAGCATAACGGCTGCATGCACGGCTCCGCCGTTTGTGATCTGCCGCGTCTGGCCGCGTAATGACGTGTTGCTCGAAAACAAAGAGCTGGTCAGCACGAAAATTCATCGCTGGAACCGAGCACAGTCTACTTGAAGACTACCCACGAAAGCGGATTAACCTTGCAGCCCCTGGGCTTGTGCGCCGGTGAGTAAAAAAAAAAAGCAGTGCTTCGCATTTTCAACTTCGAATTTCTTTGCGTGCGAGGTGGATAAAGCAGATTCCTGTCGTCATTTCTTAAAAGTAGAAAATAGTAATAATTATAAAGTCATGACCCTTCCAAAGCAATTCAAACGAGGCTCTTGATATTTTGCCAAGTTGTTAAAATTGCTAACATGAGTACAGCATAAATAACAAAGTTTTGACTGGGTTCTGCATAAATGATACACCGCGATAAATTCACTGCACATTAGTGACAAGTGTACTTCCGGTGATACAGTTACATTAACTGCATTTGAGACATAATAAAATGACTGTGTTTATTACTAGTATTTGGCAGAAACAATTGTCATCTAATCGAGGCCTGATTAAGCACAACCCACACAAGGACACCACTGAAAGAAATGCACACTCAAAACAGTGTTGTGTGTATGTGTTTTTTTGTCATGGAGCGTTTTGTGCACTGATCTTTGTCATACATGAATCACAAACTCACCCACACTTCCACCATAGTAATTGAGGCTCTTTTTTCTTTCGACTCCAGCCTCCAAGACGTTGCTCATATTTGGACTCATCCCTTTAGACTCTATTGTCTCTGGACGTACAAGTCAACCGTGAACGTGTCACCACTGGAAGTAACATCAAGGGCCAGAATCCTCACAGGGTATGTTTCTGAACACTTCAACTAGAACCGTGATTTTTCTTCATTCATGGGACTAACTTTTGTTTCACCATTTTTTGCTTGCATGTATGTCATGGTTTTGTAATTTCTCTTTTCAGGAAGACGGACAAAAGAGAGATTATTGGTCTGCAAGCTGCCCACGCTAAGCCACAAGATGCTCAACTGTCACCATAATGACAACAGGTCCTCTTGAACTACGTGCCTCACTATGAAATGTTTGGAAGTTTACCAGATAGAGAGGTGTGAGCTATATTAGGAAAGCAGCAGTCTACAGTTCTGTAGACCACTGCTGAGAAATTTGACATACAAGCTTAGTTGCTTTTAAGGGCGCTTTATGATAATCGGAGAAGTAGCATGTTGAGTCCCAACTTGTTTCTTTTCCAGTCATTATAGCCATGACGACCAGAACAGAGACTATGTAGCAAGCTCTTACTTGCTAGTGCACAAACTCTGTCATCTGCTTTTGCAAATCAGTTTGACGGGCATTAGTACCACAAAGTATCACATGCTCCCTCACAATGATAATTTTTTACATGAAAATGCAAAGAATTTTAAAATGATCAAAAGCGCTGAATGCAATTTTAATGCTATTTTAAGGAAATGATACTTCATGTTGACGACTGAAACTCTGGCAGTCACTCTTCATTTTATTATTTTATTTTTTGTTTAAGGTACCCTCAAGGCCACATGGCATTAAAGAGGGGAGTGTTTACAAAGTAGTAGAGTAAAACAAACAGGTGCAGTGAGTTCTTGTAACATAATTATTCTCCTGATTATAAAATGTTAGCTAATGTTTTGCAAGAAAGTTTCTCTGTGATGGCTACGATACTTGGTTGTTCGTCTGCTAGTCAGGGTTGGCCACGAGACAAGTGGGCCTTGTCGTTAAGTCTGTGTCTGACCGGTGAAGCATTAACGGCAGTAGGTCGGATGTCTGCAGAAGACGCTACGGACTATGTAAAGTTGAAACAGACTCTTCTGCTGCGGTTCCGCTACACGGAAGAAGGGTATCGCGTGAAGTTTCGAGACGCGAAGCCAGAAAATGCTGAGACGGCAAGACACATTGCAGGACGTCTTCTCGGCTACTTTGACCACTGGCAAGAGTTAGCCAAGACACCGAGGACTTATGAGGCGCTGAGAGATAGTCGTGTCTGAACAGTTTTTACGACGCTGCGAGGCAAAGTTGGCCATCTTTCTCAAGGAACGAGGTTGTCGTGACCTTGACACACTCGCAAAGACAGCCGACCAGTACCTGGAAGCCCAAGGTATTAGGAATCTTGCGAGAGGCAAGGAAGAAAAGGAGGGGAAGCTTATAGCCCACAATAAAGCAGTGGCTACAAATGAAAGCAAAAGAAAGCCGCTCTGCTTTCTTTGTAACAAGCAGGGTCACCGAGCTTCCGACTGCTGGACTAGATCCAGAGCTCCAAAGGCATCACCATGCTGGATATGTAAGAAGACAGGTCATAGGGCAGATGCTTGCCCTACTGGCTCTAACAGGCGTGGTGAAGCGTCATGCTCTCTCTTACGACCGGAACAAATCCAAGGTGAAGAGGAAAAACAACAGGAACTTGCCCAACCAAGTGCGGAAGACGATCACGACGTTCTTTACGTTGCTCAGAGTGGTACAACGTGTGCAGATGTGTCGAAAGCAATGCCGACGGTAATGGGTCAGCTTGAAGGGAAAAGGGTGACCATCCTGCGAGATACCGGCTGTGATACAGTCGTAGTGAAACGGTCCCTGGTTCCGAACTCCAAACTGACGGGTAGTACCCGCATAATACGCCTATTAGACCGATCCGCAAAGAAATTGCCAGAGGCGGAGGTGTACATTGACTCTCCGATTTTCAAGGGACACGTTCGTGTAGTTTGCATGGAGAATCCTCTATACGACGTTGTACTAGGCAACGTTGAAGGCGTCTACCCGATTGACGATGCTAAGTGCAAGCAAGCAAGTTCAGAATTGTCAATCCGCAGTGCGAAAGATTCACGCGAAGACGGAATGACAGCTGCTGCAGGGACAAAGAAAGAACGGCAACAACTACCCGCACCACAAGTCAACCCGTTAAACATCAGCCCGGAGGAAATGCGGAAGTTGCAAAGCACGGACCCCACACTAGAAGCTTGTTTCGCAGCATTGGACAAAAGAAGCACGTCCAAGAAGCAAGCTGTAACCGAGTTCGTGTTGGTTCGTGGCATCCTCTTCCGGCGCTACCAGACTGCAGAACGACGGGACTTGGAGCAACTTGTGGTTCCGAAGAAGCTCCGTTGCACAGTGATGAAGATGGCGCATGAAGGATTACTTGCTGGACATCAGGGACAAAAGAGGACGATAGACCGTGTCCTTGAGGAATTTTATTGGCCGGGGGTACAGGCGGATGTTACACGTTTCGTAAAATTGTGTGACATATGCCAAAGAACTGTGCCAAAGCACCTTGTAGGTCGCGTGCCATTAGGGAATATGCCCATCGTTGGGACACCATTCCAACGAGTCGCAGTCGACATTATTGGTCCGTTGTCGCCAACGTCCGATAAAGGGAATAGATATGTACTGACCATGATCGACTTTGCGACACGCTACCCCGATGCGGTAGCATTGCCAAGTATTGAGACAGAGCGGGTGGCAGAAGGTCTACTAGAAATGTTTTCCCGTGTTGGTGTTCCACGTGAGATAGTGAGTGACCGTGGCAAGTCTTTCACGTCCAGCCTAATGCAGGAACTGGGCGACTACTGTCATTTAGACAACTGCCCACAACGCCGTACCATCCCATGGCGAATGGTCTCGTGGAAAGGTTTAATGGGACGCTTAAACAAATGATCCGACGCATGTGTCAAGAATGCCCTAAAAATGGGATAGATACTTAGCCCCATTGCTGTTCGCCTACCGAGAGGTCCCACAAGAAAGCCTGGGGTTTTCGCCATTTGACCTCCTGTATGGAAGATTTGTGCGGGGACCGATGTCCATCCTTAAGGAATTATGGACTGGCGATAATCTCGACGCCGAGACCAAGACGACGTACGGATATGTCGTAGAGCTCCAGGGAAGGTTACAGGACACATGCAAAATGGCTCATGAAGAGCTCCAGAAAGCAAAAGCTTCCCAAAAGAAGTACTATGACAGAAAGTCAAGGGCCAGACAGCTTGTTGCAGGTGATAAAGTGTTACTGCTCCTTCCATCAGAGAAGAACAAGCTAATCTTGACATGGAAGGGTCCTTTCACGGTGGTCGAAAAACGAAACGACTATGACTACCTTATCGACCTCGGTTCGCGAGTGAGCCTATTCCACATCAATCTGCTTAAAAAGTACGAGGAAAGGGAAAGGAAACCACCCAACCAGCAGTGCGCCGCAATTACCGTCGAGTCGGATATTGTACAAGAACGTGAAATCCCATTTATAACTCTACACCAGAGAGAGACCCCTAAAAATGTTGCCGTAGTGAAAGACTTGAGCTTTCAGCAGATAGACCAGTTTAATAAGCTTTTGGAAGAGCATCAATGCTCCTTACTGAATATGATTTCGCGGTGGACTAGATCAAAGGGGCAGACAACATAGGTGCCGACTATCTTAGCCGTATATGACGTACTCTTGGACAAATGTGTACAGCAGCGTGCAAATCATGTTTGTGTATGTTGTTTAGTTGTGTGCACTGTGGACAAGTTGTTCCCCAAACAACTTTCTTAAGTGGGGGGATAATTGTAGTGCAGTGACCTTATCAGTGTTGTGTATGTGCGTGGACGGTTTGACAACTATCGAGACATGTGAATGAAGAATGAAGAAACAGAAGAAGGCGAGCTAGGGACAGTTTCAAAGTGGGTACGAGCCATGTGCTGGGGACATCATCATCAGGGGCAGCTTGCGCGCTTGGCAGCGCTAAAAAAACGAAGCAAGAGAAAAAGGAAGAAGAAGACGCGGGTGCCGAACGGGCAGAGCGGGCTCGTGACTGGAAGACGCAGGACCAGTGCGCTGTTCCGGGAGCTCCTGCCGCGGTACCTGAGGCGGCCCTGAGGACAACGCGCCTGCCTGTCGGTGCAGACGCGGAGTGGCGCCTGGTGCGACGCCGTTTGGAGCAGGCCTGGCTGCTGCCTGCTCGTTGCCGCCTGTGGAGCAGCTTCAGGCTGTGTCCGGGGCGAGGCCTAACCGAGGCCATTGCTCGATGCCTAACCGAGGCCTTTGCTCGAGGCCTAACCGAGGCCTTTGCTCGAGGCCTAACCGAGGCCTTTGCTCGAGGCCTAACTGAGGCCTTTGCTTGGAGGCCGCCTCTTGCTCGAGGTGGCATGTGGAGTTGTGGCGGTGGAAGCCACCCGCCTGACACCCGTTCGAGTGCTCTGGCCACGGTAATGCAGCCGTGGGCCGTCGCCTGCCTCATTTGAAGACCCGTGCTGTCATCCGGCCTTGGCTCGCCTCCCACGAGGGTCATCGTGCGTTAGTCCATCAACAGAAATCGTCGCGACTGCTTGAGACGACCTACCGCCGATCGACGACATCAGTACTGAATCCGTGAGGCCTATTTGCTCTTCTCTCGAACGTTGCGCGTAGGACCTCGTGTAGACGTGTTTGACGTGTAGACTTTTGCTCTGTATGCTGTGTTTAGTGTTTGTCTTGTTTCAGTCCCATCATGTTATATAAATGTTCGTTTAAATTCGTTCGTGCGTCTCTGACATTTATTACCACCTGACTGCACACAGACATACGTGCCGAACTATTCCATCACAGCAGGTAAGCTAACCACACCTCATTGTTTTTCGAACAAATAAAAATAAAAAAATGCCGTGACTACTGCGACCGGGTCGCAGCAGGCAAAAGGTGTCCAAAACGTCTGCGTTCACCCATGACGTAACGTTCGCTATAACCCATGATGTCACATCCGTTTATTTTCATGGCGGCCGTTTTTCGGGGTCGGTCGCGTTGTGAAGCGGTCCGTATTCCGTGCCTTCTTACAGCGTAAGTAATCAATTTTTCCCTCTATATGCATGTAATAAAAGGTTGGGGCTGTCAGCTGCTTGATGTGTTGCCGTTAGTTATCTTGCGCGCATATTTTGCCTCATGGCCGCGTCAAATTGCAGCCGGCCCGTGGAATGGGCCGGGGCATCCCATATAAAGCTATAAAGCTGATCCTCCGTCAGGATCGTTAGTACGTGTACAGAACCATCCAGTAGTGTGGTTCAGTGAATGATGCATGAAAAAACGAGGACGTAAGGAAATCCTGACATGGTGAGCTGTTCCGCCAGATCATGTTAAATCGCGTTTTTGCGCGAGATGGTCGAACAGCTTTGCTACTGCTTTTTCTACAGCTTTGCTGCATTTCATTTAGTCATCACCTGCATTCTTTTTAATAAGACAAATGGCATTACTGCGCGAAAGAGCGTCTTGAAGTTTCCCAACAAGAGCCAGTGCCGCCGTGCCTGTAGCATGCACGCTTACCAGCTACACGCTGTCCTCATGCAGTTAGAACGATTATGACGCAGTATCAGCGTGCTACTGCGAGATGCAGGATCCCTATGACAATACAATTAAAATAACTATAAAGAAATGAATGCAGTAAGTGTGGTGTTCAAACGTTGCCAAGCGTGATAAGCGGACCTGCCTCGTAAGATGCGTTGAATGAATCGGCTTCCTAGTCAGCTTCGCCGCAGTAGACTTGTGTTACGCGGTGAAGCTTACCCAAAAATTATTACAGTGAAGCATATCAAAAGTGAAAAGGGGCCGCTATCACGGGACATGTAATATGTGTTCCTTAACTATGTACGCGCGCACTCGCCGTCTCCCATCGCATTACGCGCGCCGAGGAGCGTAATAAGTGTATTGGCAGGTGTACTCACATGTATGAAAACTGCCAAGAAAAGCTGGTTAAGGCAAGCTCTCTTGTCGAAACGTTTGCACCAGCCTGTTCGACCACTGTTTATCACCGCAGTTTGTGTATTGCGGTGAAGCATACCGATAGTCACACGAATCGGGAGTGTAGGGTTTCAGCCAGCGACGAACCTTTCCAGACTCAACGTTATAGTCTCAACAAAGCATATTTTTGCGGCAGGATGATGTTTCGACAACTTTTGTTGGCTAAATCTTTACATGCCAAGTTTTTCACTATCAATATGCTTTACCGCAATACAGAAGAATCCTCACTGCAGGATACGTGTACTGTAGTTTGCCTAAACCCTACGTGATAGGTTCACCCTTGCCGCTATTAGTATGCTTCACTGCAAAACACTGTGTATTACGGTGAAACATACTAAAGCACATTTGTCAGTTCACAATGCAAGGACCCTTGCCCATTTGCTTTTGCTATTGTGATATTATGACATTCATTTTAATGACATCTTCACTGATAAAAACATCCACATTGAAATGGAGACATGAACATTGATGGCAGCGTGTGTGATGGTTTATCCTTTGCTTTGTTGTGTACCTGTCATACTGCTATTAAATTTTCCTGTCCTTTTAAAGTGCTTACGTACATCACATCGCAAGGAGTCACTGTGTAATTAGTGGCATTGTTAAGTTAAAAAACCAGGCTCTTCTCAAGAGAGGGTGGGGTTAAGTACCTGTGAAATTTTTTTTAGAGGGGTAGATTTCTGAGAAGAAATCAGATGCCAGAAACAGACCTGTGGTATCCTGGGTTTGAGTATTTACCAGTGGAAAGGATGCAAAATACATTATATTTATTGCCTGAAACCAAGAAGTAAGTGAAATATCTAAAATATATTAAATAGTGCCCACGAGGAACTGTAAGCTGTGCACACCTAGACCCAAAACGCACTTCTCTTGCTCCAGTCCATGCAGGCTATCAGCTGCTTTGTTGAAGCCTCTAGTACATTCTCAGTGGTGCAGTAATTTTTGTCTGCATTTTGCTCAAGTGTGCCCTAGACATAATTGAGTGATCTCCATTTGCAACTGGACTGCAGCCTCAGCTTGGGAGACCAGTGGTAGGGCATATTTTGTAAAACTAAGCTACACATAGCATTACCAGTTTGAGCAGAGACCTGTTTATATATGTTCACCTTTAGCACCTAGATTTTTTACCGTGAGTTCAGAAAAATCTCCAGCACATCGAGTCTCTAGATTTGAAATGCTGTATATGTTGTCTTCTTGTTCATTGCGGTTGCACTTAACTTCTGTCCAAATGGGAGAGCACTTCTGCATAGCGCATCAAGGACCATTCTTATCAACATGCCTTCCTTTTATTTATCTTACCTACACTCAAGAGCAAACGTATATAGCACATGAATGTGCTGTGCATGCACTTAAATTACATTGCCACGTTTAGTAGCACAGTGCACGTAGCTGGTGTTGATTCATTCAAGCTAAGAATTACTACAACCTTTAACTGTAGGTATTAGGGTGTGAGAGCAGAGAAATGGATATGCAAAGACAGTTGGGCACGTTAAGACGACATCTCTTTTTGTGTGTGAAAAGGTGAAAGATACACAAAATGGGATATAACACGTGCACTTTCAGCTTTTCTCACAAAAAAAACAAAAAAAAAAAAACGTCGGAGGAATAAGGTTTCTTCACTGTGCCATAGAAACTATATGTTTGTTCTCAAATGTAATTCTGATTCGTTGGATTTGTTCTTGTGCTGTGTTTGTTTTCTTGAGTGTGCTTTACTTTTTACACGTCAACGTTTCAAACTCGTTTTTATTTTCACAGACTGAACATCCCACGTGTTGGTTTGACTTCCTGGTACAGGATACTTGCAGTTGGCATGGAGTGATGAAGCAGCATGGTGTACTGTTATTAAAAGCACAGATTTCACCAGTATAGAAGCAGTTCATCAAAAATACATGTGTGCTGAAAATAAAGTGCTCCTACCCACACTCTTCATTGTCTAATTATGCTTGTATACCTGTATATTTTTCAGCAAACCACTTATTTGGGAAATTGAGTGTGATAAGTGCTTAATTGTGAGAGTTTTCAGGAAGAGCTTTGAACTCTTTTTAGTGGTGCACTGGTAAAATGTGTACATGCTGTAAAATTTAAACACCAGGCGGAATAGCAAACACCAATGCTTGATGTGGCATTTGTCGGGCTTGTGTGTCGGCAAATTTTCCATACAACAATATACTCTAGGACAGAGCATGCTAGCACTACAAAGCACCCATCTTTTATGTTAGGTATACATTACTACAAGCTCTTTAAAGATGGTCACAAGAGAAATGCTGGCTTTAATTAAAAACTAAAGGTGAAGGAAGCTGTGAAAATGTATTGAGAACTTATGCAATCTGTGGCGTTTACTCAGTTCAGATAATGTCCGAACGTGCCATAAGGCCTTGATAGCTGAAACTTGAGTAACAACTGGTAATGCAATTAAAGAATCTTGCTACACCTCTAAAAATGAGGCAGTGAAATGAAATTCGTGTCACAATTCCTTTTTGTTATTACTTTGTTTGGGTTGAACATACTGAGTGTAACAACACAAAGTGGAGGGGGTGATGCACATTAGAGAAATGCTAGTCTATTTTTATATTCCACCTTCTCTTCATTCAAAGTGCAGTAAAGTTACCATGGTAAGTTACCATGGTACCATGGTTACCAGCTACAGTGAAGCCATTGGTTGAGTCTGTATGGTGGCAATCGCCAACCTAACTGCTTGGTTTATAGTGCCTTACTTGTACATACCTATTTAAGCGTTGAGCTATTCGAACATTGATTAAGGTAACCAACATATGAACAAGTAGTTTACTGAGTAAATTACATGGGGAAGGGCAGAAAATAGGACAGAGCACAGGGGGTGTATTCTGCAAGTGTCAACCGAACGGACATATTCATTGCAACTGCTGCTTAAATTCTGATTGGCTGGGCTGGGGAATGCATGAGAAGGAGACAGGTGCCCCAGTCAATCAACACTTCAGCAACAGATGAAATGGACGTGTCCACTAGGTGAATACTTTCAGAACCCCCCCCCCCCCCGCAGTTCTGTCGGTGACCAACATGCCTGGTATGGCACCCTTGATTTCAATGTCCGTCTTTATCAGCAAAAGTGTGAAAGCACCACGTTTGTACACGAAACGTTTTCCTGAGTTTGTCTGCCTTGAAGCCCATGGTGGTAATCACAGGAAACTGTGCAGATCCAGAGTAGCACCAAAGGAGAAGCCTTAATCGAAACAAATATGGAGGTGGGTTGCTGCATGCTCAAATTTGTGAGCTCACAAGTTTGCCAAGGCCGAGTCGTGTCAGTAGTTGATGAAGCCTACATGGTTAATGAATAACCACATAGGCTAAAATTATTTAGGTACTGTTTATGAGGACTACATATTTGCTGGAAATCTCTGAAAATAATTGTGCAAGCGCAGAATAACACCCTCTACTAGTGGTGACGTCCTTGAAAGAATGAATATGTATGAGTTGTACCTGTGTGGTGAATAAAGTTAAATTAAAAAAATACTCGGCAATGGAAACATAATTCAAGGAGTAGTACTCCAATTACATTGCCTCTTCTTTAGGACTAGATGAATGCAATTAATTATAATAATCAATTGAAAATCGAACGCCAACCACAAAAATAAAATATTAAATGTTTCAGCTCCTACCTGAGAGCCATGATTGTGAACAAAGCTGCAGTTGAACCATCTCTAATTTTTCATTTTTATGGTTTGTGTTTAAACTACTTACCATGCATCTTTCGACCAGACCAGACGAGCTTCCGTCAAACTCTTCACTACTTCAATGCAAATAATTAGAGGTTGGCAAATCTAAATTTTTTGTAATGGAAATAGTAAGTATCGAATAGTCGAATACAGATGCATACATTTACAGTAGGCATATTCATCTTAGTATATTAAGCACCGTGCTTGTACTGAATACAAAAAAAGAAAAATACTGCTAACTATCAGGGAAGATTAGGATTATTTTTAAACACAAGTTCACTAATTGTCATTTGAAAAACTGCACAAACACCTCTCAAAATTTTAGAGCCTGGTGGCAAACAAGATTTCTAAGAATAAATTGCTGCTGTACGACTAGCTGTAAAAAAGTACTAAATAAATGGTTGCCGCAAAAAAAAAACAAAAAAACCGGAAGACAAAAGCTGCAGAAGGACTATTTTGCTGTAAAGACATGTAAAAGGACAGGTTGCGAGAAAAAAATCACTTGTTATAAAAAATTTACATGACTAGACTGTGAATACAATTAAATGATAGACTATAAGGAAAAATCAGGAGTTGTCATGTAGCCTTCCATGATGAAACCAAAAACAAAGTTTGCATTACCAATTTTGTTTCTGCATTCCTTCAAAAAGTTTTGTTGTTTCACTTGTGATAATTTGTGATACTTTGTTAGCAGATGGTGAACAGTAATAACTTTAACACTCGGTTACTGCAAAGTATTTGGTTAGTTTTACTTAATCAAAAATGCTGAATAGTGAATTATTTTAGAATACGAATAGTTAGCATGTAATGTTCTATTCATATTCAAAACTTCAAATATTCTTCCACCCCTACAAATAATACTTCCTTTACCAATTTTCATGCAAAAGGCGCCCCCCCCCTCCCCCGTCCTTAATATGTACTCGGCATCTCACCTCTACAATCCTGAGGCATACTGACATTATGCCGTGTGGCAACCCAAGCAAATAAAAAAAAATCCTGAGGCGTGATTAGTTAGCATTCTGTGGTAAGTACCAGTCTGCAATAGCTTGGATCTGAGTGCTGTGCTGAGTAATTGTACATCACATACTTGTAACAGTCAAGTAGTGCTTCTCAAGAATCGTGTTGGAACTGCACACACTAAAACATAAGCTGGAATATTCAAAAGACAAGTACATGTTTTGCTTGCCAATCGACTTTTAGTGAGCTCATTTATGTAAGGTGTGCTGTTAAACAAATATTGTAATTTGCTATTGCAAAGAAAAAACAATAATCCAGTATCTCGTGCTTAATATTTATATGCACTGAACCAAGAAAGTAATTAACGAAGAAGAACATCAGAAATAAATACAAATATGTGTGCACTCACCGGCATAAAATAATTCTCAATGCAAGATTTCAATGAGGCATGCAACTTGAATTAAATCCACGTAAACAGGCTTTCCAAAGCATTCCCTAACTTACCTGTGTTATTCAGCATCATTCAAGAAGCTTTCACCAGGTTGATTTTTCACTTGAATAACTTAGACAATTCTGTCTCGTAATATGTCATGCAGTTGACTTCATTTTTGGAAGGCATATGTCAAGAAATCAGTGCTAGAAGAGAGTATAGCATTATGCACAGCTGCATAATTAAGGCACTTTCTAAAAACACACCGATTCATGATCATTCACTGTGTTAGTAACTATACTCCCACTGAAGCAGACTGAGAACACATCTGGGCTCAGTAGCGCACCCAGAATCTCTGCCAGGGGGGGGGTTGAATTTTTAGGGTGGGGGGGGAGAAAACACTTTGCATAATATGCAATTGCCTTGCTTTAGCCAAAGGAATCCGACAGCAAATAAAATGCCTAATAATTATAACTATAATTACACCAAGGATGATGACAATCTTTATTTCATCAGCGTTTTACTAAATGTAAATTAAGTGTGAATGAATAAAGACAAGACAATGATAGAGTGTTTTTGTTAATCAGAAAAATTCGACGTCAAGCCACCTCCTGAATTGTAATGACAATGTGAACAGAGCTTTAAAGGTACACGTTGGACTGGTGGGGCTGGACGCGTCGGGGGGGGGGTTAACTCGGTTTCGGGGGGGGGGGGGTTACAACTACCGGACCCCCCTGTCGGTGCGCCACTGTGGGCATTGCATTCAATCGCTGATGTAAAATGCGAAAATTACTGATTGTAGGTACGAATGAACCAAATGAGTAAGAAATATAGGTTCTCAAACTTCTAGTATTGAGTGTGGCAACATTTAAGAAAAACACATTGCAACTGAAAGTTGCAAAACATGTGCTGAAATAACTGAAATAGCTAGATTTAATAGACCAATAAACAGAAACTGCAAATTCCCAACATTTCTGAATACTTTTCCTCATGCTACCCTGATACAGGTGGCTTCCCTTAATTGCTCACACCTCTGCTTTAATTCCCTGCTCTTGCTGCTTTGTCCATGCTGACTGACACCTTGTACAAAGGTTAGGGCAAAAGCAGCTTGTGTTGTGAGGCAAGCTGTCCACGTCTGGTAGCCACATGTCAGTTTATCAGAGTAAATGAAAGGGAAGCCATGAGGGTAAGTCATAGAGAAGACGGATACCTAGGTTCAATGATAAAAGAAAACGCCAAAATGGAACTATTGGACAGTTCAGAGAATTGGCAAAACTGACATAGACTGGAAAAACTGGAAAGATGCATCATGGTGTATATTTATGTTATACAGGTCCCAGTCGAAAGATTTTTACTTTCTAATAAACTTATAAGACAATACATGACCAGCAATACTGTATATGGAACTAAAACAATTTTAATAAAGTCATCTAGAAGTCAGGATAGAGAAGTGACTGAAGTGAGGATGCTAAGGTGGATGAAGTGGAAGCAGAATGTGAAGATACGTCTTAAAAAATGACATCCAACACACGCATAAAGATGGCAAAGATTGGACTCAATGTTCAAGAAGAAATTGAATATGATAATCTATTAGAATACATACATGAGAGGGCAGCAGCAATACAGCCGAGATAACTGTCATGCAAGAGGAAAGGATGTTAGTCTAAACATTAACAGTTGATCAGAAAATTATTGAACATTGAACATTGAACTTTATTTGACAAATTCTGGTGCTACAGAGAAACATGCTTATGGACATGTTTATGGACATATTAAGCATGGGCGCAGGCTTATGTAGAATTCCGTATGGTATGCACGATGTGAGAGTTGAATCTCATATAGAACCGTGGCCTTACACGCCTCAAATATAAAATGATGTGGCTAAGATGAGTCTATCAAGGAGAGCATCAAGAGGGCGCCTCCTCCAAAAAAGAGAACAAGAGGAAGAGAGATTTTCGACGTAACATATGCAAGTCATACGTATCACAATTAATTCCAACATGTCTCGGGGAAGACACAAACTGAATCTGCCAATGGTGTAGGCAAAATGGTGTATATATATATATATACATACACACATACATACACACATACATATATATTCCGGTGTGATAGCCATAAAGTACGATATTTTTTTCATACTGTGTTACCCTTTAAACTTAGGCAATTGCTGTTTTAATATATAGCAGTTGCCAACTGGAAGATAAAACGTAAATCTGCGCAACGAAGTCTATGACTGGAATATAGTAATATAGCCGTTTGCTGCTTGTAATTAATAACCACCTCTTTCTTTTTGCACGCAAATAGTACGCTGATATTCCAGAAAGAGCATCATACAGTAGCTTAGTTGTGATTGTTAAATAGGGCGCAAAAATGCTTTGCTCAAACCTGCATAGTAAAACTGTTTATATGAATGATTAGTTGGTGAACTTGTCGATGAGGACTTTATATTTACAGTTGCAGCAAGATACTGGCAATATTACATGACTGAAATGTTGCGATGTCACTCAGTATGTACATGGCCCCTTCATAAATGAATGACGGTGCACTGTCAATAAATGTGTCGAAGTCAGATAATTTTATTCCGTGGAGTTGGATAATCTCTTTAAAGGATGCAGAGATGGCAGGAATATCCTTTGTTGCGTTGTTTAAGGAGTCCTTGTTTAATACGGAGTAATAATATTTTTGCTTGATGTGCAGTCAGTATAACGCCACATTTTTTCATAAAAGATTTAAATTACTGGCCCAAACCACATGAATAAGTTAATTACTAGCTGCAGGCATAACAAGAATTAAGTAAAAACTTCTACTTCACCATAGCTGACAGAACACAGCATTGAACATGTGCGGAAAAGTGCCTTTGTGTGGTCCCTTTAGTCCCTCTTCGAAAAGAAGACCACTACAAAAGCGACGAGCACTCCCGCTCAGGGTTTCATTTTGGCAGCATCGGTAACGGTACAGCGACGACGTACTCACAACCGTGTGCTTCTTCCACGCAGGCCTGTTCCGCATCAAGTTCTTCGGCTTAACATAGCTGATCACCCAGCTGTGCGAGCGTCATATCAACAAAGCTTCGTCACCTGGCCGTATGACACGTGCTGCTGGAAGCCTGTGACGTCCACTGGACTACCATTTCCATTGGCTCTTCGAAGAGAAGACCACTACAAAAGCGACGAGCGCTCCCGCTCAGGGTTTCATTTTGGCAGCAGCGGCAACGGTACAGCGACGACGTACTCACAACCGTGTGCTTCTTCCACGCAGGCCTGTTCCGCATCAAGTTCTTCGGCTTAACATAGCTGATCACCCAGCTGTGCGAGCGTCATATCAACAAAGCTTCGTCACCTGGCCGTATGACACGTGCTGCTGGAAGCCTGTGACGTCCACTGGACTACCATTTCCATTGGCTCTTCGAAGAGAAGACCACTACAAAAGCGACGAGCGCTCCCGCTCAGGGTTTCATTTTGGCAGCAGCGGCAACGGTACAGCGACGACGTACTCACAACCGTGTGCTTCTTCCACGCAGGCCTGTTCCGCATCAAGTTCTTCGGCTTAACATAGCTGATCACCCAGCTGTGCGAGCGTCATATCAACAAAGCTTCGTCACCTGGCCGTATGACACGTGCTGCTGGAAGCCTGTGACGTCCACTGGACTACCATTTCCATTGGCTCTTCGAAGAGAAGACCACTACAAAAGCGACGAGCGCTCCCGCTCAGGGTTTCATTTTGGCAGCAGCGGCAACGGTACAGCGACGACGTACTCACAACCGTGTGCTTCTTCCACGCAGGCCTGTTCCGCATCAAGTTCTTCGGCTTAACATAGCTGATCACCCAGCTGTGCGAGCGTCATATCAACAAAGCTTCGTCACCTGGCCGTATGACACGTGCTGCTGGAAGCCTGTGACGTCCACTGGACTACCATTTCCATTGGCTCTTCGAAGAGAAGACCACTACAAAAGCGACGAGCGCTCCCGCTCAGGGTTTCATTTTGGCAGCAGCGGCAACGGTACAGCGACGACGTACTCACAACCGTGTGCTTCTTCCACGCAGGCCTGTTCCGCATCAAGTTCTTCGGCTTAACATAGCTGATCACCCAGCTGTGCGAGCGTCATATCAACAAAGCTTCGTCACCTGGCCGTATGACACGTGCTGCTGGAAGCCTGTGACGTCCACTGGACTACCATTTCCATTGGCTCTTCGAAGAGAAGACCACTACAAAAGCGACGAGCGCTCCCGCTCAGGGTTTCATTTTGGCAGCAGCGGCAACGGTACAGCGACGACGTACTCACAACCGTGTGCTTCTTCCACGCAGGCCTGTTCCGCATCAAGTTCTTCGGCTTAACATAGCTGATCACCCAGCTGTGCGAGCGTCATATCAACAAAGCTTCGTCACCTGGCCGTATGACACGTGCTGCTGGAAGCCTGTGACGTCCACTGGACTACCATTTCCATTGGCTCTTCGAAGAGAAGACCACTACAAAAGCGACGAGCGCTCCCGCTCAGGGTTTCATTTTGGCAGCAGCGGCAACGGTACAGCGACGACGTACTCACAACCGTGTGCTTCTTCCACGCAGGCCTGTTCCGCATCAAGTTCTTCGGCTTAACATAGCTGATCACCCAGCTGTGCGAGCGTCATATCAACAAAGCTTCGTCACCTGGCCGTATGACACGTGCTGCTGGAAGCCTGTGACGTCCACTGGACTACCATTTCCATTGGCTCTTCGAAGAGAAGACCACTACAAAAGCGACGAGCGCTCCCGCTCAGGGTTTCATTTTGGCAGCAGCGGCAACGGTACAGCGACGACGTACTCACAACCGTGTGCTTCTTCCACGCAGGCCTGTTCCGCATCAAGTTCTTCGGCTTAACATAGCTGATCACCCAGCTGTGCGAGCGTCATATCAACAAAGCTTCGTCACCTGGCCGTATGACACGTGCTGCTGGAAGCCTGTGACGTCCACTGGACTACCATTTCCATTGGCTCTTCGAAGAGAAGACCACTACAAAAGCGACGAGCGCTCCCGCTCAGGGTTTCATTTTGGCAGCAGCGGCAACGGTACAGCGACGACGTACTCACAACCGTGTGCTTCTTCCACGCAGGCCTGTTCCGCATCAAGTTCTTCGGCTTAACATAGCTGATCACCCAGCTGTGCGAGCGTCATATCAACAAAGCTTCGTCACCTGGCCGTATGACACGTGCTGCTGGAAGCCTGTGACGTCCACTGGACTACCATTTCCATTGGCTCTTCGAAGAGAAGACCACTACAAAAGCGACGAGCGCTCCCGCTCAGGGTTTCATTTTGGCAGCAGCGGCAACGGTACAGCGACGACGTACTCACAACCGTGTGCTTCTTCCACGCAGGCCTGTTCCGCATCAAGTTCTTCGGCTTAACATAGCTGATCACCCAGCTGTGCGAGCGTCATATCAACAAAGCTTCGTCACCTGGCCGTATGACACGTGCTGCTGGAAGCCTGTGACGTCCACTGGACTACCATTTCCATTGGCTCTTCGAAGAGAAGACCACTACAAAAGCGACGAGCGCTCCCGCTCAGGGTTTCATTTTGGCAGCAGCGGCAACGGTACAGCGACGACGTACTCACAACCGTGTGCTTCTTCCACGCAGGCCTGTTCCGCATCAAGTTCTTCGGCTTAACATAGCTGATCACCCAGCTGTGCGAGCGTCATATCAACAAAGCTTCGTCACCTGGCCGTATGACACGTGCTGCTGGAAGCCTGTGACGTCCACTGGACTACCATTTCCATTGGCTCTTCGAAGAGAAGACCACTACAAAAGCGACGAGCGCTCCCGCTCAGGGTTTCATTTTGGCAGCAGCGGCAACGGTACAGCGACGACGTACTCACAACCGTGTGCTTCTTCCACGCAGGCCTGTTCCGCATCAAGTTCTTCGGCTTAACATAGCTGATCACCCAGCTGTGCGAGCGTCATATCAACAAAGCTTCGTCACCTGGCCGTATGACACGTGCTGCTGGAAGCCTGTGACGTCCACTGGACTACCATTTCCATTGGCTCTTCGAAGAGAAGACCACTACAAAAGCGACGAGCGCTCCCGCTCAGGGTTTCATTTTGGCAGCAGCGGCAACGGTACAGCGACGACGTACTCACAACCGTGTGCTTCTTCCACGCAGGCCTGTTCCGCATCAAGTTCTTCGGCTTAACATAGCTGATCACCCAGCTGTGCGAGCGTCATATCAACAAAGCTTCGTCACCTGGCCGTATGACACGTGCTGCTGGAAGCCTGTGACGTCCACTGGACTACCATTTCCATTGGCTCTTCGAAGAGAAGACCACTACAAAAGCGACGAGCGCTCCCGCTCAGGGTTTCATTTTGGCAGCAGCGGCAACGGTACAGCGACGACGTACTCACAACCGTGTGCTTCTTCCACGCAGGCCTGTTCCGCATCAAGTTCTTCGGCTTAACATAGCTGATCACCCAGCTGTGCGAGCGTCATATCAACAAAGCTTCGTCACCTGGCCGTATGACACGTGCTGCTGGAAGCCTGTGACGTCCACTGGACTACCATTTCCATTGGCTCTTCGAAGAGAAGACCACTACAAAAGCGACGAGCGCTCCCGCTCAGGGTTTCATTTTGGCAGCAGCGGCAACGGTACAGCGACGACGTACTCACAACCGTGTGCTTCTTCCACGCAGGCCTGTTCCGCATCAAGTTCTTCGGCTTAACATAGCTGATCACCCAGCTGTGCGAGCGTCATATCAACAAAGCTTCGTCACCTGGCCGTATGACACGTGCTGCTGGAAGCCTGTGACGTCCACTGGACTACCATTTCCATTGGCTCTTCGAAGAGAAGACCACTACAAAAGCGACGAGCGCTCCCGCTCAGGGTTTCATTTTGGCAGCAGCGGCAACGGTACAGCGACGACGTACTCACAACCGTGTGCTTCTTCCACGCAGGCCTGTTCCGCATCAAGTTCTTCGGCTTAACATAGCTGATCACCCAGCTGTGCGAGCGTCATATCAACAAAGCTTCGTCACCTGGCCGTATGACACGTGCTGCTGGAAGCCTGTGACGTCCACTGGACTACCATTTCCATTGGCTCTTCGAAGAGAAGACCACTACAAAAGCGACGAGCGCTCCCGCTCAGGGTTTCATTTTGGCAGCAGCGGCAACGGTACAGCGACGACGTACTCACAACCGTGTGCTTCTTCCACGCAGGCCTGTTCCGCATCAAGTTCTTCGGCTTAACATAGCTGATCACCCAGCTGTGCGAGCGTCATATCAACAAAGCTTCGTCACCTGGCCGTATGACACGTGCTGCTGGAAGCCTGTGACGTCCACTGGACTACCATTTCCATTGGCTCTTCGAAGAGAAGACCACTACAAAAGCGACGAGCGCTCCCGCTCAGGGTTTCATTTTGGCAGCAGCGGCAACGGTACAGCGACGACGTACTCACAACCGTGTGCTTCTTCCACGCAGGCCTGTTCCGCATCAAGTTCTTCGGCTTAACATAGCTGATCACCCAGCTGTGCGAGCGTCATATCAACAAAGCTTCGTCACCTGGCCGTATGACACGTGCTGCTGGAAGCCTGTGACGTCCACTGGACTACCATTTCCATTGGCTCTTCGAAGAGAAGACCACTACAAAAGCGACGAGCGCTCCCGCTCAGGGTTTCATTTTGGCAGCAGCGGCAACGGTACAGCGACGACGTACTCACAACCGTGTGCTTCTTCCACGCAGGCCTGTTCCGCATCAAGTTCTTCGGCTTAACATAGCTGATCACCCAGCTGTGCGAGCGTCATATCAACAAAGCTTCGTCACCTGGCCGTATGACACGTGCTGCTGGAAGCCTGTGACGTCCACTGGACTACCATTTCCATTGGCTCTTCGAAGAGAAGACCACTACAAAAGCGACGAGCGCTCCCGCTCAGGGTTTCATTTTGGCAGCAGCGGCAACGGTACAGCGACGACGTACTCACAACCGTGTGCTTCTTCCACGCAGGCCTGTTCCGCATCAAGTTCTTCGGCTTAACATAGCTGATCACCCAGCTGTGCGAGCGTCATATCAACAAAGCTTCGTCACCTGGCCGTATGACACGTGCTGCTGGAAGCCTGTGACGTCCACTGGACTACCATTTCCATTGGCTCTTCGAAGAGAAGACCACTACAAAAGCGACGAGCGCTCCCGCTCAGGGTTTCATTTTGGCAGCAGCGGCAACGGTACAGCGACGACGTACTCACAACCGTGTGCTTCTTCCACGCAGGCCTGTTCCGCATCAAGTTCTTCGGCTTAACATAGCTGATCACCCAGCTGTGCGAGCGTCATATCAACAAAGCTTCGTCACCTGGCCGTATGACACGTGCTGCTGGAAGCCTGTGACGTCCACTGGACTACCATTTCCATTGGCTCTTCGAAGAGAAGACCACTACAAAAGCGACGAGCGCTCCCGCTCAGGGTTTCATTTTGGCAGCAGCGGCAACGGTACAGCGACGACGTACTCACAACCGTGTGCTTCTTCCACGCAGGCCTGTTCCGCATCAAGTTCTTCGGCTTAACATAGCTGATCACCCAGCTGTGCGAGCGTCATATCAACAAAGCTTCGTCACCTGGCCGTATGACACGTGCTGCTGGAAGCCTGTGACGTCCACTGGACTACCATTTCCATTGGCTCTTCGAAGAGAAGACCACTACAAAAGCGACGAGCGCTCCCGCTCAGGGTTTCATTTTGGCAGCAGCGGCAACGGTACAGCGACGACGTACTCACAACCGTGTGCTTCTTCCACGCAGGCCTGTTCCGCATCAAGTTCTTCGGCTTAACATAGCTGATCACCCAGCTGTGCGAGCGTCATATCAACAAAGCTTCGTCACCTGGCCGTATGACACGTGCTGCTGGAAGCCTGTGACGTCCACTGGACTACCATTTCCATTGGCTCTTCGAAGAGAAGACCACTACAAAAGCGACGAGCGCTCCCGCTCAGGGTTTCATTTTGGCAGCAGCGGCAACGGTACAGCGACGACGTACTCACAACCGTGTGCTTCTTCCACGCAGGCCTGTTCCGCATCAAGTTCTTCGGCTTAACATAGCTGATCACCCAGCTGTGCGAGCGTCATATCAACAAAGCTTCGTCACCTGGCCGTATGACACGTGCTGCTGGAAGCCTGTGACGTCCACTGGACTACCATTTCCATTGGCTCTTCGAAGAGAAGACCACTACAAAAGCGACGAGCGCTCCCGCTCAGGGTTTCATTTTGGCAGCAGCGGCAACGGTACAGCGACGACGTACTCACAACCGTGTGCTTCTTCCACGCAGGCCTGTTCCGCATCAAGTTCTTCGGCTTAACATAGCTGATCACCCAGCTGTGCGAGCGTCATATCAACAAAGCTTCGTCACCTGGCCGTATGACACGTGCTGCTGGAAGCCTGTGACGTCCACTGGACTACCATTTCCATTGGCTCTTCGAAGAGAAGACCACTACAAAAGCGACGAGCGCTCCCGCTCAGGGTTTCATTTTGGCAGCAGCGGCAACGGTACAGCGACGACGTACTCACAACCGTGTGCTTCTTCCACGCAGGCCTGTTCCGCATCAAGTTCTTCGGCTTAACATAGCTGATCACCCAGCTGTGCGAGCGTCATATCAACAAAGCTTCGTCACCTGGCCGTATGACACGTGCTGCTGGAAGCCTGTGACGTCCACTGGACTACCATTTCCATTGGCTCTTCGAAGAGAAGACCACTACAAAAGCGACGAGCGCTCCCGCTCAGGGTTTCATTTTGGCAGCAGCGGCAACGGTACAGCGACGACGTACTCACAACCGTGTGCTTCTTCCACGCAGGCCTGTTCCGCATCAAGTTCTTCGGCTTAACATAGCTGATCACCCAGCTGTGCGAGCGTCATATCAACAAAGCTTCGTCACCTGGCCGTATGACACGTGCTGCTGGAAGCCTGTGACGTCCACTGGACTACCATTTCCATTGGCTCTTCGAAGAGAAGACCACTACAAAAGCGACGAGCGCTCCCGCTCAGGGTTTCATTTTGGCAGCAGCGGCAACGGTACAGCGACGACGTACTCACAACCGTGTGCTTCTTCCACGCAGGCCTGTTC
Organism: Dermacentor silvarum; assembly: GCF_013339745.2. Classification (NCBI taxonomy): domain Eukaryota; kingdom Metazoa; phylum Arthropoda; class Arachnida; order Ixodida; family Ixodidae; genus Dermacentor; species Dermacentor silvarum. The sequence continues at coordinate 22,246,131 of NC_051156.1, read as the reverse complement.
CGCATCAAGTTCTTCGGCTTAACATAGCTGATCACCCAGCTGTGCGAGCGTCATATCAACAAAGCTTCGTCACCTGGCCGTATGACACGTGCTGCTGGAAGCCTGTGACGTCCACTGGACTACCATTTCCATTGGCTCTTCGAAGAGAAGACCACTACAAAAGCGACGAGCGCTCCCGCTCAGGGTTTCATTTTGGCAGCAGCGGCAACGGTACAGCGACGACGTACTCACAACCGTGTGCTTCTTCCACGCAGGCCTGTTCCGCATCAAGTTCTTCGGCTTAACATAGCTGATCACCCAGCTGTGCGAGCGTCATATCAACAAAGCTTCGTCACCTGGCCGTATGACACGTGCTGCTGGAAGCCTGTGACGTCCACTGGACTACCATTTCCATTGGCTCTTCGAAGAGAAGACCACTACAAAAGCGACGAGCGCTCCCGCTCAGGGTTTCATTTTGGCAGCAGCGGCAACGGTACAGCGACGACGTACTCACAACCGTGTGCTTCTTCCACGCAGGCCTGTTCCGCATCAAGTTCTTCGGCTTAACATAGCTGATCACCCAGCTGTGCGAGCGTCATATCAACAAAGCTTCGTCACCTGGCCGTATGACACGTGCTGCTGGAAGCCTGTGACGTCCACTGGACTACCATTTCCATTGGCTCTTCGAAGAGAAGACCACTACAAAAGCGACGAGCGCTCCCGCTCAGGGTTTCATTTTGGCAGCAGCGGCAACGGTACAGCGACGACGTACTCACAACCGTGTGCTTCTTCCACGCAGGCCTGTTCCGCATCAAGTTCTTCGGCTTAACATAGCTGATCACCCAGCTGTGCGAGCGTCATATCAACAAAGCTTCGTCACCTGGCCGTATGACACGTGCTGCTGGAAGCCTGTGACGTCCACTGGACTACCATTTCCATTGGCTCTTCGAAGAGAAGACCACTACAAAAGCGACGAGCGCTCCCGCTCAGGGTTTCATTTTGGCAGCAGCGGCAACGGTACAGCGACGACGTACTCACAACCGTGTGCTTCTTCCACGCAGGCCTGTTCCGCATCAAGTTCTTCGGCTTAACATAGCTGATCACCCAGCTGTGCGAGCGTCATATCAACAAAGCTTCGTCACCTGGCCGTATGACACGTGCTGCTGGAAGCCTGTGACGTCCACTGGACTACCATTTCCATTGGCTCTTCGAAGAGAAGACCACTACAAAAGCGACGAGCGCTCCCGCTCAGGGTTTCATTTTGGCAGCAGCGGCAACGGTACAGCGACGACGTACTCACAACCGTGTGCTTCTTCCACGCAGGCCTGTTCCGCATCAAGTTCTTCGGCTTAACATAGCTGATCACCCAGCTGTGCGAGCGTCATATCAACAAAGCTTCGTCACCTGGCCGTATGACACGTGCTGCTGGAAGCCTGTGACGTCCACTGGACTACCATTTCCATTGGCTCTTCGAAGAGAAGACCACTACAAAAGCGACGAGCGCTCCCGCTCAGGGTTTCATTTTGGCAGCAGCGGCAACGGTACAGCGACGACGTACTCACAACCGTGTGCTTCTTCCACGCAGGCCTGTTCCGCATCAAGTTCTTCGGCTTAACATAGCTGATCACCCAGCTGTGCGAGCGTCATATCAACAAAGCTTCGTCACCTGGCCGTATGACACGTGCTGCTGGAAGCCTGTGACGTCCACTGGACTACCATTTCCATTGGCTCTTCGAAGAGAAGACCACTACAAAAGCGACGAGCGCTCCCGCTCAGGGTTTCATTTTGGCAGCAGCGGCAACGGTACAGCGACGACGTACTCACAACCGTGTGCTTCTTCCACGCAGGCCTGTTCCGCATCAAGTTCTTCGGCTTAACATAGCTGATCACCCAGCTGTGCGAGCGTCATATCAACAAAGCTTCGTCACCTGGCCGTATGACACGTGCTGCTGGAAGCCTGTGACGTCCACTGGACTACCATTTCCATTGGCTCTTCGAAGAGAAGACCACTACAAAAGCGACGAGCGCTCCCGCTCAGGGTTTCATTTTGGCAGCAGCGGCAACGGTACAGCGACGACGTACTCACAACCGTGTGCTTCTTCCACGCAGGCCTGTTCCGCATCAAGTTCTTCGGCTTAACATAGCTGATCACCCAGCTGTGCGAGCGTCATATCAACAAAGCTTCGTCACCTGGCCGTATGACACGTGCTGCTGGAAGCCTGTGACGTCCACTGGACTACCATTTCCATTGGCTCTTCGAAGAGAAGACCACTACAAAAGCGACGAGCGCTCCCGCTCAGGGTTTCATTTTGGCAGCAGCGGCAACGGTACAGCGACGACGTACTCACAACCGTGTGCTTCTTCCACGCAGGCCTGTTCCGCATCAAGTTCTTCGGCTTAACATAGCTGATCACCCAGCTGTGCGAGCGTCATATCAACAAAGCTTCGTCACCTGGCCGTATGACACGTGCTGCTGGAAGCCTGTGACGTCCACTGGACTACCATTTCCATTGGCTCTTCGAAGAGAAGACCACTACAAAAGCGACGAGCGCTCCCGCTCAGGGTTTCATTTTGGCAGCAGCGGCAACGGTACAGCGACGACGTACTCACAACCGTGTGCTTCTTCCACGCAGGCCTGTTCCGCATCAAGTTCTTCGGCTTAACATAGCTGATCACCCAGCTGTGCGAGCGTCATATCAACAAAGCTTCGTCACCTGGCCGTATGACACGTGCTGCTGGAAGCCTGTGACGTCCACTGGACTACCATTTCCATTGGCTCTTCGAAGAGAAGACCACTACAAAAGCGACGAGCGCTCCCGCTCAGGGTTTCATTTTGGCAGCAGCGGCAACGGTACAGCGACGACGTACTCACAACCGTGTGCTTCTTCCACGCAGGCCTGTTCCGCATCAAGTTCTTCGGCTTAACATAGCTGATCACCCAGCTGTGCGAGCGTCATATCAACAAAGCTTCGTCACCTGGCCGTATGACACGTGCTGCTGGAAGCCTGTGACGTCCACTGGACTACCATTTCCATTGGCTCTTCGAAGAGAAGACCACTACAAAAGCGACGAGCGCTCCCGCTCAGGGTTTCATTTTGGCAGCAGCGGCAACGGTACAGCGACGACGTACTCACAACCGTGTGCTTCTTCCACGCAGGCCTGTTCCGCATCAAGTTCTTCGGCTTAACATAGCTGATCACCCAGCTGTGCGAGCGTCATATCAACAAAGCTTCGTCACCTGGCCGTATGACACGTGCTGCTGGAAGCCTGTGACGTCCACTGGACTACCATTTCCATTGGCTCTTCGAAGAGAAGACCACTACAAAAGCGACGAGCGCTCCCGCTCAGGGTTTCATTTTGGCAGCAGCGGCAACGGTACAGCGACGACGTACTCACAACCGTGTGCTTCTTCCACGCAGGCCTGTTCCGCATCAAGTTCTTCGGCTTAACATAGCTGATCACCCAGCTGTGCGAGCGTCATATCAACAAAGCTTCGTCACCTGGCCGTATGACACGTGCTGCTGGAAGCCTGTGACGTCCACTGGACTACCATTTCCATTGGCTCTTCGAAGAGAAGACCACTACAAAAGCGACGAGCGCTCCCGCTCAGGGTTTCATTTTGGCAGCAGCGGCAACGGTACAGCGACGACGTACTCACAACCGTGTGCTTCTTCCACGCAGGCCTGTTCCGCATCAAGTTCTTCGGCTTAACATAGCTGATCACCCAGCTGTGCGAGCGTCATATCAACAAAGCTTCGTCACCTGGCCGTATGACACGTGCTGCTGGAAGCCTGTGACGTCCACTGGACTACCATTTCCATTGGCTCTTCGAAGAGAAGACCACTACAAAAGCGACGAGCGCTCCCGCTCAGGGTTTCATTTTGGCAGCAGCGGCAACGGTACAGCGACGACGTACTCACAACCGTGTGCTTCTTCCACGCAGGCCTGTTCCGCATCAAGTTCTTCGGCTTAACATAGCTGATCACCCAGCTGTGCGAGCGTCATATCAACAAAGCTTCGTCACCTGGCCGTATGACACGTGCTGCTGGAAGCCTGTGACGTCCACTGGACTACCATTTCCATTGGCTCTTCGAAGAGAAGACCACTACAAAAGCGACGAGCGCTCCCGCTCAGGGTTTCATTTTGGCAGCAGCGGCAACGGTACAGCGACGACGTACTCACAACCGTGTGCTTCTTCCACGCAGGCCTGTTCCGCATCAAGTTCTTCGGCTTAACATAGCTGATCACCCAGCTGTGCGAGCGTCATATCAACAAAGCTTCGTCACCTGGCCGTATGACACGTGCTGCTGGAAGCCTGTGACGTCCACTGGACTACCATTTCCATTGGCTCTTCGAAGAGAAGACCACTACAAAAGCGACGAGCGCTCCCGCTCAGGGTTTCATTTTGGCAGCAGCGGCAACGGTACAGCGACGACGTACTCACAACCGTGTGCTTCTTCCACGCAGGCCTGTTCCGCATCAAGTTCTTCGGCTTAACATAGCTGATCACCCAGCTGTGCGAGCGTCATATCAACAAAGCTTCGTCACCTGGCCGTATGACACGTGCTGCTGGAAGCCTGTGACGTCCACTGGACTACCATTTCCATTGGCTCTTCGAAGAGAAGACCACTACAAAAGCGACGAGCGCTCCCGCTCAGGGTTTCATTTTGGCAGCAGCGGCAACGGTACAGCGACGACGTACTCACAACCGTGTGCTTCTTCCACGCAGGCCTGTTCCGCATCAAGTTCTTCGGCTTAACATAGCTGATCACCCAGCTGTGCGAGCGTCATATCAACAAAGCTTCGTCACCTGGCCGTATGACACGTGCTGCTGGAAGCCTGTGACGTCCACTGGACTACCATTTCCATTGGCTCTTCGAAGAGAAGACCACTACAAAAGCGACGAGCGCTCCCGCTCAGGGTTTCATTTTGGCAGCAGCGGCAACGGTACAGCGACGACGTACTCACAACCGTGTGCTTCTTCCACGCAGGCCTGTTCCGCATCAAGTTCTTCGGCTTAACATAGCTGATCACCCAGCTGTGCGAGCGTCATATCAACAAAGCTTCGTCACCTGGCCGTATGACACGTGCTGCTGGAAGCCTGTGACGTCCACTGGACTACCATTTCCATTGGCTCTTCGAAGAGAAGACCACTACAAAAGCGACGAGCGCTCCCGCTCAGGGTTTCATTTTGGCAGCAGCGGCAACGGTACAGCGACGACGTACTCACAACCGTGTGCTTCTTCCACGCAGGCCTGTTCCGCATCAAGTTCTTCGGCTTAACATAGCTGATCACCCAGCTGTGCGAGCGTCATATCAACAAAGCTTCGTCACCTGGCCGTATGACACGTGCTGCTGGAAGCCTGTGACGTCCACTGGACTACCATTTCCATTGGCTCTTCGAAGAGAAGACCACTACAAAAGCGACGAGCGCTCCCGCTCAGGGTTTCATTTTGGCAGCAGCGGCAACGGTACAGCGACGACGTACTCACAACCGTGTGCTTCTTCCACGCAGGCCTGTTCCGCATCAAGTTCTTCGGCTTAACATAGCTGATCACCCAGCTGTGCGAGCGTCATATCAACAAAGCTTCGTCACCTGGCCGTATGACACGTGCTGCTGGAAGCCTGTGACGTCCACTGGACTACCATTTCCATTGGCTCTTCGAAGAGAAGACCACTACAAAAGCGACGAGCGCTCCCGCTCAGGGTTTCATTTTGGCAGCAGCGGCAACGGTACAGCGACGACGTACTCACAACCGTGTGCTTCTTCCACGCAGGCCTGTTCCGCATCAAGTTCTTCGGCTTAACATAGCTGATCACCCAGCTGTGCGAGCGTCATATCAACAAAGCTTCGTCACCTGGCCGTATGACACGTGCTGCTGGAAGCCTGTGACGTCCACTGGACTACCATTTCCATTGGCTCTTCGAAGAGAAGACCACTACAAAAGCGACGAGCGCTCCCGCTCAGGGTTTCATTTTGGCAGCAGCGGCAACGGTACAGCGACGACGTACTCACAACCGTGTGCTTCTTCCACGCAGGCCTGTTCCGCATCAAGTTCTTCGGCTTAACATAGCTGATCACCCAGCTGTGCGAGCGTCATATCAACAAAGCTTCGTCACCTGGCCGTATGACACGTGCTGCTGGAAGCCTGTGACGTCCACTGGACTACCATTTCCATTGGCTCTTCGAAGAGAAGACCACTACAAAAGCGACGAGCGCTCCCGCTCAGGGTTTCATTTTGGCAGCAGCGGCAACGGTACAGCGACGACGTACTCACAACCGTGTGCTTCTTCCACGCAGGCCTGTTCCGCATCAAGTTCTTCGGCTTAACATAGCTGATCACCCAGCTGTGCGAGCGTCATATCAACAAAGCTTCGTCACCTGGCCGTATGACACGTGCTGCTGGAAGCCTGTGACGTCCACTGGACTACCATTTCCATTGGCTCTTCGAAGAGAAGACCACTACAAAAGCGACGAGCGCTCCCGCTCAGGGTTTCATTTTGGCAGCAGCGGCAACGGTACAGCGACGACGTACTCACAACCGTGTGCTTCTTCCACGCAGGCCTGTTCCGCATCAAGTTCTTCGGCTTAACATAGCTGATCACCCAGCTGTGCGAGCGTCATATCAACAAAGCTTCGTCACCTGGCCGTATGACACGTGCTGCTGGAAGCCTGTGACGTCCACTGGACTACCATTTCCATTGGCTCTTCGAAGAGAAGACCACTACAAAAGCGACGAGCGCTCCCGCTCAGGGTTTCATTTTGGCAGCAGCGGCAACGGTACAGCGACGACGTACTCACAACCGTGTGCTTCTTCCACGCAGGCCTGTTCCGCATCAAGTTCTTCGGCTTAACATAGCTGATCACCCAGCTGTGCGAGCGTCATATCAACAAAGCTTCGTCACCTGGCCGTATGACACGTGCTGCTGGAAGCCTGTGACGTCCACTGGACTACCATTTCCATTGGCTCTTCGAAGAGAAGACCACTACAAAAGCGACGAGCGCTCCCGCTCAGGGTTTCATTTTGGCAGCAGCGGCAACGGTACAGCGACGACGTACTCACAACCGTGTGCTTCTTCCACGCAGGCCTGTTCCGCATCAAGTTCTTCGGCTTAACATAGCTGATCACCCAGCTGTGCGAGCGTCATATCAACAAAGCTTCGTCACCTGGCCGTATGACACGTGCTGCTGGAAGCCTGTGACGTCCACTGGACTACCATTTCCATTGGCTCTTCGAAGAGAAGACCACTACAAAAGCGACGAGCGCTCCCGCTCAGGGTTTCATTTTGGCAGCAGCGGCAACGGTACAGCGACGACGTACTCACAACCGTGTGCTTCTTCCACGCAGGCCTGTTCCGCATCAAGTTCTTCGGCTTAACATAGCTGATCACCCAGCTGTGCGAGCGTCATATCAACAAAGCTTCGTCACCTGGCCGTATGACACGTGCTGCTGGAAGCCTGTGACGTCCACTGGACTACCATTTCCATTGGCTCTTCGAAGAGAAGACCACTACAAAAGCGACGAGCGCTCCCGCTCAGGGTTTCATTTTGGCAGCAGCGGCAACGGTACAGCGACGACGTACTCACAACCGTGTGCTTCTTCCACGCAGGCCTGTTCCGCATCAAGTTCTTCGGCTTAACATAGCTGATCACCCAGCTGTGCGAGCGTCATATCAACAAAGCTTCGTCACCTGGCCGTATGACACGTGCTGCTGGAAGCCTGTGACGTCCACTGGACTACCATTTCCATTGGCTCTTCGAAGAGAAGACCACTACAAAAGCGACGAGCGCTCCCGCTCAGGGTTTCATTTTGGCAGCAGCGGCAACGGTACAGCGACGACGTACTCACAACCGTGTGCTTCTTCCACGCAGGCCTGTTCCGCATCAAGTTCTTCGGCTTAACATAGCTGATCACCCAGCTGTGCGAGCGTCATATCAACAAAGCTTCGTCACCTGGCCGTATGACACGTGCTGCTGGAAGCCTGTGACGTCCACTGGACTACCATTTCCATTGGCTCTTCGAAGAGAAGACCACTACAAAAGCGACGAGCGC